>NC_047102.1:26889727-27222863 GCF_902459505.1 Geotrypetes seraphini | reverse complement strand
ATCTGTGTGAACACTGTCAAAGCTTTGCTAAAATCTAAATACACCAACATCTAATGCACTCCCTCTATCCAATTCTCTGGTCATCCAGTCAAAGAAATTGATCAGATTTGTCTGACAAGACCTACCTCTAGTGAATCCATGTTGTCTCTGGTCCTGTAATCCACAGGATTCCAGAAACTTCACCATTCTCTGTTATAAAAGCATTTCCATTAATTTGCTTACCACAGAAGTCAGACTTACCGGCCTGCAATTCCCTACTTCTTCCTTACTTCCACTTTTGCGGAGAGAGACCACATCCGCCCTTCTCCAGTCTTCCGGTACCATGCCCGACTCTACAGTACAGACTCATTGAAAAGGTCAGTCGGCGGAGCCACCAGATCTTCCCCAAGTTCCTTCAGCACCCTCGGATGTACACCTTCCGGCCCCATCACTGTGTCTACTTTTATTTTAGCTAGCTCCTCACGAATACAACCCTCTGAAAATTGATCAGGGTCTACCACTCCTCCATCCCTATTCATGTTCATCTTCTGTGGTCCCACTCCCAGCGCTTCAGCCGTGAACACAGAACAGAAATATTTGTTAAACAATTCAGCCTTTTTTTTATCAGCTTCTATCACCTTTAAGTCTTACAATGCCACTTGCACTTCTTCCTATCATTAATATATCTAAAAAAAAAAATGTCTTGTCTCCCCATTTTACCATGTGAGCTAATTTTTCTTCCATTTGCATCTTTCCTGACTACACAACTTTTCCAGATATTTTTGCCTGTCTTTCTCTGATCTTTTATAGTTTATGAAAGCTAACCTCATTCCTTAGCTTCTCAGCTACTTCTTTTGAGAACCGAAGCGGCCTTTTTTCCCTCTTACTTTTATTTACTTGCCTCACAAAAGTTTTTATCGCTCTTACAATTACTCTTTTCAGTTTTGTACACTGCATTTCTACTCCTTCCAGATGTTCCCATCTAGACAACAATTCCTTGGTGTAATCCCCCATCCGAACAAAGTTAGTTTTTTTTGAAGTCTAGAACCTTTGCTTTTGAATGAGCCCTCTCTATACCCATATTAATATTACACCGATGATGATTGGGGGGCATGACAAGATGGCGGCGGTGTGAGAGTCGCAGCGAAGCGGAGTAGGAAGAACTTGATGATTGCAGGCGCCTTCTTTACCTGATATTGTGTTTTTTCCTGCCGCTTAGATGCCGCACTCTAAGAGGAAGGGGGTGATAAAGGCTGTTCCTTCGCCGGCCCTTTCTTCAACACCCATCCAGCAAACCGTCGACCGCTTCTTTGCGGCTCTGCCGACAGCAACTCAAGTTCCTGGAGGAAGTGACCCGGCTTTGGGGGAAGGCGGTGGAGAGTCTTCTCCCTTTTCGGGGATTGAAATATCCTTGTCCCCTCCGGATTCATCTATTCCCGTGTGTCCAGCTTTTGCCGGAGCTCAGCTGCGGGAGAACCATGACCCCGGAAGGGAATCCATGGGGCTGCCCGGTGAGGGCGCTGAACCAGCAAGCACAGGAAAGCTGAAGGAATTAACAACAACATCAACATCTACACCAACGGATGCTTCCTTAGGAGATATTTGGTTGCTCCTACAACGGCTGGAGGTTTCTATGGTCAAAAATACTGAGGAGGTAACAGACATTAACTAAGATTGATACTTTAACTGAAACTATTGACTCAGTTAAATTGGATTTCTCAAGCCAAAACAAACAGATACAGGAAGATATACAGCAACTTCAAATGTTTAAAATAGCAACAATTAAAGATAATTCCTCTATACATAGAAAACTAGAGCAATTTGAAAATTATAATAAGAGATTGAATCTTCGTATTTTGAACTTCCCAATTTCACCTGGTATTCCGCCTATTGATTTCTTCAAAAGATATTTAATTGAGAATTTGGGAATTTCTTCTGAAAATATTCCTCCTTTAAACAAGATTTACTATTTGCCGAATAAAAAGATTCCTCAGAGAAATATGGAGAAAAACAATGGACGAGAGGAACAGATTGATTTTGCTAATGTTACTGCTCTTCTAGAACAAACTTTGAATCCAGATACTGAGAGAACTACGCTTCTAATATCTTTTGTTTTTGAGCAAGACTTAAATATGATCTTAAGATTATATTTTAAAAATTCTCAAAAACTATTTGGAGCACAACATATCTGGATTTATCCAGATGTTTCCAATGTGACTCAAGAGCAAAGGAAAGATTTTCTTTCCTTACACCAAGAAACTCTTAAATTGGGAGCCACATACCTATTAGCTTATCCCTGTAAATGTTTGGTGAGATATTTGGGAACCAAGTATGCTTTTTTCTCTCCAGACCACTCTGGATCTAATCCTAAATGGGTTAAGGGGACCTGCAAAGGAAGTAGAAGTAGTGGGACCATTGGGAAACAGCGATCATAATATGATCAAGTTCAAGGTTGAGGTAGGAGTGTCAAAAGGCAAGAGATCCATTGCGACAACGTTTAACTTCAGGAAAGGAAACTACGAAGCAATGAGGGAATTGGTAAGGAAGAAACTTAGGAACACTTCCAAAACATGGCTAACGGTAAATCATGCCTGGTCCTTCTTCAGGGACATGGTGAGCGAGGCGCAAAATCTGTATATCCCCAGATTCAGGAAGGGGTGTAAAAAGAATCGAACAAAAGACCCGGCGTGGATAACCAAAACAGTGAAGGAAGCGATAGGCAATAAGAAAAAATCATTCAAGAAATGGAAAAAGGACAAAACTGAGGGGAGCTGGAAAGAGCACAAGAAGCATCAAAAAGAATGTCACCGTGAGGTTCGGAAAGCCAAAAGAGAGTATGAAGAGAGGCTAGCCAGGGAAGCAAGAAATTTCAAACCATTCTTCAGATATGTTAAAGGGAAGCAGCCGGCTAGAGAGGAAGTGGGACCGCTGGACGACGGAGACAGGAAGGGAGTGGTGAAGGAGGAGAAGGTAGTGGCAGAAAGACTTAACATGTTCTTCTCGTCTGTATTTACAAACGAAAACACGTCCAACATACCGGAACCTGAGCAATTCTTCAACGGAAGTCAGGCAGAAAAATTAACATCCATAGAAGTGAGCCTTGAGGACGTTCGTAGGCAGATAGAAAAACTAAAAACTGACAAATCCCCAGGTCCGGATGGCATACATCCAAGGGTTCTGAAGGAATTAAAGGAGGAGATAGCGGAACTACTGCAGCAAATTTGCAACTTATCCCTGAAAACAGGCGAGATCCCGGAAGATTGGAAGATAGCCAACGTTACGCCCATCTTTAAAAAGGGATCAAGAGGTGACCCGGGAAACTACAGGCCGGTGAGCCTGACTTCGGTTCCAGGGAAAATGGCAGAAGCACTGATAAAAGAAAACATCGATCAACATTTTGAAAAAAATGAACTTCTGATAACCAGCCAGCATGGTTTCTGCAAGGGAAGATCGTGCCTAACGAATTTATTGCACTTCTTCGAAGGGATCAACAAACGGATGGACAAAGGAGACCCCATAGACATCATATATCTAGATTTCCAAAAAGCCTTTGACAAGGTGCCCCATGAACGTCTACTCCGGAAACTGAAGAACCATGGGGTGGAAGGAGACGTACATAGATGGATCAGAAACTGGTTGGAGGGTAGAAAACAAAGGGTAGGAGTGAAGGGTCACTACTCCGACTGGAGGAGGGTCACGAGTGGTGTCCCGCAGGGCTCGGTGCTCGGGCCGCTGCTATTTAATATCTTCATAAATGATCTAGAAACAGGAACGAAGTGCGAGATAATAAAATTTGCGGACGACACCAAACTATTTAATGGAGCTCGGACTACAGAGGACTGCGAAAAGTTGCAAAGGGACTTGAACAAATTAGAAGAATGGGCGGCGAAATGGCAGATGAAGTTCAACATTGAAAAATGTAAAGTATTACATGTGGGGAGCAGAAACTCGAGGTACAACTATACAATGGGAGGGATGTTATTGAATAAGAGTACCCAGGAAAGGGACTTGGGGGTAATGGTGGACATGACAATGAAGCCGTCGGTACAGTGTGCAGCGGCTGCTAAGAGAGCGAATAGAATGCTTGGTATAATCAAAAAGGGTATTACAGCCAGAACGAAAGAAGTTATCCTGCCGTTGTATCGGGCGATGGTGCGCCCGCATTTGGAGTACTGCGTCCAATATTGGTCGCCGTATCTTAAGAAGGATATGGCATTAGTCGAGAGGGTTCAAAGGAGAGCAACACGTCTGATAATAGGTATGGAAAACCTGTCATATTCTGAGAGATTGGAGAAGCTGGGTCTCTTTTCCCTGGAGAAGAGGAGACTTAGAGGGGATATGATAGAGACTTATAAGATCATGAAGGGCATAGAGAGAGTAGAGAGGGACAGATTCTTCGAACTTTCGAAAAATAAGAGAACAAGAGGGCATTCGGAAAAGTTGAAAGGGGACAGATTCAAAACAAATGCTAGGAAGTTCTTCTTTACCCAACGTGTGGTGGACACCTGGAATGCGCTTCCAGAGGACGTTATAAGGCAGAGTACGGTACTGGGGTTCAAGAAAGGATTGGACAAATTTCTACTGGAAATGGGGATAGAGGGGTATAGATAGAAGATTACTGCACAGGTCCTGGACCTGTTGGGCCGCCGCGTGAGCGGACTGCTGGGCACGATGGACCTCGGGTCTGACCCAGCAGAGGCATTTCTTATGTTCTTATGTTCTTATGACCATTTGAAGGAGTTCCTAAGAGTCAAAAAATCACACCAAGGATTGATTTAGAATGGAATACAATTAGAAGGTAGCCGTGCCTCACTAAGCCTTTTCCTTTGAACTAAATTCTTAATTTATGTCTCCAATATTATTTGATTATCACACCCCCTTTTATTGTGGTCTAAGGAAGGGATAATCAATAATTGGTAAGATTGTTTCTTTCTCTGTGTTGCATGGAACAAGATTACTCTTGTGAATTATAGTTAAAACTTAAAGAATTTAAAAAAAAATAAAAAATATATATATATAACACCATACCATGCAGTGATCACTGGATGCTATATTATCACCCACTATAATGTCAGAAACACTTTCCCCATTTGTACGCACTAAGTCTAGTATAACTCCTTCCCACGTGGGTTCCACTGAATGTTTGAGTGTTTGGAACGCCATTATGTACATATGCCATTAGCTAGTAGGATGAAGTTAAGAGGTGATATACTCAGGAGTAATCTAAGGAAATACTTTTTTTTACAGAAAAAGTGGAAGATGTATGGAATAGTTTCCTGATAAGAGGTAGTGGAGACAAAGACGGTGTCTGAATTCAAGAAAGCATGGGACAGGCACATGGGATCTCTTAGGGAGAGAAAGAGATAGTGGATGCTGCAGATGGGCAGACTGGATGGGACATTTGGCCTTTATCTGCCATCATGTTTCTATGTTAAATTTCTGTAATTGTCCACAATAAAGTGCAGATATAGAAGGTTCATTTAATAAAATACTGCCAGATTTTTTGCATAAAATGTCTTTTATCAATGTATCATTGCTGAGTGTGAAGTTATAGCTATAATACCAAGAAATTTGTTCCATTTAGCAAAGATAATAGCAAATTTTAAGAAAAATGGAGCTTTATGTAATCAGTGACTTTGAGTGATCCCAGCAGGAGGGTTTAAAATTTTTTTTAAAAAAAAATTATTTTCTGATCAAGTACAATCAAATTCATGGGGAAAAACTAAAAAATTCACACAGTTTTCTGGACAACCCTAATGTATGAGCAATTGCTCATGTGCTCAGCTTAGAGCAGGGATCTCAAAGTCCCTCCTTGAGGGCTGCAATCCAGTCGGGTTTTCAGGATTTCTCCAATGAATATGCATTGAAAGCAGTGCATGCACATAGATCTCATGCATATGCATTGGGGAAATCCTGAAAACCCGACTGGATTGCGGCCCTCAAGGAGGGACTTTGAGACCCCTGGCTTAGAGGAAATATAGCACTCAGGTCATAATAATATGTTTATGTTTATTTTCATTTGTTATGCCACATCACCATATTACAGACCTCAGTGGTTTACATTCTGAATTATATTAAATAATAATAATAATGAACTTTATACAAATAAAGAGAAAATAAAGAGCAGACAATCTTGAGTTCAAATATTTGTAGGTCTCACAATGTTCAAACCCTCACAATGTCACCAGGGGTCTTGCATCACACTTGCTGCCAAATTCCTACCCCGTTGGCTCATGTGACTCGCCAGCACTTTCCAAAGCAAATTGTAGGTCTGAGCAAATCTCTGCAGTGGTTTTATTGGCAAATGTCTGAAGGTCATCAAATGCCACATAGCATTCAAACTCCTTGACCATTATTCCAACGGAGAGATCCATATGGAGTTCATCTGCATTCACCTCCCCGCAGGATGTTCATCATCATAACATTCTTTCATAAAGTTGGCCTGTCTGTAGCATTTATCAATCATATTCTTGGTAACACGACTCAGCCTCTTTCTCCATGTGTAGCAAGTCCAGCAGGCTAAGCTTGGAAGCCATCTCAGCAGCTCACTTGCCTATTTTTGCATCATTATCCATTGTACCCATCAGATGGTGCACCAGCACTCTGTAAAGCTTATTGAAGTTGGTTATGATATCCTGATCTATAAGGGCATAAGAATAGCCTTACTGGGATCAGACCAATGGTCCATCTAGCCCAGTATCCATCTTCACGGAGGCAATCCAAGTCACAAGTACCTGGAAAAATCCCAAATAGTAGTAGTATTCCATGCGGAATCCTCAAAGACTAGCATCATTCCATACAGAATCTCAAAGAATCTCAAGATTCTGGAATCCCAAATAGTAGCAACATTCCATGTCTGTCTCAACAGCAGTTTATGGACTTTTCCGCCAAGAACTTGTCCAAACCTTTTTTTAAACCAGCTACATTAACCACTCTTACCACATCCTCTGGCAATGCATTCCAGGGCTTAACTATTCTCTGAGTGAATAAGCTGAATAAGAGAAGTTGTATTGAGTGGTAGAAACATAAGCATAATATTTAGTAGTCTAATGTCATTGCTTTTATCCAATTTTTGTAGCCAAATTTCTCATGTCATTCAGGCATTTTTGTTTGCCTCATATGCCACTGGAAGCCGTTTCAAGCTCTTGAAGCAACATAACTGTCTACTTTTTCTGTCAGTGGCTCAGACTTTCCATCCATGTTGTTTAATAGCAGCAGTGTCAGTCTTTTCTTTGACACTTTTATTCCAGCCATCTCGGACAGCTTGAATGCCTGTGTCCCATCAGGAATTGCTCTCCAATATAGGCCTCTTATACATGCAATACAAATGTCACATGGTTTGTAATTTTTCATGATGCCAGGTAGAATGTTTGCTACCCGTAGCACGTAGCTCAGCTGCACCTTGTTTTTTGCCATGCTGTTTCTTGAACTTGATGTTGTGTCTCGCTTTCAATCACGCCAACCAGCCAGAAGCTGTATTAAAAACTGAAGTTTTGTGCCAAATGATTTGTGTTTTCCATCAATAGGGAACCATTGACAGGAAGCTGTCTGCTTTTTTGCTTGCAAAAACCAACTGGTCAGCCAAACAGGTCTCCTTTCGCCTTGTGCGCCTCTGCCATTATGGCTGCTTTATGGACTGTGATTTTAAAGTGCATGGTTATTCAACTGGTCAGTCCAGCAGGTTTCCTTTTGTTTTGTGTGCCACCTCCACTGGAGCTGTTGTTATCACTCATGTGTAGAAGGAAAGGATAGGAACTAGCATTCTCCCTCAGTCGCTTCCAGACTCATGATGTACAAGTGTCACATGACCAAGGCAGCTGTACATCACAATGCTGGAAACCAATGAAGGAAAGTGAGAAGACAGCCGGAACCCCACCCCCCTCACTAAAAAAAACCTCACTGGCTTTCAGCGTTGATGTAAAACTGCTACTTGCACATGCTCTGGTACTGAGAAGGCTGGTTTACACTAGTTCCTTATTTAATGGTCTACCTGCTTAGAATAAATCTAGAAAATCTAGAATATGACCATAAGAATCATCAGTGGTATTAAAAGATGTGACAGAATTGCATTTCTTTTGAGAGAAAAGCATTGGCTCCCTTGCTTATTTTGTATGAAGTATAAGATCGATTTAAAATATCTATGTTGCACCCATCAAACCTTCTGGTCAGATCACATGAAATACAGTACATATATAATATTTACTTACACAAATGACACAATATCATATAAATAGACATTGAATAAAACAGTTAACAATATACAACTCTATGATCAAAACTTTACACTAATATCAACTCAATAGCTTATATCGCTCCATACTCCTGCTGAAAAAAAGAGTCCTCACTTTTTTCTTAAACATGTTCACATTTTGCAATATTATAAGCTGGTAGGGCAGTGAATTCCACAATTTTGGAGTGGCTATGTAAGATACCAAGCAGATTGTTTTGAGGATTAAACCTGTGCACATCCAGACACACTTTAAAAAGGTACAAACACAGACTTCACAGACACTATAGGTACAAACACTATTGATTCACAGACTTGAGACTTGTTACTTCACAGGTTCAGGGATTACAGAACAATTTCTTGCTCAAATTATCGGTTTAATCCAACAAATTATATCTTTAATTATTATCTGGTTTACCACATCCAAGATACTCTCGAGGTCAACGATTGCCACTCTTCAAACACTGGCTGCAACAGTTTATTCAGCATGAAAGGTTGGCTTATCTTAGCCAAACAGATAGCAACTGTCTCACCTTGACAGTCTGCTTCACAACTCCACTCCTTCCCAGCCCACAGTTAGAGTAAGTATCTCCTTCTGGAGCTCTCTCCTCTCGGGACCTCTATCGGGGAAGTCACTTCCTCTGGGACCTCTCCTTGACTGATTCCATTCTAGCACATATGAACTCCTCCTTGCCCGAGTCCCTCACTCTCTCACATGCTATAAAAAAGATAGATGGTCAGTACTGTTCCAGCCTTACCACATGAAAAGAGGGGATGTCCAGTTTGGCCATATTTGCAAATCTCAATGTTCTAATCAGCTGATAAATTTTTTTAACTAACATCAATAATGACCGATATGGAGTTACTCAAAGCCTTAAAGACCAATGATGGTATCTTAAATTCTATCCTCTGCAGTATAGGTGTTATATGCTTGTAACTTGAACAGCCTAAACTATTCTTGCAGTTGCATTATGAGCTACCTGTAAAGCTCTCACCACTTTTCTGGGCACCCCAAGTAATCAAAAGATAGTATCACAATACTTTGAATAACCAAACTGAAATTTTCTTATTTCAAGTAATCCCTCAATCTAAATAAGATCCTCAATTTAAAACATGCTTGACTGATAACTTTCTGTACCTGATATTTCATAGTCTGTTCCAAATCTGTGATCATACCTAGATTTCAGGCCTTTTTCATGACTGGAACCAAAGTATCTACAGTCATAAACTGGGAAGGAATGTCAGCGGAAGAATATCCTGACAATACCATTAATTATGTTTTAGCCATATTTAATTTCAATTAGTTTTCTACCATCCAATAGCTAATTTCTTCAAGCACAGATTCTAAACTCTTATACAGCGTTCTACAAACTAATCTATCACTACTAGGAATTGAATGTCATCAGCATAATAATGAAATTATAGATCATTCCAAACAGTTCAATAATCTACAAAGCAGCAACAGAAAAATGTTGAACATTACAAATAAATAAGATCCCATGGGTACCCCTGACCAACCACCAAATTCATCAGATTTAACTGCGCCTTTAAACACAAAATTTTCTCTCTGACAGATACAATAGAAACCACTGTAACAGTGCACCACTCAAAACAATGATTGCAATCAGTTCAATAACATCTCATGGTCAATTGTGTCAAAGGCTGCCAAGATGTCTAAAGTAACTAGTCAATATCTTTTACCCTTATCAAAACCTGCTTGAACCATGTTGAATAGTGAAATTTACAGAGTTTTTGTGTCATGATTATGTCTAAAGCCATATTGGTTATTGTCAAAAAAAATCTAACAGTTGATCATAGACCACTTTTACTACTAATTTTGCAAGATAAGGTAAGGTAGAAACTAGTCGATAATTCCCGATTATGGTATTATCTAATGCAGAATTTTTAATTAGCTCCACTCTAGCTTACTTTCAATGTACAATTCCTTTAGTCAATAATTTATTAATAATACAAGTACACACATCAGTTACTGTACCATCCAAAGCTTTCAAAATAGAAAGATATAAGATATCCAACCTACAAGACTTATCAAATCTTGTAACTATCTTTCAAACAGACTCACTAGTCATTAATTGAAAATAAGACCAAAGCTTAACATCTTAAACGACAATCATGTTCCCTCGGTAGAGGTTTCCCCTCGAACTGTTCCATTATCAGCAAAACATTTTGCATAAATCCTAGTGCAAAATCATCACCATGAATATGTTGTACAGCCAAATTGGTTAACCTACCTTTTTTAGTAAGGTGAGTAACAAATGAAAACTCCTCTGACCTTGGAAGGAGATGACTCGATCACTTTGTTCTCTTAGGAGTTAATACTGCAGTTTCATATTGCTGAAGTTGCAAATTATATTGTTCCAAAGTTAGTCAGGAAGGAAATTTCCTCCACTCTCTCTATTTTTCACAATTTCCTTTTCATTTCCTTCAATTCATTAAAAAACATGGAACCCTATTATTCATCACAGCTCAAAACTACCATAAAGTGCCACACTTTATAGAGTTCAATAACAGATTATTCCATCTTTCAAAAGTAGTGGTTACATCAAAATGTTCCAAATCTATCATATTGTTCTCAATAGTTGTTTAAGTCGGATAGCTCAAAAGGCTCACAACGCTAATAGTTTTCAAGTTTTCAAGTTTTATTAGGATTTTATATACCGCCTATCAAGGTTATCTAAGCGGTTTTACAATCAGGTACTCAAGCATTTACACTTCAACTGCAGCATTAAACAAATTGGACTTCAAATATAACTAACTCAATTAAGAAATGATCATATCAAGGAAATAGTGAGATGTTAATTCTCCTTAATTACTCTAGATAAACTATTCTTAGCTGCAAATACCAAATCTAAGGTATGGTTCCCTATATGGGTAATAATAATAATAACAGCTTATATACCGCAATACCGTGAAGTTCTATGCGGTGTACAAAGATTAAGCAAAGGAACAAATTGATTGACTTTAAGAGGGGAGGAAGAAAGAGGGTTAATAGGACAGGAAATCCATTTTTGAGGAGAGAGTGATCAATAGAACAAGTTAATCGCTATAGAGGGGAGAGAGAAGAGAGGATCAGTTGTCTAGATACTTTAGGAACAGGTGTGTTTTCAGACGTTTCCTAAATTCCTCATAAGTAGTGGGCAAAAGCAATTGTTCTAGGTCTTTACCCCATGATGCTTGGTGCGAGAGAAGATGTTCAACCACTTGCTCCTAGCCTAAAGAATATTTAGTTTCTAAGAAATTCTGAATATATCATCCACTTGTAGATTAAAATTTCCACGTAACAAAGTCTTTGTTACAGGGAGATTCTCAACCGACATTTCGATCAATGGTGAATAATCAGCATGCAGGAACCCAGGAGCACAATAATATAAAATAACATTTAAAATTGTCGATGATAATACATAAGAAGATAAGAAGTTGCAGCTGCTGGGTCAAACCAGTGGTCCATCGTGCCCAGCAGTCCGCTCCCGCGGTGGCCCCCAGGTCAAAGACCAGTGCCCAGAGACTAGTTTTAATCTAATCTAATATGTGTGTCGCTCCTACCTATACAGGCTCAAGGCGACTGTAAAGAGAGGTGAGAGGAGGTGGATAGGTAAGAGGGAGAGGAAGGGGAGAGAGAAGGAAGGGAAAGGGAGAGAAGAGAGGGTATAGGAGATTAAGTATCAAACAGATGGGTTTTTAGTTTTCTTCAATCCCATACAGTTCATAGGTTTTGATTTTGGTGATTGCCTCTGAAGCTCCTCATTCAGGCCAACAAGAGTGTTTGATCAATTTGCTTATTCCTTACTGTTCACCAAGAACGTTAAAATCACTACATCAGAATTATCTAGTTTATTTCATCTCTTAAACGTGCAAGACAAATCGACTTGAGCTGCCACATTTTGTTACGTTCCAGCCCTTTGGAATTCTTTACATTTTATCTTCAATTAGAATCTAATTGCCTTCAAGAAAAAGGATTAAAAACCTATTATTTCACCTTCCCACAGTTTATTTATTTATTCAAATTTTTAGCCCATCCTCCCTAAGCTCAGAATGGGTTACAAATCAGGTACTCAAGCATTTTCTCTGTCTGTCCTGGTGGGATCACAATCTATCTAATGTACGTGGGGCAGGGGAGGATTAAGCCACTTGCCCAGGGTCACAAGGAGCAGCGCAGGATTTGAACCCACAACCTCAGGTTGACAAGGCTATGGCTTAACCACTACACCACACTGTCCCTCCTTGAAACTCAGTTAAAATCATTTTAATGGCATGTTTGGTTTTTTTTTTTTTACTGAGCTTGGGGCACCTAATGTTGCCTAAAAATTTGGCGCTGGTTAAAGAATCCAGGCCTAATCAATGTAACCTGATGGACAGACACTCAGGAGGCACACACAAACTAATTAGTTAATTAGGCAAGAATAATTGGAGTAAATACTTAACTGTCAGTAATTAGGAGTTGTGCGCAGCTCTACTTTATACCCTCTTCTATAACATGAGCACATAAATCGCAGCGTTCACAATTCTAAAGGGGGCAGGGCCATGAGAAAGGCATTTCCAGAATTTAGCTATGGTTATAGAATACCTGCATTTGCATGCCTAGCATCAGCTGGGCACCCACCTTTGGCTGGTGTAAATGGTCACATGCAAAGTGCACTCAAAGCTAGTATTCTTTTTTTAAAAAAATTTATTTGTTACAATTTATATATATATAACAAACTCAAGAAAATCCACAAATAGCATCATAAACATTCACAAAACAAAAATAAGATCATTCAGTGATCTAGCCCACATTAATTGGCCTTAAGAACCTTCTATATAGCAACATAAATTTAGTAAATGAATGATGAATAAGTGATGAATATGATCATGTTACGCCAGCTTTGAAAGATGCTCACTGGTTACCCGTGACGCACCGAATCACCTACAAAATCATCCTTTTGTCATTTAAAATAAAATCTTCTCATCTGCCATCACATCTTCACAAACTTCTTATCCCTCAGTGCTCCACTCGAACTCTGAGATCTTCAAATCAAAATCTCTTATTAATTCCGTCTATAAAATAATTTTATTACACACGCAAAATAAATTTTGCAGTAACTGCCCCGACATTGTGGAACTCTCTTCCACAACCACTTCGTGACGAACAAAACCTTGACAAATTTAAGAAAAACTTAAAAACTTTTTTATTTCGAGATGCATTCTCTTCCACTTAATTTCTATCCTCTCAAATTATTTTCTATTTAATTTTGCGCTTTTATAAACATTCAATATATCTTATCCCCATCCAACATGTTTTTTTCCCTAACCCCTCTTTCTCCTTTTCCTACTTACAATGTAACTTTACCCATCCATTCCCTCTCTCCTCACTGTCAAGTCTGTCTTGTTATTGTTTTTAATGTTCACTATATATTATTTAAATTACTTAATACTTTCTGTTTTTAATTGTTACTACTTTTATCTGTCAATTTTTTAAATCTAATGTAAACCGTCCAGATATTTGCTTGATGGTCGGTATATTAAAACCTAATAAACTTGAATAAACTTGATGAATGATGAATGATGGAATGATGAATAACTAGTTCTATGCGTTTCTTCACTTATCCACCCTGATTAAAAATAACCAAATAAATCTAGGATATTGTTTGAACTGGTTTATCCTTCAGAAAACCTTCCAACTGATCTGGATCTAAGAAAACATACTTATCACTTGCGTATGATACAAGGCATTTACAAGGAAATTTTTAGAAGGTAGCACCCACTGCCAAGGCCTTAAACCCGAGCGTTAGGAACTGCTTCCTCTTCATTTGAGTCTGCTTAGAGACATCTGGAAATATAAGATTCCTTTGGCCACAAACAGAGCCTGCTTTTTTTGTGAAATAAAGTTTCAAAATAGTTTGTTTCTCTAACTCTGTCTTGAAAACTACCAAAAGCGTAGCACGTTTTGTTATTGTGTCTTTAGATGATTCTAAAAACTGGGAAAGATCCAAACTATCTGGAGAAACTAATTTATCAATTTCCCCTTCCGCTCCCTCCTCCCTAGAGGCCCTCGGAACATAATAGAGGTTATTAGGTTGAAAATTATCCACCTCAGAATATTGCAAAATCTCCCTCATATATATTCTTACTAGCTCCAAAGGAGAAAGGAAATACGTAACTGGGAAATTTAGGAAACGAAGATTCCTAACTCTAATATAGTTCTTCATTTTTGCATGAAATAATACACTCTCTAATATTAGATAGAACAGTACTTTGTAAGTTAGTCAAAACTATTATTCTATATAGGTCATTCTGTGCAAAGTGCCCTTTATTGTATACTGTAGAAAAAACACAAAAAGGCAACCTAGTCACATCAAGGTTTGTGTGGGGGACGCTCAAGACGCCAAAATTGGCTCGCAACTAACAAACCAAAATGGGGTGAATATAATATAGGGTGCTCTCAGTGTGAACCCTCAGTGATAGGAGCACAGCTCCAACACTTCACTTCTGGGTCAAGGCGGTAAGCCTCCACCCACACACCATCATTGAGCACCCTAAGTGTGCTGAAATTAAAGGGACCTGAGTCCACTAAATCAAACAATCAAAGTGAGTAAATTAAACTCAACACAAACAACCTGAGCGACCCCCAAACAAACCCTGCCAGCCAGACCCCCCGACTCACACAACAAAATCAAAAATCACCATGCAAAAATCAAATGAACACAATACTTATCTGAAACTATCTCACAAACTGATAAACGCAAAAAACCGCGCCAGGAGAAGAGGTTCGACCGCGCTGGTTTTGGGAGGAGCCCTTCTTCAGGAACCTGACCCCCGACGGAACACGAACAAAGAGGTCGCTTTATTGTATACTAGCTTAGAAGAACAAATCATCCTATATCCAATGATGGTTGCCATATTTTGATTGTAGCCACACATATACTGTATATACACACACACTTTTGAAGTTCTTCCCAATCCTTAAAAATCTTCATCTATATGGTTTAGCACTAGGTATCCTTTAGGAGCATTTAGGCTTCAATTATTTTCTGATCCAGGAAAGAGAATAATCCTTTGATTTCAGTAGGAAAGTTCTATCCGGTAGAGCTTATGATGGAAGACATTATTCCACTGTTAATATTCTTCCAAATTTTTTATATACTTGTATATATTTTTACAGTATGCTGAAAAGGAGAAAATTGCAAGGGCTTATCAGTGGCAAGAAACGGAGCACAAGTGGAATTCACTATAACCAGCTGCACCCAAAGGCTCTTTGTAGCCATTTGCTGCAAGACATTTCCCCAAAATAAAGAAAATAATTGCTCTATGAGAGGAAGTAACAGAAAACAAATCTTTTCCTGCCTTCAGACCTATATGGAAAGCTTAACAATGTACAATCCAGGATTTCTATTTGAACTCACCCAATTCCGAATTGCTCTCCCAGACTCAGGTGAGGCTTTTGGGAGCCTCATCTGAGCATGTGCAGGTAGCCCTGTGCTGGCCCTCACTAAACCAGTGATTCCCCTAGCTTGAGTCTTATTGCAACGTCACCCATAGGGGAGGAGGGAGGGTCAATGTGGCTGACTTATCCTACTGTCCACGGAGAACTCCCGTTACAGGTAAGTAACTTCACTTTCTCCATGGATAAGCAGTATGTCAGCCCCACATTCAAACAACCCAATTTCATATAATATGCAGTTTTATTATTGTCAAATAGGCACTAGTAAGGACGCACTGCTTTAACTTAGTGGTAAACTGTTCTATGAACACTTGGATGTCTTTTCTCATCATTCTGGGGCAAAAACAAGGGAGGTCTTCAAATGGCAAATCAAAATCACATGTATGCACAGAAAGTTTGAAAAACCTGTGAAGTATTACTGCATTGATCCTACTATTCCAGTTTAGAATTTGTACTGCAAGGAGAATTAATTGAACTTGCCTTGATTGTCCATTGAATTTCAAGGTAAAGTTTGGGGTTTGAGATGCCCCTGGAGATTCAGTTCCACTCATCATTGACAATCTGTTTCAAAACAAATGAGACATTCATCAAAACAGTTTCTAACTGTTCACATTCAAAATGACTGTTATACAGGTCCTACATATCTATCAGATAACATCCCTAGTGAAGAACTTTACCGAATTACATTTTTTAGGGAGAACACATAAAATTGGTAGTTATCCAGAATCTACTGGTCATTATTAAAGGCTGGTAAATTAGATCAGTCAGTACTATCCAGACCTGTAGCAAATATTCCTATCTATCTTCAATGTAGTAGACCATGTAATACTTTATTTCGTTTAAGCAAGTAAGATTTCTAACTAAGGGAACCTATAAAATAGTGAGGAATAGGGTTAGTTCTCATCACAGGATAGAGGATGACTGAAAATGGGATTCTCAGTTTTGACTAAAAGTGAACCAGTAACTGAAATTTGCAGTTCAGTTTTGGTTGAAACTAAAAGAGAGCCTCCTTCCCCCTCATGATAACTCTCAACTGCCACTGCTGCTGCCAACCTTCCTCCCTAGCAATCACTCTCAGCGCACCTCTCCTTCCTTCCCATTATCCACAAGTCCTCCCTGGGCCTATCTTTAAACCTCCTCTGTGGAAGGTCTTGGCAGCCATTTTGAGCCTAAACACAGAATAAGAAGTGATGGAGATTGCTCCTGCGTATGCTGTTTCCATTCCCAAAATGGCCATGGGACCTCCCACATCAGTCTCGTTAAGCTGCTGTGGGACATCCCAGCAGCCATTTTGGCTGTGGAAGAGCAACTGGGGAAGGTCTTCAGTTGGTGGGAGGGTGGGGGGTGCCGGGTAAAGAGTGATTGCAGGGACAAGGGGGGTTCTCTGTCAGCTGAAATCTAAACCCAGATTTTGGGTCAGTTTCAGTGCTAACACTGAAACTGGAATTCTGTTGAGCTCTACCACAGGATTCCCCATTCTTACTGATATTATATTACATTACATCTAGGAAAGGGTCTGCAGGAGTTAGTTGTGACATACTATTCCTATGTAGATCGCCTATAAGTGCATTTCTGCCCAACAGATACTTATTCCCATTCAAGAAGACAAGGACCAGCTTAGCAGGTTGTTGAATCAATGCTTTAATATGTCCTAAAATGGACCAGTTCTCATGAGGTTTTGTTGAAAATTTTATGTGTGGTATTAGATTCCATTTTAACTGTAACCTGTTCTGAGCTCTCTGGGGAGGATGGAATATAAATCTCAATAAATAAATAAGAATGGATTAACAAATGAACAAAGTTAATTAGGCAAACATTTTGGAAACTGCACAGTTAGGAATGCTAATCTTGTTTTCATAATGAACACTCTAGATCAGGGGTAGGGAACTCCGGTCCTCGAGAGCCGTATTCCAGTCAGGTTTTCAGGGTTTCCTCAATGAATATGCATTGAAAGCAGTGCATGCAAATAGATCTCATGCATATTCATTGGGGAAATCCTGAAAACCTGATTGGAATATGGCTCTCAAGAACTGGAGTTCCCTACCCTTGCTCTAGATTATTGGTTAAATGATCTTCACTTTTGGATTATTGCAATTCACTATATATTATGCGACAGGGAAGCTCCTGTCACAGTTAAAAAGACTGCTAGCCCAGTCAAAAGTACATCCCTTAAACCTGCAATCCCTAAGATAAAGCCCGAACACCCTGCTAAAAGCACGAGTTTAGTACAGCAAGAAGTGATGTCACAGCCTGGAATTCAGGTAGGGAGGGTACAGAAACCACAGTCTATCCCCTATTACTCCTTTCCCAGAGCTAGGGAAAAACACAAGATCAACCCAGAAGGGGGTGGAGTTAGTCACCGAGTTCTGCAGTCACAGAAGACTGCAGGGAGGTCAAGGAGCCTCAGCTGACTCTAATTGGAGAAGCAGAACGGAGCACACTGGAAGCAGCCCAACGCTCTGTGCAAACCACCAGGAACATAGAAATGCCCCAGGCCAACAAGCAGGGAGAGGAATCCAGCAGCCAGCTAGGAACTGCAATTTCCCAGGGGAGCCTAAGGGGGTAGGGCTTGAGGTTCTCTCAGAGGGAGGCCAGGAAACTTTCCCCAAACACCCAGAGAGGGGGATGGGAGGTGGAGAGTGAAGAAGGGGAATTCATGGAGACAGAAAACGACTATAGCCCCAGTGACACAGGATGGGGGTGGTGCAGTGAGGCTGAGGCTGAATTAAGTGTGCCAGAAGAATGTATGGAAACCTGATTTAGAAATTATAAGCTGCCCTAGGACTGTGGTAGCAATTGGGAGGGCCTGAAGACCTTGGTGAAAAGGGAGGCTTGCTCCACACAGCCTGCAAAGTCCTTAGAGGGGACTCATTGCTAGAGAGGAAAAGCAGTGGCAGAGAAAACATTTTTCTTCTCTTTGTTGGGAAAAGTGTTGGGAAGAAGGGCTGACAATGCTGGCAAGAACTGGTAGTAATAGAAGCCAGCTGCCCTAAGGAGGGAGGATTGGGGCATTTGAGAGACTGAAAAGCCTATTTGATTTTGGTTTATCCTTTTTGCTGATAAGGACTGTCCAGTCCCTAAACTTGAGCACAGATCTAGTGCATTGGAACTAAGTGGAAGGGACTGCATAATTGGTGCCTGTGAGAAACCATTGTTTATTTTGGACTTTTTCCTTATAATAAACCCAGTGAAGTTTTGTTTGAAAGAAATCCAGTGTCCGGGTTTTCCTTACACCAACCATATAAAAGGCGCACTGAAAATCTTACATGTGGTCCAAGCCAGGTTTCCTACTTACCTGGGGCCTGGCCCGGCCACAATTGGTATAATTGCTTCTCTAGTTAAAGTGGAAAATAATGATAGAGCTATTCCAGTCTTAGGTACTCTGCACTGGCTTCCAAAAAAATTGCAAACTCGGTTCAAGCTTCTTTTTTGTTTATTAAATATTGAATGGTCATTTTTCAGTCTACATTGAGTGCATTGCTCAGTGCATTTTCTAGCAAAAAAAAAAAAAAAGGTACCATTATTCAAATACCAGACCATTCTTCAGGAGTAGGATGATCACCGAGGGACCCACCTCACTGTAGCCAGGCCCCCTGCAACCAGCCACAGAATCCATGAAAAGGCAGCACCGAGAGTGCAGAACCTGAGCTCTTTTATTAATACTTGGTAACATGGTTCATTTTTAATCAAACAATGAAAAAGGTGCCAGAACCTAGTACCCCCTCAAAAAAAAAAAGGGCCTGGTTTTCCTTAACATTCTTAACAGTAGGTCATTACAATATCAGGGGAATTTATCAACTTTCCCTCTAGTAAGAATTAGATTTAAAATAAATTTTGAGGGAGCTTTCAATTACATAGCAACTGTTGAATGGAATCATTTACTATAATGAAGTCTTTATTAGAGTACATAATAAGACTGGAATAGCTCTATCATATTTTTTCAAAGATGATTGATTGAAGGTTGATAACATAGGGGTCCTTTTACTAAAGCTTAGCATGCATTAAATGATAAGAAGCCCATAGGTATAAAATGGGCATCTTAGCATTTTGCGTATGCTAAACTTTAGAAAAAGGGGCCTCTGCGTTATGTGGTACTGGATAATGTTTGATCCTAGAAATGATTGGTTTCTAAAGCTGGAATCTACTTTGGACTAGAGGAGACATACCCTCTCTTTTACTAAGGTGCGCTATGCCTTTTAGCGTGCGGTAAATATTAGCACGCGCTAAACACTAATGTGTGCATGTTATCCTATGGACGCTTTAACGGTTAGCGTATACGTTGATTTAGCGCACACTAAATGTGCACTAAAACACTTAGCGCACTTTGTAAAAAGAGGGCCATAGTGGATACAAAGCTCAGACAAAACAACATTGCCTTTGAATATCAAGCCCTACAACCCTATTTTATTTATATATTTATTCAGTTTTCTATACCGTTCTCCCATGGGAGCTCAGAAGGGTTCACATGAGCTTATTCAGGTACTCAAGCATTTTTCCCTGTCTGTCCTGATAGGCTCACAATCTATCTAATGTACCCAGGGCAGTGGGGGGATTAAGTGACTTGCCCAGGGTCACAAGGAGCAGTGGGTTTGAATCTACAACCTCAGGGTATCGAGGCTGTAGCTTTGACCACGGCACCATTCTCTCCCCTAGGGGATGGAGGAGATTTTCTATATAAGCAAAGTTCATCTTTTTCCAACAAGAATCCTCTATAATAAAACCCTAAGCGCGCATAGTACCATGATCCCTGCCACCATGATGTGTGCCTCCGTGGCCGTATTCTATTTGCAGCATGTGCAGCTGTTTGTGGCACGCGGCGGACGCAGCGGTTGGAAGCCGGCTTACACGAAAACAAAAACCCATTGCCCACATAGACAAACAGGAAGCGAAGGACAACCGCATGCAGTCACGCAATCAACTCTTAATGTCCGTTTTGGAGGGGGGGGGGAATCCTCCAAAAACTCAAGTACCTTGGAGCAGGAGGACAGGTAGAGAGTGTGAGCGTTGGAGATAGTTCCACATAAGGGGTCACTGGAGGCACCTCGACAACGGGAAGAGGAGGAGAGGGCCCGAAGATAGGGAGAGACCGCTGGAATTTGGAACAAATGGTGCTGCTGAACAGGGGGAAGGTAAAAGGAAGGGATAATGGCTACTGTTGGACAGGGGGGAACAGGGAAGGGGTGCTGTTGAACAGGGGGGGGGAGGTAAAAGTTAGGGAGAAGCGCTACTGCTGGACAGGGGGGGAGGTATAACCAATGGAGAAGGGCTACTGCTGAACAGGGGGAGCAGAGAAGGAGTGCTGCTAGACAGGGGGAGGTAAAAGTAAGGGATAATGGCTACTGTTGGACAGGGGGAACAGGGAAGGGGTGCTGTTGAACAGGGGAGAGAAAAAAGTAAGGAAGAAGGGCTGCTAGCACCCTTTAATATAACGAGCTAAAAAAACTAGTACAAAAATAATTGGAGCACGGAAGATGCAGAATATTTTATTTTCATCCAAACATTATCTGGTTTATTACAATTATCTCTTTTCTACTCACCAGAGCATACCAGACAAATTTTGCTGTATTTCTTCCAAGGCATGTTCTTTAAGCACCTGACTGCAAAGGCACACATGTTTGGAAGCTCACATAAAATGAGTTTCTTGTAAAGGCTCGTATGGAGCTCTGTCGAGTCCTTCGAAGACCATATTAAGATTCCATGATGGAAATTAATCTTGAATCAGCAGCCTTAGTCTCAGGGCGCCTTTCAAGATCCTGACTATGTCTAGACGGGCCGCTAGTGAAGCTCTTTTCTCAGTCCTGGAAGCATGAGAGTCCTGCTACTTGAACTTTAAGGGATGACACTGCCAATCCCTTGTCAAAGCCCTCTTGGTGGAACACCGGTACCGACAAGATTGGGGGATTTGCCAGGCTCTAACTTTTCTCAGCTGCAGCAGTGCTGAAATGTTTCCCATGTCTTAGCAAACGCTGACACCATCGTTGGCTTTTTGGCTCCAAGGAGAGTAGCGATGACTCCTTCTGAATATCCTTTTTGGGCTAGCGCTGCGTGCTCAAGAGCCATGTCATAAGACCAAAGCGTCCCAGATCTTCTAGGAAAATAGGCCTTTGCGAGAGCATGTCTGAGTGCACCTGGAGGCTGAGACTTCGCTCCTTCTGCAGGTGTATGAGATCCGCATACCATGGGTGCCTAGACCAATCTGGCGCTTTGAGAACTGCTGTTCCCGGTGATTTGCTATTCGGCAGATCACCCAACCTCTCATGGGCCAGAGGAGGGGGGTACAGTCTGTGGCCAAGGCTGAACCATGACATCTAGCCCTGCACTTCTGGGTTTGCATCTTCGGCTGAAGAGCCAAGTCACCTTTTTGTTCTTTGCAGTTGTCATGAAGTCAAACATTCTTCGCAGTTGCCATGAGACCTCATCGTCTCACAATGGCCTGGAATGCTTTCAGGGACAATGACCACTCTCCCGGGTCTAATGTCTGTCTGCTGATATAATCCCACTTGAATATTGTCCACACTAGCCACAATAGAAAAGGATGAGAAACTTAAAAAAAAAAAACTGACTTATGGAGCACAGGGCAGTAAAATATTTCACAGACAGTAAAATGCTCCTTTTGATATTTCTTTTATGCTGTTTAAAAGTTAATTTATTGATTACTAAACCTAGCTAGTTTGGCAGCTTGATTTAATTTAATGTTGACACTTATATTCTACTTTTCCTAAATAAATCAGGGTATAGGAAGACCTTGGGTTTGGTCCCCAGATCAGGTCTTCCACTCCTCCTGATCAGGGATATTGCAGAGGAATCAGCAGCTGGAGGACAGTCAACACACAATGGTGAAGTTTAGCAGCCAGATTTAAAAGCCACGATGGCAGAGCTCAAGTGGAGGCCTTGGTGACTAGTCCCCAGCCAAGGACAGTTTCCAATGATTGGAGGGTTATAAACAAAAGGGAACAAAAAATCCCTAGAAAGTTGAAAACTAAGAGGGGCATAATCAAAACTTTAAAATGCCCGAAAACCTAAGTTGGCCCTTGGATGTCCTAATGGCAGGGACGTCCAAGTGCCAATCATAACAAACTTTCTGGATGTTCAGCAGCACTTCTAAGCTGCTTTGAATCTAGAGCTCAAAGAGCTGTGTTGGGAGGTGTGTTATGGGCAGGAATTGTGCGGGCTTCCGCCTGGACATCCTAAAGCAATAATAATTGAAGCTTTTCCAGGACATCCTAAGTGGAACTTACATGCCGGGACTTAGACCAAAGTAAAACAGGTCTAAGTCCCCCAAACTGACAAGTTGATCACTGAAGGGTTTAAGCCTTTAAAACTAAGGCATAACCCTCCCCTCTTACTCCCCTAGTTGTCACGACCCCCTCACACCACCCAGAGATGGGGGAAAAACAGCACATTGAGAGCTTCACATCAGCTTATTGCAACAGAGGAAACCCCAAAACTGGCTCAGCTGATGGGGATTGCTCTGCCATGATCAGAAAATGAGTTGGGTACATCTACAAAATTTGCTTTTGTGCGTTTTTCATGTGAATGTTTGTTTTTTTGAAAATGGCCTAAGGATCAAAACTTGCACATAGGTTATTTTCAAAAATACAAGATAGATGTCTGGCAGTTTTGAAAATGGACATTTTTTCCGTTTGGTTTGTGGACGTCTTGCCCAAAATGTCCAACATCAGGCTTAGAGGTCCTATTAAAAATGCCCCTCTAAGGCTCCTAGTGTCAGATCCCAGTTCCGATTGATTTGCAAGCTCAAATATATATATAAGCAACTATTTCTACAGCATCTATCAGCAGAAAAACATCACCCACTGAAATCATTCGTTCCTACTTTCCCCTGTATGATTTATAGAAACTGCCTTTCTTTTTCCTTTATTAAATGTTTACTATTTCAGATCAGTGTAGTTCCCCAAAGTGTAAAATTTGATCTTTGCGTTTGTTTTGTTATAGGAGAGTTTGTACATTAGTAAGCTTTGTTTTTTCCTGGCAGTAAAAGCATTCCATTTGGAATCAATACCACGCCTTATGTTATTGCTTTATTTTTACAAATGAATTTCTGTGTAAAGGACCACTTTCTTAAAGGGACAGCCATACTCATTGGAAATGCCACGCTGCTCTCACTATTCTTCATGCCAAACAATACTGGAAGCTAACTTAGCCTTGTAGATTCCTCAGTCAAAACAGTCAAGAGCTAAGCAGAGCAAGTTGTATTTTCTTTGGAACAAATTATGTAATTTTTCTTTTTTTAAAAATTTTGTTTTGTCTAGGATTTTAAAAGTACATGTACAACATATCATGCACTATGCAAATCATGTCTGTATGTCAAAGTAAAACAACAACAACAGAGAAGAATGTCTAAAAAACAGCAGCATATTTAAAGATGCATTTTTACAGCCAAAAATGACAAACCGGCCTAAAATTCAAAATCCTATGGAAAAAGGAATAGGTGTTGAACTGTATAAATCAGTCTTTTGAATTCTTTTTCTCCATGGATATAATTGTACCTTGGTTTCTTATAATGATTTATTGAGGTAAGTATTCTGTATGGCTTAAGAGCTCTGGCTTCAAAGTGTCAGGCACAGGGCTCTCCTTTATTCATAAGGCAGCTGAGCAATTGCAACGTGAATTCACTTCTGTATTCTGGGATTTGGCAAAGTTTGTTTCCAAGCTCCTCATAAAGAATTCATGTTCATGCAACTATTTTAAATATGGAGAACTTTGCCCATGACGAATGAAGGTGGACTGATCGGGGAGACTGGGTGGGGGGGGGGGGAGGGAGAAGAAGAGTGCATGTATTGAAATAAATATCAATACTATACCGCAGAAATATTCTCAAAGGGTCAGCTCTTCCCACTTCAGAACATTTTAGCTATTCATGAGCCAAACTGTAGCTGGATAAAGAAATGCGAACAGTTCCAAATACACGGGATAAAAAAGTGCAAAAGTTCAGCCAGTGTCATTTAAAAGTGTGCTCTTTTGGGGGTCTACTTGCATACCAATGCTTAACGAGATGGTACGAAGAGGTTTATTAGCACAATAACAATAAGTCACAACTGAGCCTGAGCCAAAATGTTGGAATACCAGCACCATCTAATGGAGAAATATTATGCTGTTTAAAAGCTAGTTTGGTATCTTTGATTTAATTTAAAGTTGAGTGTGGCGAAGTGGTTGAAGCTACAGCCTCAGCACCCTGGGGTGGTGGGTTCAAAACCCATGCTGCTCCTTGTGACCCTGGGCAAGTCACTTAATCCCCCCATTGCCCCAGGTACATTAGATTATTATTATTATTATTAAGTTCTTATATACCGCCATACCCAAAGAGTTCTAAGCAGTTCACATCAATTAAATTAGGATCCGGTCTGAACACGGATTTACAACATTTTGTAGGAATTACAAGCAACGAGGAAGGAAGTATTGGGGTTTTAGCAGAAGTTTATCATAGTTGGATTGGAAGAGACGAGGGAGGGAGAAGGGAACCAAGGGAGGGGAGGGGGAGAGAAAGGAGGGGGTGGGGCGGGAGTTGGTTTGTTGCAGGGGAATAAGGGTTAAGGGTCCTGTTCGTGGAAAAATGCTCGAGTACCTGAATAAATTCATGTAAACCGTACAGGGCTCCTTTGGGAGAATGGTATAGAAAACTAAATAAAATGTTCCACTTTTCCTAAATAAATCAGGGTATAGAAAGACCTTGGGTTTGGTCCCCAGATCAGGTCTTCCACTCCTCCTGATCAGGGATATTGCAGAGGAATCAGCAGCTGGAGGACAGTCAACACACAATGGTGAAGTTTAGCAGCCAGATTTAAAAGCCACGATGGCAGAGCTCAAGTGGAGGCCTTGGTGACTAGTCCCCAGCCAAGGACAGTTAATACAGTGATTGGAGAGTTATAAACAAAAGGGAACAAAAAATCCCTAGAAAGTTGAAAACTAAGAGAGGC
This sequence comes from Geotrypetes seraphini, assembly GCF_902459505.1. NCBI lineage: Eukaryota > Metazoa > Chordata > Amphibia > Gymnophiona > Dermophiidae > Geotrypetes > Geotrypetes seraphini. Next base: position 27,197,284 of record NC_047102.1, on the reverse strand, counting down.
ATAATCAAAACTTTAAAACGCCCGAAAACCTGCCTAAGTTGGCCCTTGGATGTCCTAATAGCAGGGACGTCCAAGTGCCGATCATAACAAACTTTCTGGATGTTCAGCAGCACTTCTAAGCTGTTTTGAATCTAGAGCTCAAAGAGCCGTGTTGGGAGGTGTGTTATGGGCAGGAATTGTGCGGGCTTCCGCCTGGACATCCTAAAGCAATAACACTACTGCGGCAGTGATTGTCCCTGCTACTTCAGATAATACCGGCTCATCCAGACAGCTGGTGCCTCTCCCAGGAAGTAGCACCATGTAACTACTAGGAGTGACAATAGACAGATGCTGCACTATGCAACTGCAAATAAATAAAACCATACAGAAATCCTTTGCAATAATGAGAAACCTGAGACAAGTCCGGAAATTCTTTGAAAGAACACTATTCCAGCTCATAGTGCAATCCCTAATCCTAGGATTGCTAGACTACTGCAACATCCTCTACCTCCCCTGCCCTGCCACGATGACCAAGCAACTACAAACAATCCAAAATACTGCTCTGAGACTCATCTACTCACTGAGGAAACATGATCATATCACAGAAGCCTACATCAACTCACACTGGCTACCAATCCAAGAAAGAATATCATTTAAATTCTACTGCATGATATTCAAAACCCTAAATGGAAACAGCCCAGCCTACCTAAACAATCGCCTCATCCAAGCAACCTCAACCAGACATAGAAAAACGCACTCCCCTTTCACACCTCCCCCGATCAAGGAAGTAAAACGGTCAAAACAATACGACGGCCTCCTAGCCACTCGAGCTTCAAAACTGGATAACCAAATCTCCAACCTACTGTTAACCACCCCAGACTACAAGATGTTCAGAAAAGAAATAAAAACTATACTCTTCAAGAAAGCCCTGAAACAGTCCTAACCACACCTACTCTTAACAACACTTTTATCTATCAAATGTTATCTAAAACCCATAATTTCACCATATTCTTACCTCCTAAAGACCTCCACTTCCCTTTGGTAACTCCAATGTTTATTACCTTAAAAAATTCTAAGTCATCGCTTATTCTATTCCTTTTAATTTGTATGTAATTCCTGTTTTTAGTTTGAATGTAATCCGCCTTGAACCGCAAGGTAATGGCGGAATAGAAATCACTAATGTAATGTAATGTAACCTTTCTGAACAGCTCTGCTCGGATTCTTACAGCTGCATCATGCTACTCTCCTGCATCACAGTATCAGACAAGCATATGGGACATCACAGACTCGCAGGGAGGGTATAACAAGGATGTTCCATACTTTCATGGATATTCCTTTGACTTTAAAATGAAAAAAGGAAAGGTCAATCAACAAGTTGCCCAGGTATCCTCATGGCCCAACTCCATAGGAATCATAGGCAAATAAAAAAAATAAAAATCTTGCATTAAGGGAGGAATCCATCAATGTGTGCTGCTGTTAAGATGGGTTATTTTACCACAAGTTGTGCTATTTTAACCCAAGGTCTCATTGGAGAAAATGAGACCCTGTGCTAAAACAGCATGGCTTGTGATAAAATGAAGAAAAAAACAGGGGAAAACACCACCACAACCACAAATATGCATATTTGTGATAAAATAACCCATCTCAACAGTAGCCATGCTGATGAATTCCCCTCTAATTGTTATAAGACACCTGAATATTAAAAAAAAAAAACAAAAAAACCCTTGCTTGGCCAATGGTCATACAGTAGAAATAAATATTCTTAAAATCAAACAACATTATACTATCACCTCCTCTTAGGGAGAGGAAGTGATAGTAGGTGCTGAGGATGGGCGGACTGGATGGGCCATTTGGCCTTTATCTGCTGTCATGTTTCTGTGGTAGCTCGGGAAGTGTTTTATGTAGGTTCAAGTAAAAAATTTTTAAAAGGGGGTTTGTGCACATTGCACAGGAGTCCCCAAGGGTCACCTGGGAGCCAGTACAGCTCTGCCCTAATTGGGTTTCTAGTGTAGGGAGTCTTAATTCCAACCCCTTTGATAGTTTGGGTCAGACCCTGGGTCATTCAAGCTATTTCTTCTTTTCTGGGCTTAAAGGAAGTTCCCAACCATGTTTTGTAGGTCCCATCCCTCTCCTCTTTTTGACTAAACAGGGTCGTTTTCCTTGTATGATGAAGACTTTCTGCTCTATGCAAATTAATTGTTACTATGGTTCCTGGTTACTTCTCAAACCAAGATCATCCTTTTATGTGACCTCTCTTTAAGCATCCTATTTTCCTTTACTTGAGCTTGGGCCCTCAGTGATGGGACGTACACCCCGTCACAACATCTGGCTATAATTATATCTTATGAACTGCAGAAGGATGGATGACCCCTTTACAATAATGCAAATACTAAAGGTAAACATTAGCAATGAAAAAGAGAACCTGGAGTACGGTTCATTCCTATTATGGTATGCACGGAGTTAACCAGTTTAGAGACCCTGAGAAATCTATGGAAGCCACTGATGAACACTGTTTTGAGTTAAAAAAAAAAAATTAAAAAATGGATGTATGAAGGGAAGAATAGAAATAAGAGGGCATTTTAATAAGAATATAATGGCCCTTATTTTAGAAGCTCTATTTTGGACATCTGAAAACCAACATTTAGACATCCTTATTTGCATTTATGGCTAAATCTTGATTTTATAAAGTCATGATACGGACATCTAAAACTGCAGTAAGTCCATATGGCAAGGGGATATTGGTCTGTGGGCATGTTTTGAGCAGGACTGACTAAAGAAAAGCCAAAATATGGACATCCAACTCCAGTTACAGAAGAGGAAGGGATATCAATGTCCAAAAAGATAGATATCGTTATTTAGATCTGGAACATGGCACATCTAGGTTACATAAAGATGTTTTGATTGAGCAGATGTCCACTGGAGAGATTAAGGCAAGTCACCTCCTTAATCCCCCAATGGCTGGTGACCCTCTTCATCCCCAAATGTGAAACTATCAAGTGATATTGAGCTCCAAGACAGCTTCTAAAACTATAGGATGTTCATGGTGCTAAAATCTTTTTTTACATTAACTTCTTAATAGACCTACATGCTCAGTAGAGGAGAAGCCTAATGGTAAGGTTACCAGATTTTAGGCTTGCAAGTTTTAGACACCCGAGTAGGGTCAGCATCAGGTGAGGCAGCATGCATTAGATGGGAAGGGCACAACAGGATGGGGCAGGGCCTTCCCATGGCAATTTTCCACCAGAAAAATTATAATTTTTACCTCTCCTCCACCTTTTCAGTTCAGCCATTTCCTCCTCTCTCTCATCTCCCCTTTCCCCTCTCCAGTCAATGCCACCTTTCTCTCCCCCTTCCTTCAAATCCAGCAACCTCCACCTTTTTCTCTTCCCCTCTCCAATCAATACCACCTTTCTCTCTCCTCCCCCTTCCAATCCGGCCAATTCCACCTCACTCTCTCCTCCCACTTCCAGTCCAGCCTCTTTCTTTGCTAAACGCTCTTTCACAACTTGATAAGGAGAGGGCCTTAATTAGCTAGTTATTTTTAAAGCTTTATATACCCCACTCTTGGTAGAAACTATTCAAAATGGTTTACAAACTACACCAAATTCAAAATAAATAAAAAATACTAACACACATTCAAATTAAAACAGTAAAAACATCAACCAGCACTTCATATAGGACATAAATAAAATGTCAAAGCTTTTTTGAAACCAGAAAAAGTCATATTCCAGGACTTTTTTTTCCAGCCAGTACGTACCCACACATTGTACTGGCATTTTTTTTCCTGCCTTCCAAAAATGTCCTATCCACCCCATTACTTTTCTCACTTAGAATCTCCCATCTTGTTTGTCTTCTCATTGGTGAACTAGCCAGCCTCAAACACGTGACCCTTAGATTCAGAAGCAGCCACCTTCCTAGCAGAACTTGTCTGACTTACATGGCTGCATATTGTGACCAGGTAAGACCTAGACTGGATTAGCCCGAGTCCTGACCTGGGTCATCCAATCCTCAGCCCAGCAGTTGAGCGAGGCACGGAGGGTAGGGGGGTATCTGCATCAAATAAAAATGTCCAGCAAAGGTGTCGAGTGTGAATTATTATTTCTTTATTTCCTTGCTTGTACTAGGGTGAAATGAAACACAAACTTGCTCTGGTCTGGTGGCCCAACCAGGTTTCAACTGCTGTACAGTTCCACAATCTGGCAATTTTCCACAAGAACAAGTGTTACCAGCAAGCTTTGCTCTGCCAGTCTTTATATCACAAAACAAAAACCAAACTTTCAATATCAAAGTCCTGCAACCGGCTGGGACTGCTCAGCCCGGTTCTCTCACAGTACTCCTGTGTTTTGGTACAATATCAGAAGTAGTACTTTCCACTTTTCTGTCCCTCTAATTTAATCAGAATTAATGAATCTTCACTCTTCTATTATCAGGGTTTGTGAGGCAATTCCACCTTACCAAAACTGCATATTGTTTTCCCCAAGCTTTTACTCTATAAGCATGTCTTCAGACAAACAGGAATTCTCAGGTTCCATTTCCTAATCAATTGTACACATTTCTTCTGGCATTTCTACATTAGAAGTGTTGTTACCTTCAGAAGAGTGCTTAAAAGTTTCAGTCCTGAGATTTTCTCCCTGTTTCCTGTGGGAAATGCTGGGTTCTGTCCCCTGGATTGCATCAGTTTGCCTCTTTCCAAGGGTTTGTGGCTGCCTCGGTGCTGATTGTCTCTAGGTTCACCTGGAGTCCTGGTTCTTTGCTAATGAGCCTGGATAGCTTCCCTGTTGATTAGCCCTGCCCCCAGCAGAGCTGATTGCAGGAGCTAATCCCATTGTGGGTTTTGCTATCGGTGGTCTGGTGCCTGCTGGTACTTGTAGTTCTTTGTTTTGGCATTCCATAGACTAGAACTAGGCAAGTATAATCGGGTCAATTTTGGGCTGCCTTTCACTTGGGATAAATTCCCATTGCATGCTGCTCCTCTAATTTCTTTTAACCATTCACCTCATTTTATCATAGCATATGTAAGGTTCTCTTCAAGGCGGCTCTGGGTCCAGGGCCCAACCTGGCTGGAGTCCCCCCAAGGCAGTCTCCATCAGTCCCTCCCCTGGAGGATTGATGGATTCACCCTCTTCTCCCCCCCAGGAAAGTCCAAAAAAGCCTCTGTGAACAAGGTTGGCTAATAAACTGATTCATTTGAACTATGTACATAGGCCTAATCAATAAACAAATTGTCAGGAATAGCTTTTAATAATTCCAATACTTCTACACTTATGTTTAAATGTAATTCTTGGTTTGCAAGCAAAGAGCAACAGCAATACAAAGCAGAACACTTACATTTATGCAAAAAGATAACTTCTCCTCCCCCTCAACTCCCCCCCCCCCACAGAATAAAATGAATCCCGAGGACAGGATTTTAAGAATACTCAAGCTATAAGTTCAACAGTCAACTGTGAGCAACTGGCGTAAGACTCAACCAGAAGGGCTCCTAAATCCAACAGAATCTGCGACCAGGGCCAGTGTCCAGCTCAGAAAAGTGTCGTCGCTCCAAAGAAGCATGCGTAACCATTAATGATCTCCATTGACTATAAGTTGGCGGTTCAATGGCCAGCCACTGGGACAAAATTGCTTTCTTGCCCAATAAGATCACTCTAGTCACAAAAGCTGAAAGTCCCTTAGGTTTGGGTGAGGCAATGGTATAAAACCCAAATAGCACTCTAGGAGTCGGAGTCCACCATCTATCCCAAAGAGAAGTGGTTTAGTGACCCAATCAGTGCCAGAATTGAAAAATATATGGGCAGGACCAAAACATATGTCCCAGCGATGCATGGGCCTGACTACATTACGAGCAACGATGATCCTGAGTAATGCCCATCCGACATGCTCGAATGGGCGATATATATAAACGCAGAGTAAATTTAAGCTGCAATTCCTAGTGAATAACATCAGTGGACACAGTCCTCAAATTTTTCACCACTTGCTGTACCTGGCGAACAGTAAACTCACATTGGAGATCCTCCGCCCAAGCTGCTGCCAATATGGTAAAGTTGGGGCCAAGTTAACAATCTCGAATCCAATACTTCTACACTTAAACCAATACTAATACAGATAATTCAACTGTGTTTGTATGCTATTCAGATATTCAAACTCTTTTATAGTTTCTTGAACCTTTTACTCTCAGTTGAAATCCAGCATTTCTAAAACCTTTGAGCCTCTTTCGGTTCTGACTGCCAACTCTGTAGTTGTAGGCTCCTCCCAAGCTTCTTCACTTAGTCATTAAGTGGGCATGGATGTGTACCTAGATCACTCTTTCCCTTTCTATCCACCCTCATTCAGGCCCAAGTTCTTACCCAATCCATGGAAGCTCTTAGGGGTAGGTGGGTGCTGTTCTTTCCGGCTGGTGAGCTTGCCAATGAGGCAGCCTCCTATTGGTTATCCCTTAACTCTGAGGGCCTCGGCCCTCCTAAAAGCACTCCTTCGCTGATAGTCTCCAGGGAGCCTTCTCCCTTGTTGGAACGTTGGTGCTGATCACAACCCAGTGGCCTGGCACCTACATTAGGCTACTAGTGCTGATCCACACTCCGGTAGCCTTCCCCTCCTTCAAGAGGAGCCTCTGGGGTAGCTCACTGCTGGGGTCCCAGTTACCAGCCCTCAACAGGGCTCGGCGACCACCAGTAACAAGGCTCCCTCTAGAGGGCTGCCTCTGCTCTTTTCAGCCCTCAGGCACCAATAGTGCCAACACAGACCCTTTTTTTTCTGCCCTGAGCTGCCCCCAAATGCTGCCTGCCTTCAGCCTAGCTCCCATGAACTGCTGGTTTTCTGCCCTGAGCTCTCTTCTCCCAAGAGCTGCCGTTTCTTCAAGAGTGCCCGTAGTAGTACATCTCTACAGGTATACAGCATAATAGTTCTAAAAAGATACATATGTCAGCCAGTGACAGAGTTTCCCATCTAGGGAGCAATCTACCAAATGAGTTTAATGCACAGATCTTGACTCTATGCAGTGCAATCTTATAGATGCTAGACTCCCCTTCAGTATGCTGGCTCTGTCATCCCCACCATTTCTTCTCTTTTCTGAACTTGTAGGAAGTAGATATCAATTTATCTTATTCTGATTCCGCTCAGCTCATAGCTCCACATTCATTTGAGCCCACAAGCTGTATTCCCATTCATTAAATAACCCTCTTAAAATGTATAACATTTCACCCAAGTGTTTGATTGTTCATCCTTCAGTGCATGATTTGCATATGGAATTACCTACCTACCTCCCTCTGCACATTCAGCCACATAACTTACATTAACTGGATACAATCCTCCTGCAGTCAGATAAGTGGCAGAAAGACAAAAACTCCTTTTCAGTTTTAACACAAACATAACTGCTGGTTTCAAACACATTGATCACAAACACCTTTTTCTAAGCTCTGTCAGAAACGCACTCCCCATGTGGGCTTTCACATACTTTTGGGGATCCTGCCAGGTAATTTTGAATAGTGCTGCCCGAATCACCAATTCAAATTGATTCATCAATTCAGTTCGGTGAATCGATTCGAATCAATTCGTTGTCCAAAAAAAAAATCAGACTCACCAATTCAGTGACTAACCCCCCCCCCCCCACTCCGGTGAGACCTGACATAACTCTGAGGCCTCCTAAAGCAGCCACAGTAGCAAACAGTTAGCAGTGGCATCGTTCTGAACGGGCTGCTCCCAGCCTGTTCCTCCAGGGCCTCCCTCTGCCACGCCAATGATAACGTCATTGATGGCGTGGCAGAGGGAAACCCTAGTGGGCAGCCTATGAGTAGCCACTATTGACCATTCACCGCTGTTGCTGCTTTAGGAGGCCTCAGAGGTATGTCAGGTCTCATGGTGAGAGAGTCAGTGGGGTGCTGCTGCATGGGGGATGGGAGGGAGGGATATAAAACTACTGCATAAGGGGATGGGAGGGTGGAAGGGATGGAAAGCTGCTACACAGGGGAATGGATGGGAGGGGAGGAAAGATGCTGCACATGGGGGGAGAGGAGAGAGGAAGCATTGGGGTGGAGAAGAGGGAGAAAAGAGTGAGAGGGAGAAATCCTGCATATGGTGGAGGGAAGTGAGACATGCATGGAGAAGAGAGAGTGAAAACTTTTGGAAATAGGGTAGAGGGCAGGGAAAGATGGTACATAGGGAGAAAGAAATGTTGCACATCATAATGAAAGGGAGGGACAGATGTTGCATGGAGGGGAATAGAAAGATTTGACCCAGAGTACAAGGCAGGAAGAGAGAGAGAGAGAAAGAGAGAGAAGGTAGTAAGGGGGAAAAAAAACAAATGTTGGATATGGCAGTGGAAGGAAGAAAAAAATAATTTTATTTTCTATTTGACGATTACAATACAGTGGTGCCTCGCATAACAGACGCCTCGCACAGCGAACGCTGCGCACAACGAACTTCTTGTCTTGATTCGTACAACGGACTTCGTTTCACACAACGAAGTCGCCCGAGCTGCATCCTTCCGCGCAGTGTGCGTGACGCTACCGGCTACCATCCTCCTCCTCCATCAACCAAATGGGAAGTTACATCATGAGGGGAGAGGAAGGAGGAAGGAAGCCGTTGGCAGCATACGCACTTTTAGAGCCCCGTGGCTTGTGTTAAAGTTGTTTACAGACTTCAACAGCAGCAGGAGAAAGCAGTCGCCGGCCCTGTTTCGCCGATCGAGGGGGGGCCCTGTTTCGCCGATCGAGGGGGGGGCCCTGTTTCGCCGATCGAGGGGGGGCCCTGTTTCACCGATTGAGGGGGGGTGCCTGGTGTTGCCGATCACTGCGGGGGGGGGGGGGGGCGGGCTTTGGCAGAGGTGGGAGAAAGCAGTAAATGAGTGGAAGTTGGCAGGCCTGGGGATGGAAGGGCAGTCGAAATACGGTATGTTGGAGCAGGGGATGAGAGGGAGGGAGAGAAGGGGAAATATTGGACAAGGGCAGAAGGGATGCTAAATCATAGGGTGACAGGCAGAGAGAACAACAGGAAAAAGAGTGGAAGCAATCTTGAACCCTGAGGGTGAGGGAAGAGAGAGGTGGTGAGATGATTGATCATGGGGAGAGGGACAAAAGGGAATAGAGATGGGATAGGAAGATAGTGGAAGTAAAAGGACAGGGAGATGTATGTTTTTAGATGTATCTAAATAAAAATAATAACAAAAAATTTATCTTTTTTTATGTCATCTTAGCATATTTTATGCTACAGAACGAATTATTTTTTTTTACATGTATTGTTATGGGAAAACGCGTTTCACATAACGAACTTTTCGCATAACAAACTTGCTCCTGGAACCAATTAAGTTCGTTGTGTGAGGCACCACTGTATGTCAGATTTGAAATGTGAATCCTGCCAGAGCTGGTGTTAGACAGCGAGCATGAGCTAGGACCTAACAGAAAGAGGAAAAGTCTTTTTTGTTTGTTTACACCACAGCACCGACATGGGGATAGAGGGAAAAGTGGGGTGAGTGGAAAGGCTACAAAATAAATTTGCCAGGACGTTTGAGAAAAAAATGCCCTTTTGAGCAGATAATGTGAATCGAAAAATCGATTCAGTGGGCCAAATCAAATAGAAAATTTTTTCCCTGAATCAGGCAGCACTACAGTTACAGTAATTTTATTTCATAAACCACCATTTTTAACAAAAAGTCAAATCAAAGCAGTGTACAATTAATAAAAATAATGGGCAATATTAAAATAAAAACATAACAAGGGGAAGAGTACACGAACAAATTAACCAAACTAAACACAAAAGGACAAAAGGGCAGGAAAGGTTTACAATATCTTAAGGAAAAGCCAAGCAGGATAGAAACAAGAGGGCAGGATACAAAAAGAATAAGGAAAAGAAAAGTAAAGATAAGCATAAGATAGTGACTACTTGATCACAAGTAATATTAAAAAGTTAAAAGGAAATTAACCACCTAGTCAAAATTATGGGCAAATATTGCAGAGATAAAGGCTCCCTAATCTCGAGTCATGGCAAAAGTTGCAAAGTAACAAACTATTAAGAACTAGGTTAAATGCCATTTTGAAATAATAAGCCTTCAAATGAGACTTAAATGACTTCAGGGATTTTTATAACTGCATGTAAACAGCTCCCCAAATTGTAAATCTACTGGAATAGTCCAGTCATCTTTTTTGTATACAATACCCTAAATTATAATTTCCCAGTCATTTTATCTGTAATCCAAAACCCTAAATTGTAATTCTCCTGGAAATGTCCAGTTGTTTCTTTTGTAATCCGCCCAGAACTGCAAGGTATGGGCGGAATAGAAATCAGTAATGTAATACAATGTAATTTTTCTGTTCGCAGATATAACGAGAGGGAGTTCCAGAGAGTTGGAGCCATTACAGAGAAACTAGAGTCTCTATAAATATCCAAAAACAGCTGCCTAAAGGATGGAATAGACAGTAAGGATCGAGTTGAGGAACGCAGCTCTGCCCTGGGTGAATAGGGACTCAAATGAGAAAATAAAAATAGAGGAAGACCAGAGTCCAGAATCTGAAAAGTGAGATTATATTTGAAAGGTATCCTGAAAGAGATCGGAAGAATGTGCTCAAGTCTGAGAAGTGGAGCGATATGGTCAAATTTTGAGCAATTATAAAGAAGCCTGAGCGCAGTATTCTGTACTAGCTGGAGCCCACGCAGTTGGTATTGTGGAAGTCCAATAAGTAATGAATGTATTGCAATAATTCAATGTTAGAAATAGAATATTAGGCTTTGATGGACCTTTGGTAAGACCCAGTGTGGCACTGCTTATGTCAACCAGCTCACCTTCATTCATTCACTTTTATTTATTTCCAACTTAAATTCCAATTAAGTTGGTAAGGTAGCCCTCCCTTTACTAGAGGTACAAAGTTACCCATTCCAAGAGGGAGATTTTTGGCCAGTCCTGGATTTCTGCCAACCTCAACATTTTGCATTATGGGATCTGAGACACTTGTTTCAGTGGATATTATCATGGACTATAAATACTACACTGCTTTGGGCAGGGGTGTCCAATGTCGGTCCTCGAGGGCCGCAATCCAGTCGGGTTTTCAGGATTTCCCCAATGAATATGCATGAGATCTATTTGCATGCACTGCTTTCAATGCATATTCATTGGGGAAATCCTGAAAACCCGACTGGATTGCGGCCCTCAAGGACCGACATTGGACACCCCTGGCTTTGGGGGTGTAGGTTTAAAACCTGTCAAAAAAGCCTCCTCCTGCAATGGGTAACTTGGCAGCCCTGCTTTACTTAAAACCATACTTGACCACGGTTAAGAAAAACCCGGGAGCCCCTATATCAGGGGTAGGGAACTCCGGTCCTCCAGAGCCTGTATTCCAGTCGGGTTTTCAGGATTTCCCCAATGAATATGCATGAGATCTATTTGCATGCCCTGCTTTCATTGTATGCTAATAGATCTCATGCATATTCATTGAGGAAATCCTGAAAACCCGACTGGGCTGCCCTATATGATGAATATCCCTTCAAAAGGTAAACAAGGCTGTGCAACCCATTTGTTTATTGCGGAGAATCATACACATGATTTCAAAAATTAAAATAAAAATAAGGCGAGTTCCTTATCCCACATATTTCTTTATAAAATACAAGCTAGCCCCAACAAACGCCTGCGTTTCACTGCTAATTTTTTTCAAACCTAGTGTCCTCTACCACCGCATGCAATAATCGGTATTACTACTTTACTAAATACCTCACGGGGGAAAAAAAAGGGACGTTTCAGGCGCCACTCCGGCTTGCTGGGACTTGTAGTCTTTGAGCTCGACGCCGGCCGCGCTCCCGCGCCAAGAAACCCCAAGTCCCGGCAAGCTTAGCGGCGGGCGCGCCATCGTTAAGGTGGTGTCCGTGGGCCCGCGCTCAGCCCTGCGAATCGAGGCGGAGGAGGGGGGGCGTCTGGTGGCGGCGCGGCTCGGGCCCGGCGCGAGATGAGCTCGGCGGACGGGCGTCGGCGTGGAACGAAGCGAGAGGCCTCGCCGGATGATGTAACGTGCGCCGTCTCGGGTCGCCTTTCGGGTTGTAGGGTAGCGCCGAGGCCTAGGCCGGGGGAGAGGGATCGCTCCAATTTCTCGCGAGCCCGGAGGAGGAGGTGGTGGTGGTTGCTGCGAGCGAAGCCCCTGCTCCCTCCTGGGCCACACCATCGCCTCCTCTAGGCGATTTAGGAGCTGAGAGAGCCACCTTGTCTCCTCTCCCCCAGCAGAAGACCCTGTTTCTCTGAATAAATTGGCACCATTGTGGGGTTTATTCGGTGGTACTTTAAAAAAAACAAAAAACAAACTTCTTGTTGAGGGGGGAAGAGGAAGCAAAATTTCCTCCCCCCCCCCCCCCCCCCCCCCCCCCCGAGATGAATTCTCCAACCGTGCTGCCGAAGCTTGATGCTTTGACATTCAAATTGGGAGGGGGGGGGAAGCTTTTGATCATTAATTACGCGCTAATTATTTGTTTATTTGCAAAAGTTTCGGGTGCTAGTTGTTTCCGATTATTGGAGCTGGTAGGAATAATTATCGGATTTTCAAATGAAAGGCAAATGGATGCATTTTCCCATAATATTCCCCCCCCCTCCCCCTCCCCCTCCCTCTCCGGTTTGTGACCGGCTGTACTTACTGGATCGTCTGGATTTCTTGCTGTGGCCGTTAAAATGAGAGGTTAAAAAAAAAGGGAGGAGGAGAGGACTTCCTGTTCAGTCTTAATAAGGCCAAACTTCTACAATTTAAGATTGATGATAACCCTAAAACAATAGTTGGGGGCAATATCGTATTCTCTTACTAGTAATAATAATACTAACAACTGTATTCTTTTATACCGCCATAACCAAAAGTTCTAGGCGATTTACACTAAAAAGAGCTGGACAGGTTTTGATTAGTTGATCCCCATAGATAAATCTGTCTAATTACGGATTAATAACATTCAGTTCTCTCTCTGAGTTCATGAAACAGTTTTACAAATTGAACTGGGAGTAAATAACGTTTTTCTTTCAAATTCATTCTTTTCAGGTATATTTGTTAAAATCAACATTGAACGTAATTGATATTACCTTACTCAAATATATGCTTTTTTGTTTAAATTAGAGGACAGCAAACACTTCAGATTTTCTAGCTACTGTCTGTGTAATGAATGGAAAGATTTAGAAACGATATCATTTATTAAATTGCACCTCGCTTGATTTCCCTTCATCCAGTCGAGTTCCTGCCAGAAAGGCTGTCAACTGGAATGGCTCAAAGAATACATATTTCTTCATATGGTACTGTATTACACATTTACAAGGGTGTCGTAGGAAAAAAAGTCCCTCCAAGAGATATAACACCTGGCTTCATCAAAAGAAATTCTCGCCTTCTTCTCTGGGTTTCCCGTGCCAAATCTGGAAACATTAATATTTTATGTCCAAGAAATTCTTTCATTTTATTTCTAAAGTACAATCTAAGCAACCAGTTTTTATCTGGTGCAAGAGCCACCGTAAGAAGCAATGTTGCCGGAGATGCAAGCTCTCTATCCGAAAGTTCCAAGATTGCTGAAACATTAAGTGGTTGATTGTCCTCCTGTTGTTTAAGTGGTAATTTAGTAGTTTTCATTGGTAGGTAGTATACTTGAGTAAATGGTGGTAATGTATCCATTATCCAAATGATATCCTTCCTCAGCTAAGGGATTTTGTTTTCCTAATATTTGAATTGATATTTGTTAGCATTTGTTAATATGTCCGCCTCATCCTTCTTGGATCTAATTTAGAGGACTTGAGCTGAATTTAAGCTAAACATTTATTTTTATTTTATTTGATTATTATGTATTTTACCTATGAGTATTATTTTCCTGCTTTTCTTCAACTTTCTGTACAAGTGGATACTTGATTTATAAAATGTAAAATTTGATAAATAAAAAATTTTAAAAAAAAAAGAAAGATTTAGAAACAACAAAGGTAGTTTGATTTGTGTGCATTCTTAGCCATATTCATTAGGGATAGCTTGAAAATACAATGGCAGGCCCTCTTTTGGGGAATAGTAGTTCATTGATCACACCCTGTAAATATATTAGGCAACATATTTGAATAATTAGTAATAATATATTGTATGAGTCTAAAAATTGCAAAATTTAAATAAAAGTTAGAAATCAGTTGATTTGTAGCTCTATTTTTAATCCTATGGCATAATTTTAAATATGGTCTACTCTACATGGTGAGAGTTGAGCTCTTCTAAACAATAATTGACTTTTTGGGCTAAAATAGGCTGCAAGGTGAGAAAAAAAAAAAAAAGGATGGGGGAGAATGGCTCATGCAGGAGTTATGTAAACACAGCAAGTAAGAAATGCAGAGCTGAATTGCAAGATTATTTTGTTCCAAGCAAACTGATCACTGTAGTTTAAATTGACTGACAAGTGATATATCTTGTTTTGCAGCAAGGATCTGGCACCTGGCAACAGGCGGATTTAGGTAATGAAGAGCGAAAGCAAAAGTTTTTAAGACTCATGGGCGCAGGCAAGGTGAGTTTTCCTTTTGGTTGCACATTAGTTAAAGTCAAACATTTGGAAAGCAGTCAAACATTTGGAAACATGTCTTGCTTTGAGTAGGCATTCATTGTATACAGTATAGCATAAGCGAGGGCACATTCCTTAAGTATCCTAGGTTCAGCAGAAAAATAAGCTAGTAAGGGGAAAGGGCTAGTGGTGGTCCTGTTGTCAATTTGCTCATAAGTCACCATTTGGGCACTTGAAGTATGTGATAGATGGTAAATATGAGTGGATAGCAAAGGACCCAGAACTTCATGACAGTTTTCCTGACTGTTACTTCCCCTATAACTTAATTTTTGTAAAAACTAGAAATGCTTTAGTAATAAGATGTTTCACACAGAGAGGATGAAACCTAGTGTCCTTGCACGTTTTTTAAGGCGGAGTGGGGGGTGGGGGAGTCCTATCTTGTATCCTTTTGACAACTCTTGAATCTTTGCTATGGAAATGAAAAGGTATAGAGGTCTTGACATCTGTAGTGATACCATACCGTCTCAAATGAAGTTTGGTTTAACTAATCATTTTCCGGTATTCTCCTTCCCTCCCTATTTTGAAGCATAATAGTTGCAGCTGCACTTTAAAATGCCCCAGTATAACAAAACAACACTTTAATTCTGCTAATTACTTTTGCAAAGTACAGCATAAAATAACTAGTGATCAATAGGAATTATTTCAAAATCAAAAACTTTCAAGATAACTTAAGTATTTTACCAAAAATAAAACAAACTAATTGAAAATAGAATTTAAATATTTCTAAAACAAAATGAAAAATGTTCTATGACAGTCCTATATTCAAATATGGGACTAGTGCTATTTTAACTTATTTATAAATGATCTGGAAATTGGAACGACGAGTGGGGTGATTAAATTTGTAGATGACAGTAAACTGTTCAAAGTTTTAAAACGCAGGCAGACTTTAAGAAATTGGGAGACTGGGGGGCTCATTTTCAAAGCACTTAGATATACAAAATACCATAGAAACCTATGGTACTTTGTGTGTTGAAGTGCTTTGAAAATGAGCCTCTTAGAGTCAAAATGGCAGATGAAATTTAATGTGAACAATTGCAAAGTGATGTACATTGGGATGAATAACCCAAATCATAGTTACCAGATGCTAGGGTCCGCTTTGGGGATCAGCACCCAAGAAAAAGATCTGGGTATCATTGTAGAAAATACACTGAAACCTTCTACCGAAATGTGCAGTGGCAGCCAAAAAAATCAAACAAGATGCTAGGAATTATTAGAAAAGGGATGGTAAGCAAGTCTAAGAAAGTTATAGTGCCTATGTATTGCTCCATGGTGCGACCTTACCTTGAGTACTGTGTTCAGTTCTGGTTGCCTTATCTCAAAAAAGATATAGCAGAACTATTTGATGTTGCTATTATATTGCTCCTGTTTGGTGATGATGTTATTCTTACTCTAACACACCCATAGACGTCCTTGCCAGGGATTATGATAGAGCTGGGCCTCTTCTCCCTCAAACAGAGGAGATTGAGAGGGGACATGATCGAAACATTCAAGGTACTGAAGGGGATAAACTTAGTAGATAAAGACAGGTTGTTCACCCTCTCCAAGGTGGGGAGAACGAGAGGGCACTCTCTAAAGTTGAAAGGGGATAGATTCCGTACGAATATAAGGAAGCTCTTCTTCACCCAGAGAGTGGTGGAAAACTGGAACGCTCTTCATAGTCATAGAAGAAAACACCCTCCAGGGATTCAAGACAAAGTTAGACAAGTTCCTGCTGAACAAGGACGTACCCTGATAGGGATAGTCTCAGTCAGGGCACTGGTCTTTGACCAGAGGGCTGCCACGGGAGCGGACTGCTGGGCATGATGGACCACTGGTCTGACCCAGCAGCGGCAATTCTTATGTTCTTATGCTTGATCGATATGGCACGGTCTCTGGTTTCCGCACTAATAGGAATAAATCTGAGATATCTACCGGTGAACCCGAGGGACCTGCGCCATGCTGAAATCTACATATCCTTTTAAATGGGCGTCTAAATCTAGTTGTTATTTGGGACTTAATATTGCTGTGCCATCTCAGTCTCTTTTTGACCTTAATTTTCATCGATCTTTTTTCGCAGAGTGGCCAGGAGAGTTTTTCAATACATTTGGAAAAGTCGACCTCCACACGTAGAGAGGTGACTTGCATCAATTTCAAGCCCAGGGGGATATGACGGTACCCTGCTTGCACCGCTGTTATTTTGCGGCCCAATTAAAATCTTTCTTGACTTGGTGTTGGTGTAAAGATCGATCTAAGAGTTGGGTCCAACTGGAAAGGGTGCCAGGTTCTGAAGAGTTATTTTGCGAGCATCCCTGGCTACCAGTGGGGGAGGCCAGAAAGTTGTTCAAGGGGACTAATCTGTTTTTGTCTCATACGTTTGCTATCTGGACCATAACGCGGGCCCATCTATTTCGCTCTAGGCTCTTATTTTAGAGGCACCTCAGTGTGGGTGGCTGCGGGCTTCCTGCCAGGAAGGCTTGATATCGATTTTGGACATGGGCTCAGCAATTTTGGACAAGTTCTAGAGGAAAAGTCTATAGTCTGCTATTGAGACAGACATTGGGGAATCCTCAGCTTGCCCTGGATCGGTAGCATGGAATGTTGCTACTATTTGGGTTTCTGCCAGGTACTTGTGACCTGAATTGGCCACCATGAAGATGGGATACTGGGTTAGATGGACCTTTGGTCTGACCCAGTAAGGCTGCTATTATGTTCTTATTCCAGTGAGTCCACCTGCTTTTTATTTATACTATTCTTTTTCTTAAACTTCCTTTTTATAAATACTATATAATGCAATCTTTTGCTTTTGTTTTCACATGTTTCCAGAGCTTGAAAAAGTTAATTTATTTTCTGAATATTTGGATAATAAGTAATGGATCCAGAAACTATTTTGATGCTTGCACCATTGGCAAAATCAATGAATCACAATGTCATTTAACAGCCTACAGGGCAAAGAGGGCCTTAAAACTCATAAAAGACTTTCATAACAAGTCATCAGAAATTGACTCAACGAACATCTCAAAGTTTTGATGAAAGTTCAACTATCTGTCTCCATCATAAGGCAGTGTTTTTAACGCAATTTGACTTTTTTACAAAGGTCATGCTGCAATCCATTCTTGAAACCTAATCATCAGGTTAGAAAGAATCTGAAGCTTATCAGTAACAGTGTCACAGAGCAATTAAAGACTTGGACAAAAAATCAGTTCACACCTGGTCAAAAGTTGTGCATAACTTGTCGAAAAGAGTTAAACACCAGAATGACTGCTCAAGCTTCAATATCTGATCCATCATCTGATGAAGAGCCAATTGCAAAAATTGAAAAAGTTAATACTAACTTGGTGGCACTTGGGAAGTCTCCTTTAAATCTGAAGAAAGTGAGTAAACGTGACTCCAGAGGTTATGTGAAACGTAAAATTTCTCAAGCATAAACCTCACTGAGTCATCATATTGCCTCTTTGGGCGGTTTTGAACCTGATCAGGTTTCGCAAAGACCTTGCAGTAACTGTAGTCATCAATGTCAAACGTCAAACCTGTTCAGATTATGCTGAACTTTTACTTTGTTTAAAAGAAAAACTAAATTTCAAGTTGTGCAGAAAAATTACAAATCCTTACACTAGCTTCAAAGGACTGGTCTATTGAAAAAAGTCTGATTCGGCATTTCAACAGGAATGGTTAGACAAGCAAGACAGCTTAAAATAGAAAGTAGCATACTATCAAATGCCAAGTAAAAAGAAAGGCAAATCACTTTCAGATGATGTGACTAAAAAGTGTCCAACTTTTATGAAGATGAGTATAGTAGGCTGTGTCCTGAAAAAAAGGACTATATTTCAATCAGAATTGATGGGGGGGGGGGAGTTCAAAAGCAAAAGAGATTGCTGCAAACAATCTGAAAGGCATGTTTGTTTAATATCGCAATAAAAAGGGCTCAAAGTTGTTTCTCAAAATTCTGTGAATTAAGACCAAAATGGTGTGTCACTGTTGGTTCATCTGGCATGCACTCAGTTTGTATATGCTCTGCACATCAGAATGTTAAGCTGATGCTTGCAGGCAGCATAGTCAAGGATGATTATAAGAATTTAATGGGAAAAACAGTTTGCAATTTGGAGTCAAAAATTTGTATGCTCCACAGATGTGATGAGTGTCCTGGTATATGTGTACTTGAAGCCTACCTTTTCAATGAATACAAGGATATTGATCCTGAAGAAATGATTGAATTCAAGCAGTGGATCCAAACAGATTGTGCAACTCTAGATGTAAAACAAATGACAGTCAAAGATTTTATAGCTTTGCTTGCTGAAAAGATTACATATCTTTTACTACATCATTACATTTCAAAACATCAAGCACATTACTTGAAAACAGTCAAGAGAAAATTTAAATCCTGATGTACTTGTTATTCTAATTGATTTTGCTGAAAAGTATTCCTTTGTTCAAGATGCTGCTCAGGGTTTCCATTGGGAAAATATCCAAGCCACTTCCCCCTTTTTGTTGTCTATTTCCACCTTAATAGTGAAATTCAATGCATGGGTGTTTGTATCATTAGTGACAGCTTAAGGCATGATACAGTGGCAGTGCACATTTTTTTGGGAAAAGTTGATTCTTCACATAAAAAGCTTACTTTCTGCCAATATTAAGTACATAAGATATTTCAGTGATTCTCTGCTGCACAATACAAAAACTTTAATCTCTGCTATCACTATTCTGACTTTGGTATTCATGCTGAGTGGAATTTCTTTGGCACAAGCCATGGTAAGGCACCCTTCGATGGAATTGGTGGAACTGCTAAAAGTTTAGCAGCACGTGCAAGCTTACAACGGCCAAAAGAAAACCAAATTCTTTCACCAAGTGACCTGTTTAAGTTTTGTGACCAAAATTTGACAAAAATCAAGTTTTTGTTTGTTTCAAAAGAACAAAATTTGACAAAAATCAAGTTTTTTGTTTGTTTCAAAAGAACAAATTGAGTCTACTAAGACTCAATCAAGAAAGAAGATTTGAGACTGCCTCTACAATTGCTGGAACTCATGAAAATCATCAGTTTATTTCTGATGGTATACATAAGTTGAGTATTAAATGATTGTTCATCATTCATTGCAACTATTGGTTCACTAGATGACTCAGTTAATGCTTCTCTAAAGATAGAGAATCTTCAACCTGGACAATACACAGCATACGTTTATGATAACAAATGGTGGGTTGGAAACATTTGCGAGACATCAGTTGAAGAGCATGATGCACTCATAAATTTCATGCATCCTCATGGACCAATTCACTCATTTCATTGGTCTCCTAGGAAGGACAATTGTTGGATTTCTGCAATTCTGCCTGCACCAAACACAGTAACTGGTCGACAATACACATTTACAGAATCAACAATTCAACTTACTGAAATATAAATTTCATAACATTATGCAATAAATAAAGTGCGACTATGGCTTGGGAATCTTGGCTAAGAAACCCACCCACCCGTGGCTGGACTTGCCTGGCTATCGGGCGTGACCTCTTGGCGATGGGGTTGTCAGTTTGAATAAACTGGCAGTGGTTAAACCACCATGGACCAACGCAAGTTTTGACTTTTTTTTAATAGATTTTATTAATATTATGATATAAATTAACAAACTTACCAATTAACTGTACAGATCATGGTAATATATACATATGATTATGTGATAACATATATGAAGTAATACATAGTAGAGTCAGTACACACAAGTAGAAATATTTGTGAACATGAAGCACACTCAACAAGCATCACGTTAACCCAACAAAAAGTGATCATTATATGTATTGAGCAATATATTCTGAATTATTGTATGTCAATGGTCCAAAGCGCAGTAATTTTGGACAGGGCTCCAGATTTTAAGAAATGTGCCAGTGGAATGATGTTTTCCTGCAACTACACCTTCAAATTTGGTAGTGATGCATACAATGTTCCTCCAAACCGTGAATTCTACATTGGATAAATTCTTCCAGGAATGCAGTATGTTCTTGATAGCCAAAATAATAATATATTGAGGAGACGAGCATTTGGTTCTGAGAGAGGTTGCGCGAGAGCCTGTTGACCAAGGACAATAATTTTAAGATGTAACGGTTCATGGATCTTCAATATGGATGAGATGATATGCCAAACCTTATCTCAGTAAACTGAGGTGAGTGCATTGAAATATCATGTGGGGTAGTGTTCCCACTGATAACACACAGGACCAACATAAATTAGAGACTTTGTGTGAGAATTTGCTAAGCTTATATGGAGTCCAGTGAGCCCGATATAGGAAGTATATTGACTGAAGAACTGAAGCTGATCGAATTGACTTAAAAGTTCTGGACCACACATCTTGCCAAAGCTCATCACCTGCAGTAATATCTAAGTCGGAATACCAAGCACTCATCAATTGTGACAATATTTTAATAACTATTAAATACATATGCAGTATGCTTAACATAATTCCTTTACTACTAACCAGCATTCTTAGTGCCTGGCAATTTTTAGCCCTGTGCCACAATTAGGTTTTCAAACAAACAATAAACAGTAAATTATGTGTGGTGTAAAGTTCTTTCATAGTTCAACTTGAATATTTGAAGAATCCTCCAATGACAATTACAATTAATACTTTTAAATAGTTACGCTGCTGTGACTATCTGAATTCAATTGCAAATTTCTTCCCTATACAAAAAACACCCTCCTGAAATTTGATATCTGGTAGAGAAAAAGTTGTTCTATCCAGTTCTTTTTGAACCAAAGTGATTGCTGGTGTCAAAACTGAAATACAAGACTTCAAATATGGGTAAAATTTGTTATTAATATTTTTGCTGCTCTGTTTGACTTGCAATATCTTTTCAAATAAACGAATGCAGGCCTTGAAATTTTCACAGATGGATAACAATCAGTAGTTGAGCAGGTGTACCAAACGAGAAGAAACCATTTAAATTTGTTACAAATCTATGGCACCCCAAAGATGAAGCTAAAAATTAGCAAATTGAGTTTTTGGCCTACTTTGGCATTGAGGCATTAGAAGAGCACTTAGCCTAGCGTTTTGAAACTCTAAAAGCTTATTAAGTATAAAAAGTTGTACATGTAGATTAAATTTCAGGCTGTTAGCAATACTCTGTGTACAGGAGGTCTTTGAAGGTGCCCATTTGTTTCCTACGACACGTACAAAAATTTTAGGGCCTCTACTTAGGCACCTGTTACTACATGAATTTTATGTTTTCGAGGTTGAAAAAGTTTATCAAGCCAGAGCATATATGTGCCAAGTTTCATTGAAATTGGAGATGGTAAGGTGGGGATCATTCTGAAAATTTGTATAGTTGGTATGGAATGACCTATGTGAAAGTTTTAGGACATTTGTTGACATTTGGCTTATCTTTATTTTTATCAAAAATGTAAAGATAATATTCATAAGTATCCACTTGTTTCAGGAAATACAGTAGGAATAAATATTAATGCCAAAATTAAATTATAAAAGTCTACATGTTTGTAGACCACAAAGACAGGATAAGTGAGAAGAAAGATGAGATCCCCAAATAAAAGTTTTCATAGACTTAAAGTAATATAATTGTATAAAGGGCTGTTAGATGGTAGATATGGTAGGGTGAAAGTGTTAAGCCTTTTTGGGTAAAATTTAATTTAACTGCTTCAGTTTTTAGTGCAGGCCAGTGAGGTAAGTACTCTGATGCTCATAGAATTCCTATGAGCAGAGAGCATTTGAGCTAAAAACCTCTAGCGCAAGGAGCTGAAAGTGAATTCAGATGCCTTTTAAATAAAGGAAATCTATAAATTTAAATGTTTGATAAACTACAACCTTGTATAATTTTATATATGTTTTTAAATGTGTTTTAATCAGATCCCTTTTATGTTGGGGGAAGGTGATGGTGTAGTACATATTAACAGCTCAGCTTCCTGGATATTCATATTAATTTCTTGATAAAGTTTTTATTGCTAACTTGAGATGTAAATTTTGAAAATGACCTTAGTTTAACCTCTTTATACTTGGTGGTTGTGTATATACAGAAGGAGCACACCGGCCGTCTTGTCATAGGAGACCATAAATCTACTTCTCACTTTAGAACGGGTAGGTCTGACTTTTTTTTCCATTCACTTCTTTATTAAATCACTAATGTTAACCTCATGGTTCCAGGACAATATAGGAGGAGGAGATACTTCTGTTTCTATGACCATAGAAACATTCTTTGCAAATCACGATCACTAGATCTATCTAGTCATTTTTACAATTAATATTAAAAGCAGAGATGGAAATGTTTTTAATGTTTATTTGTATTTATATACCACTCTTTGGTACAGCAATTAAAAAAGGAAAGGAACGCCAAATCAGGAACCTATCTAGTTTGCAGTACACATCTGTGAAGTGTGATTTCTCAAAATGTAATAAGTTAGTAATGATGGAAAGGGTTGGTGCATAACATTAGCAACTGCCTCCATTTCTTCAGGATAAGAATACATACCCAGGACTGAATTGCACATGTACAAATCTTGCTTCTCCAAAGAGAAGTATAGTCTGCTTATCATGGAGTAAAACTGGAGCCAGTTGGTTTTGCAATACAATGTATGTACTCGCTGAATTTAGTGAATATGAATGAGAGAATGGATTATAAAACTTTATTACAACTACCACTAAGGAATTTGAGATGGACTGGAAAATTAAGAGAAACATTGTTATTAGATTCCCCTGAGTGCTCTCTGGACTCCATTTGGTTTTATTAGAGTGGCAGAAGGGAGTGGTGTTTACAGGACAGTCCATGCCCTCAAGTAAAATCTGTTGTAGCATTTACAAGAGCAGTCAGTTTGTCTACAGCAAGCAGAACAGTTAATGATGTTTGCTCTCTTACACCTAACAGGAGGGAGAATAAGCAGACTTTGCTTGCAGTTCTTCGGAGGAAATTCAGATACACCTAACAGTTATGGGTTCCCATTTAGACCCAGAATTGGGAGAAAGCCTAAGAATTTATTTTATTTTAAAAATTTCTATACTGTTTTTAAAACTAAACAGTTTACATACATAATTTTAAAACAAAAACATGATAAAATAAACATACAAACAATCCTCAGAAATCATGTCTACAAAATAATACCATAGCTTGCATAGTAAAGATCATGAATAATCATCAATTCTGCCAGAGAGGAAAATTATTGGCTAGAAAAAGGCGTCTTGAGTAATTTTCTAAACATGCCCTTTTCACGGCAGTTTCCTATCTGACCCACCAAGGAGTTCCATATCTTAACTCCTGCACAATAAAAAGTCATTTTACCAGAATCAACAAGCCTTGGATTCACAGGCTTCAGTAAAGCTAAATTCACAGAGTGCAATGATGTTTTTGGTGTATAGCTAAGTATATTATTTTTAAACAATTCTGGAATGTTTCCATACAAGAATTGATGACAAATCATTAATGATTTATACTGTACTCTGAAGGCAACTGGTAGCCAATGCAATTTTTGGAGATGTGGCAAAATGTGATCATATTTAGACAACCCCATTATCAATTTTGTTGATGCGTTTTGTATAACTTGCAATGCTTTACTACATCTTGCTTTTGTTATTCCAAGGTACAGGGCATTGCAGTAATCGAGTCTCGACAAAACCATAGCCTGGACTACAGTACGGAAATCATATGGCGCTAACATTGATTTTAATTGGTGTAACAAATGCATTTGCGCAAAACATACTTGTACGGTCTTGGTTACTTGCAACTTCATTGTTAGGCCAGAATCAAGCTTTATACCTAAGATGGTCATAGACTCATGTACGGAAAGATCATCATCAATAACTTTCACTTCTTTAGGCCACTGATGATCCGGCTTTCCTACCAACATTATTTCAGTTTTATCTACATTTAATTTCAAACCTTGTTCTATCCACTCCTCAATTTTACACATATATTTACTCAATGATTTTTCAAAATTCTTGTCCCATCCGCCTACTCGGAAAAAAAATATCATCTGCATTTATTTGATATTTAACTCCTAAATTTATCCCCCAGATTCTGTAAATGGTGCTTTGAGTTACACATTCAACAGAATAGTCTTAACAAATCATTTTATCCACAAAAGTTTTGTCAGCCAGATAGCATGAAGAAGTAGCAGGAAGGGGGTAGGGGAGTCCAGAATTCAAGCAACCAGCAAAAAATAAAAAATACTGTAAATATAAATGAAAATAAAATCAACGCTGGTGGAAATTTAAGGTTAAACTTGGCATGCCACACCGGAGCATGCCCACACTTTGCCTATTACATGTCCAGTAGTTTGTCCGGAACAGTTTATGGTATGGGGTATAGTATTAGGCCTATTTTTAATAGTAACTCTCAAGCAACCAGAAACGACATTTATCTGGCATCTATCAATCCTCATGGGTGTCAGTTAACTGAGAGTCTACTGTATTATAGTTAGTTGAGTGGTGCTCCCATTCAGAAGGTCTTGGGGTAAACACTGTAACTATTGACCTATAGTAAGTATGATTGTAGTGCTGTTGCTAGCATTTGGAAATGTTATAAATTAAAGGCAGGGCATCTCAAGCCATCAAGTTTTCAGGGTATCCAAGGAGACATTGTATACAAATCTCTGCCATTCATTGGGGTTTCCTGAAAACTTGATGGGACTGCCTTAATAATAATAACTTTATTCTTCTATACCGCCATAGTCGTGAGACTTCTAGGCAGTTCACACCGAAGAAAGCTGGACAATCAGCGAGTTACAATGTGTTGAAGTCCGGGATACAGTATATAGAAACTTTCAAAACTTACAAAAAGCATATAGAATCTTACAAAAGGTCCAGGAGACAGCATATAGAATCTACAAGAGCATATAGAGTCTTACAAAAAGGCAGAGAGATACCGCATATGGAATCTTACAAAAGGCAGTGAAAATACAGCAAACAGAGTCTTAAAAAAGGCAGCAGAGTATAATGTTAGACATTTCAGATTTGAAAGCAGGAGTGGACATATGTAGTGTTAGGGATCTATATAAAATTATACTCGCATTCACACTCAAATGCGACACTTATGGATGGTGCCCAAACATTGCCACAGTTTTTTATTATAATAAATTTATTTTTTTATATACCGCTATACTAAAAAGTTTGAAGCGGTTTACAACAAGGAAAGTTAATACATACAGTGTGAATAGAAATAGCATAAGAGGTAAAATAAGCAAATAAAATTGGAATAGATCAGTTTTATCTTTTAGCCCCGCCCCCAACTCAGCCCTAGAGCAAGCTAAAGCCAAAAGCTAGTCATTTAAGCGTCCAGTTGCCAGTGCTAATGCAAAAAATGCTTTTTGAATATTGATCCCTTCCCCCTCAATTTAGGCAGACTCTGCTGATTATATTCTTGTGTTCTCTTGCATGAAACATGCAGTTCTTCACTAAGGGCCATTTAAACTTAGTATTAAAAAAAACTATGGGGTCCTTTTACTAAGGTGTGCTAGCCGTTTTTGCGCGCTAAATCAACTCGCGCGCCTTAGTAAAAGGACCCCTTAATCTTTTCAATATTTTAACAACATTTGTAAAAAGAACTGTTTTCAATATGATGCTGTTATTGGAACTTGGCTTATACAAAACTACTGTTGTGAAGATATTAAGCATGAGGTTCCCATTACTACAGTATTAACATTTTAAATATTTTTCTTATGGCCTGCTGTTTCTACTTTGGAGATGTGTGTTGCTCATCAGCTATATAAAATCAAGAGTAACTGAATAATTTGCAGTGTACATTGTGGTTGTAGTAATGGAACATGATGTAAAAATTTCCCTACTCAAAATAAATTAGTGTTTAATTTTTGCTTATTAAGGATAATATGACCTTACATCTGAGTATGGAGAAGTAGAGAATACAAACAATGAACCTTAAGCTTCTGAATTTCCTTAAATTGTCATTGATCCCAGAAAATTTGTGTAAAAAAATGTTGAAGTTTTGGTAATAGCAAAACAGACATGTTTAAATATATTACCTTCTCAGAACAGAGGACTGCAAATTAGCCTTGGGATGAAAACAGCTTTCTTTGGACAGTCATAATGTTAATCAAATAGTAGAAGGATCAGTGGAAGGGCATTGATGGCTGCCCTCTTAAATCTCCTGTGTTTTCCATCCAGACCCTGATTGGATGTCTTAAAACCTATTTCTATCACAGGAAGAAACTTTACGAGAAGACAGAGATTTATGTTTCCCTACATCTCTAGCTCTACCCTTGAGAGCCATAAACGGTTTCTTTTGTTACACCAGGAGGATCTTGTCCTTGTCACTCAATATGTTTTATGTTTTACTGTAAAATTTTGCATTAAGTTAAATGAGGGCAGAGAAATATTTTCTGTGATCCCCAGCATTAAGATCTTATCTGAAAAAATGAGTCTCTGGCTAGTTTAAAATCTGCATCTGCCCCAAGATAGCTAGCTCTCCTTAATATCCTTAATATCACCCCACCCCACTGCAAATAATCCCCAACCCCCCGCCCTCCCCTCCCCCTCTTGAGTCCCCCTCTCCATAAAGATTAATATGCATTACATCAAGTCTTTTGTTTCTTGTTTACATTTGTTGAACTATTAAATAAGATTTATTGTAATCTTAATGTATGTACATAAACTGAAATTCATTGAAATTTATTTTAAGAAAACATACAAAATCTCAGCCCTCAGTGATAATCAGTGTTAAAATTTGGCTGCCTATCCCTAAGATTTGTCACTTTTTTTGTTTCAAAATGAATGTCATTAATAGGCACTCTTTTCTGATAGTACATTTTATTTGAAATGACAGCTCATCCTTAGTTCAAATAAGTAGTCTAATGCAAGTTACTCTTAATCCAGTGAAAATACTCAAATAGAAAATGTCTTCTAAATTTATTTTAAATTTTTTACAATAGATTTTTTTTTGATACAGGTATTTAAGGTTACTGCATCATAAGGGTGACTTCTTCATTCATCCCTTTCCAAATGAGAACAAACTGTCTTAGTTAGTCAAGTGAAACCCTGTACATGCATTTGTAGTTATTGAGTAATCAAATGTTTTTGTTTGAATGAAACATAATCAAAGTACACTGGACATGCAGGGGCAGAAGATGAGAAAATGAATGAAGAACTAGAACAGCAGTATCAGCAAAGCATGGACAGTAAACTGTCTGGAAGGAACAGACGCCACTGTGGACTTGGTTTCAGTGAGGTAGCTATTGAATGTCTTTTCTATAAACTAGTCTTGATTTTATGGATAGTTGGCTACCAGGTTTGTAATATCTGGATCTGCATTACAGTAAATGCTAAAAATGGATTACAGATTTTGATTGCAGGTACACCAGAGGAATTTAAAGTGGACTGGAAAACGTAACAGAAAAACTGTTTCTTATGTTTTCCTGCTGATCTGTATGTATATGAAAGTTGTCATCTTGTAATCTGGATTATGACACAAATATCTTAATTTCCCTAAAGCCAGTGAACTACAAAAATAATGGCAAATATCAGCTTTAGAAACATTTTTTGCTAGATTTTTGGCTAATATTTAGGTTTTCATCCAGGGTTGCCCTGCTAAAGAACATCACACCTAGAATCGTCCCTGTTTTTGCCTGGTTAAATTTGGTGCGCTCATGATTTTAGGGCACAGGTGTCAAACTCCGTCCCGCCTGGCTGTTTTATGTGGCCCGCAGTGTGATCGATGTGGCGTTTTCATTGCCGCCCCCAGTGTTATCTTCTGGCCTGCTTCCTCCTCACTGCCGCAGTGCACAATGCCGCGGATGGCAGCTCCTCACATGTCCTGCGCCTGAACCGGAAGCCTTCTCTCTGGCATCGCAACATCAGAGGGAAGGTTTCCGGATGAGGCGTGGGACACACGAGGAGACGCACAACTTTGTGCACACTGCGGCAGTGAGGAAGAGGGAGCCCCCTTCCCAGACTTATTACAGGCCTCTACCAGGCCCTGCATCCAGTCCCCCCCTTCCGCTGAAATCCCTGGTGGTCCACAGGTATAGTGGGCAGGAGCGAGTGTTCCACCTCCTGCCCTGGTCGGTCACTACCGCGAGTTCCGGCTCGGCACTGAGCAGCTTCCTGAATGATTTCCCTGGAAGGGCAAGGCATTAGAATATTAAGCCGCCCGATTTATATTCACATCAACCATTTTTCCTCCTTTTGGGGGGAAAAATGAGGATCTTGACTTATATTCAGATCAACTTATATTTGAGTATATACGGTATATTCAGTGCTGGTGCTCGCATAGCTAAGTAAGATTATGTAAATAGCAGTTCTAACTTTGCCGGGTTAGCTATGCAGATATGGCACTGAATATTGGCCATACCCCCATAACATCCTGATATTCAGTGTTGATGCCTGGTTCTAATTTATCTAGCAATGGTCAATTCTTATATAGCCAGCAGTAGTTTTTATATTACTGCCTTTGTATTTAAAGTGTATGTATACATACACTCTCCCACACTTTATAACAAATATTAAATTTACTCTTTAAAACAATTAGATGCATAAATAAACTAGCAAAACCTGACACTGTATTTTGTATTAGAGCACATATTGTTGCTTCAGACCTTTTCCTCGATTGCCCATTACCTGCATGGAGGGGCTTTTGAATCAGGGATGGGTTTCTTTTGTTTTTTGATTCTGGTGAAGATTGCTGATGATAGACAAAGCTGAAAAGCTGCAGAAATTACTTTGAATGCTTAATCTGAACTCAGTTTAGTTCATTGATTCAGAAATTGAATTTCTCTAGTTGCAATATGCATGAGAAATCTCTTGCTGAAGAGATGTTTGGTGACATAAGTGGCCTGTTTGTCTTGTTTTCATTTCAGGCAGAGGAACCTAAAGAAGAATCTGACAGGAGCTCTCCTGAATCTGAAAGATCAGAGGACTCGGAAACAGGGAGTGAAAGTGAAAGCGACAGTGAAGAAGAGGAAGTGGTGACTCCAGAAGCACAGCAAATTCCCAAGCAGGACCATGACAAAACCCCAGCAAGCAAAAATGACAACAAGAAAAGCAATTACAAGATGGCCTTTGTTAAATCCAGTACTTCATAATTCCTTGCCTGTAAATAGTGTTTGTATTCAAGTTGAGTGTTCTTGCTACAGTGCATAGCAGAACACAGCTTATAGTACAAACCCATCTGTTAACAATTTTAAAAATCCTATTTTGATTGTAATTTTTTTCAAAGCCATTCATGGAACTTCTATTAGCATGATCTTGATCCATTTTTTTGTAAACTGTTATATCACTGAAAAATAAATTAGAGTCCCAGTTTTGTTGCTGTTATTAAATTAGATAAAATGATTTTTTTTGCAGTGATTGAATGACTTATGGGGATGGGAGTGGGGGACTTAAATTTTTAATTGTTTTTCCTGTACATGGATAAACTTCATGTGTGCACTGGAATCTTCTCAATACCATATAGCAACAAGCATGATTATAAATATCAGTGCTCAAGTGTACATAGAAGAATATCAAACATGTAAATTAAAGGTTATGGATGATGATTAGAGATGGTTGATAGTTGCTTTTGTTATCAGGAAATTATTTTGCCTGCATTATATATTTTTGGGAAGCAGCTTTTTCATTTTAAACTACTAATGCTGCATAACATGTGCTCTGCATGCAGGGAGAAATAAATTTCACTCTATAAAGTGAGTTTTTTGCAAATGTGAGACCATTGATGCTACTGTTCACTAGCAGCGGCTTCTGCCTTCCCACTCTCCCAGGAATTTCATTTTTGCCCAGTCTCTCTTTCTTATTGCGATGTTATGAACACTGACCTTAGCTGAAGTTACAGAGTTCTGCAATTCGTTTTTGGGCTGGGATGTCCTGTGACTTCCTGTGTTACAAAATTATTATTAAATGGATGGAACTCCGCCAATAAACTATACACCTTCTCAAAGAGAGGAATATAGTTTATAAAGAACTATTAATTTGGGGATAATTAGCTCATTTGATTAAAACTTAGCTCTGTAATAATTAAATATAGTATATGCAAATATTTATTCAAGAATTTAAAGCATTAAAATCAAGCAGGTAGCGCAGTTACAGATAGGATTTTTAAGCAAAGATAATGGTACAGTCAAACCTCGGTTTACAAATGCACCGGTTTGCGAGTGTTTTGTAAGATGAGCAAAACATTTGAAAAATCGGTGCCTCGGAAACTGAGTTTGACTCGATTTACGAGTGCCATCCCCCGCGATCCGGCATCCCCCCTCCCCCCACGATTAGGCACCGGCACCAACGCATAGGATGTGCCAGTGCCCGAAGATCCTCCCTGTTGCCTGTGCTGGGCTGGACCGGGCTTTGAGCATTTGCGCATGCTCAAAGCCTTCTGATCTCACTCTCTCCGAGATTCTCAGGGGGGGGCGATGTGGGCGTGGGGGGAGCGGAGCAGCGCTGGTAGCCTCGGGGGGGGGGGGGGGACAAGGTGGAACGGATCAAAGCAAGTTTCCCTTACTTCCTATGGGGAAACTCGCTTTGATATACAAGCAATTTGGTTTATGAGCATACTTCTGGAAGGAATTATGCTCGTAAACCAAGGTTCCACTGTATTATACAAGACAAATTTTGCTAAAACAGAAGGATCAATTTATCTGGATTCAAAAAGTTACTCACGATGTGAATAGTCCTTAAAATGGAGAAGAGGCCGCATGGCCTAGTGAAGCACATGGCCTGGAAAGATGGTGCAGCATGGTCCAGCCAGGTTGTGGTCTGAGGGAAGAAGAGAGAGAAGGCAGATCAAGTGTCTGGCTTTATAGATGTGGGTGGTTCAAAACTCAGGGGCAGTCTCCGGCGTAGAGCAGGGCAGTCTTGTCCTCGGTGATGTCATGATTAAATCTTCTTGCAGACTGGAGAGCAGGGGTACTGGGACACTTGGCCATGCTTTTTTGTATTGGCGTGAGCTTCTGCATCTGGCCATGTACTTAACACTGTCTGAAGGTGAGATGGCTCAGTCCTTTCAGAATCCAGTTAGAAATAATTTTTACTTAAGTCCATAATTTCAAGCAAACTTAAATCATTTACCTCCAACAAACTAAATATAATAATTGGGAATAAGATAAAAGCACACATTCTACTAAGAATGAAATTACTATAATAAACTGTATACAAAATACTTATTAAACCTTGAAAGAAAGGGAGAGGAAAATGAGAGAGGGCAGAGAGTAGAAAGAAAGAGACCATTTTGTGTATGGAGTGTGGTAAACATGACAAAAGTGGTATTTGCAGATAATATGCTACACCTGCAGGAGTTTTCCTGTATTCTTAGAGTAATTTTGGCTGGCAGGCCACTCATGTGAAGATTCACCACAAGTTGTCTCTATTTAGAATTAATGACTTCATGGCCCATATGTACAAAAGTCTGCTGTGCACGAAAGACTGATTGAAGCCAGTCTTAACTGCATAGCAACTCAGCCTTCAGTGCTCAAAAGGATTCTCAGGAGCTTTTACTGATTGCTGTAGCAGCCACTGTGAACCCTATGCAAATACTTTACAAGGAGCTCATTAGTGTTTTTAAATGAGCTCTCCTTGTGATGTACACAATAGAATGCCCCCCCCCCCCCTTACCAGGCAAAATTTTCCAGGAGGGCAGTTGCTGCTGGTAGCTTTTTGTGCATCCAATATGTGCATGTATGTTCTGTGCCTATGACCAGAACGTAATTCTTAGGCATGGGACACACATTTACATAACAGATGCCCACTAGCTGCATCCATATTGGGCAGCAAAAACAAACCCCAAAAAAACCCTTTTATCATTGTGAAATTAGATTACTGTAATAGCCTACTCACCGGAATTACTCAGAAGGAAATGAGACGCCTCCAAATTATTCAAAACGCCACCATTAAACTCATAACAAAAGCTAAGAAATTTGATCACGTGACCCCTGTGTTACATAAAGCCCATTGGTTGCCAATTAAACATAGCATTTCTTATAAAATTTCATTAATAACTTTTAAAACAATGCAAACTAATTCTCCCCAATTCATTGAAAAATATCTGATTCCCTATGAGCCGTCCCGTCTCCTTAGATCGTCAGACTGCAGATTACTCACCGTTCCCTCTCTGCAAATAATTGGCACCAAACGACATGGACATAACACCAGCTAGTTGGGCCATATAGACAGTATTACCATATGAAATAAAGAGCATACACTGGTCACTGGCTTGTTAATAAGATTGTCAAAGCAGCAAGGAATGGCTGAATATAGCTAAAAACAAAAGCAATTCACATAGCAAACCGCACGAAATGAAATAAATTGATAAACATTAGACTGAAGAATCAGAACAACAAAGCAACAACAAACTGAATACAGCTAAGAAAATCAGCATATACACATTACAAAAAATATGAAATAACATTCACAAAACAGCATGTTGTTATATGTTGTCATATCAACATAGAATAACTGAATGGAGCTAAAAACATCAGCTATTCAAATGACAGAACAAAACAAACAAATGAGATAAACTGGCATAGACATAATACCAGCTTGTTGGGGCAGATTGGCATAGCAACACAAATAGCGGAATGGAGCTAAATACATCAGCTATTCTCCCAACAGCATACAAAATTAATAAAGTAACATGCATGTACACAGACATTAGTAAAAATAGACTTAAGTTATTTTTAACATAAGATAGCAAACTAAAACTAAAGACATCATTAATTTTCTTGGCAGGCCATAATAGCACTGAGCAAATCTTGTCACAAATTATCATATCAATATAGATCAACTAAATGGAACACAAAACATCAACAATTCACATAGCAAGCCATAAAAAATACAGTATTACTAAATGAAATCAGTGACATTACACAATTCACTAGCTTATACAAGTGAATTGTCAGTACAGCGATTCACATTGCAAGCCATAACAGGACAAACTAAAAAACAGAACAGTAGCATGTTGAACATATTGACATATAATCACAAAATATCTTTTATTCATATCACAAGCATTAAAAAAAAGGCATTTGCAACCCACGAGCTATTAAGTATGATGTCATAACCACTGACGATCACCCTCTAAACATTAAAATAAAAACACAAGCACCAGCATTTGACCTGAAGTGTAACTGAACAACGCTGTGCATATATCAATCAAATAAGTCCGCACAGGCATATTAGGGCAGATCAATACAGCATAACAACTGAGTGAAACTAAAGATGCAACATCCTTACTGACTGAAGTGATATGACAATCACAAAACTAGCTTGTTAAACTAAATTAACATAACAGCTTAGAATATCTGGATGAAAAATCAGCCATTCACAAAACAAATTAAAAAAAATTAAAAATAACATTGATATAAATAATATGAAACCAGCTTGCAGTAGTAGATAGACATAACCGCCCAAAACAGCTGAAAGTAGCTAAAGGAATGAGCGATACACAAAATGAGCAGGGTGTAGCTAAAAAAAAACCCCAAACCCATAACTACTAACCAGCAGATTATACTTTCAGACTCCTATCACATCTCACAATATAAATCTATTAGCAAGTAATAAACATAGACTATCAATAATGCCAACAATTCAAATATGAATCTGCCTTCAAACAAACATTCCATTCCAACTGCCGTCACGAGCAAACTAGATCACCATTTTGCACAAGTAAAAAACACTCCAAATAATAATTATACATATTCTCTCACACTAATAATCCTTACACACTGCCTGCAATCATCTGACATCTATCATATCCACCAGCCACAAATTAACCACTCGTATTACTCCAACATTATGCATACCACACATACAAAACTCACTGCAGACAAACACATATACCAGTTCACACAGCCACCAATACAATCCCTAATAAAGTAAATAGAACAAAATATCAAGTTCAGTCAGCTATCACATTTATGAGCCATGACTGAAGATCCACT
This sequence comes from Geotrypetes seraphini, assembly GCF_902459505.1. Classification (NCBI taxonomy): domain Eukaryota; kingdom Metazoa; phylum Chordata; class Amphibia; order Gymnophiona; family Dermophiidae; genus Geotrypetes; species Geotrypetes seraphini. Next base: position 27,162,957 of record NC_047102.1, on the reverse strand, counting down.
AAATTTTGTCAATGGTACTTGGTTGCACAGATTCTAGAAATTCACCTAACAGGATAGGATCAACAAAGTCCTTTGTGCGATTATTGATAGTTACATGCATACAGGCAGGGTACATAATATCAAATCTAGCATTTAACTCCCTTAGCCTCAATCTGTATGCAAGGAACTGGGATCTTAATTTAGCCATTACTTTGCTGAGATCTAGAATGATAAAAATATTATTTCCCTCATGCTTAAGCGGTGCTTTAATCTTTGCCTTTTGCATGATGGCTGTTAGCTGGTTAAAATGAAGTAATTTTACAATGATAGGCCGTGGATTTTTCCCCTCTGGCAGCCGTTGAGAAGGAACATAAATTGCCAACTCAATTTCAAAATCTGCTCAAATTTAAGATCAAGTGGAAACGGAATAAATTTTAGCATAAACTTTGACAGATCATTCCCCTCTCTACCTTCTTGCAGACCTAAAAGGCTGAAATTATTTTTCCTGACACGATTATGAACTTCTTCAAGTTCTGTTTCTAATAGAGCCAGCTTGTTAAAATGGCACCGTGCTTCCTTCAGTGACTCATCAGTAGCCACCTGTTTATTTCCTAGCACCTCAATACACCAACTGAAGTTGGAGATATCAGCTTACATTTTGTTTATATCCTGTTTAATTTCTTCCATGTCTTCTTTAGTAGTTGTAACCACAACTTTTACTTCCCTGATCTCATCTATTAACAGCTGAAACTGAGTTGTCTCAATGTTAGAATCAGAATTTTTTATGGAGAAATTAAATCTGATTTCAGTCGTTTTCCTTGTTTACACGTAGCCATATCCACTACTGGATGAGTATAAAGCAATACTTAACAACAGAATTTAAGTCCTTATTTTGTTTTATTTGCTAACAGCGATTTTGAAGCAAACCTCGAGGGAGCTCTGACACTAAGCAGCCATTCCATCCGGGTTCATTAGCGCCCCCTCAACCATTGGTCTGACCCAGTAAGGCTATTCTTATGTTCTAATGCACCTTGAAATAATTTGAGGGAACAAAAGAATCTGGGCAAAATCCAATCCAACCAGCAGCCCCATCAGAAACAATCTAAAATGTTGGTGGGGATTTTCTGGAAGGTCCATCTTCTTATTCATATCTCTTATGCAGGGCTGGTCCAAACCTTTAGGCAAGCCTAGGCAGATATCTAGGAGAGCAATATTGGGGCAACAAACAGCAGCTGTAGTAAAGCAATAGATCCTGACAGCCGCACAAAGTCAAAGAACCTTCACTGTGAACTTAAATGTGAAGAGTGGGCAATTTTCAAAAAGCTCTTTTTTCTGGGTCAACAGCCTTAGAAAATTGCCTTCAATATTTGTGTGTGATGTACATACACAACAAAGTGTAATATTTAAAAGCATGATATATTAGGGGTGCATAGTAAGGGCACAGTTATCTGCTCAAGCTGCTAGCTAGACATTCAAGGGAGCCCAGGGCATAAACTGGGGAGGCAGGCTTGGGAACCCCTAAAGTACAAGGGGTCTAGGGCAGTTGCCCTGCTTGATACCTCCTAACACTGGTCCTGACTTGTGAATATGACTATCCTTCCTTAGCCAGACCAGTTCTTGTCCTATTTTCAGTTCCCCTCCACTGGATTAGATATAGTTTTAAAATATTGCAATCATTCTATAAATTCCGGGCTAATTCACATTAGTAAACGCCATCAGGTGAGTTCAAGAGAAGTCTTAAGTGCAGCTCCAATAAGAACTGCCATGAAAATAAAGCAGATAAGTCATACAGCAAAATAAATCATCAACACAAGAAGAAAGTCTATTCTGTTATAGTAATGAAATTCAAAGGAAACAAAACTCAAAAGGTGGAACTGAAGTGGGACTATGAAAAGAAAGATGCCTCTTAGATGAATCATTGTGTTTGTTTCCCATATTTAACCCTGCATATGAATATTCCGCAAAGACCTTCTTTAGATCTCAGCAGTATGTTTTACCCCATTCAGGATGACCAGTAATTTTCCACAAATTATGTGGCTTGTTTACACAGTTATAATGCTAATGTTTAGCTTTACTTCTAGCTTAACATTCAAAGTATAAGTATGCTACAGAATAACTCAACAGGCTTATATTAAAAATGCCCTTTAAAATTCTAAGGCTTTGAACTAAAGGAAATATCTCGAGAAGTTTTCATGGAAAGTTCATCTCAGTTGGTTCAATTCAGCTACACTTAGATGCACCTTTTCAAATAATAGGAAAAAATGCAAAAGGGTCAGAGCCAATCAATACATATTTTCAAACAGAATTCAAGTCACTGTGATGTACACTGATTTTGTACTTCTCCTTTGTACTGTGCCACTGTGAAGAAAGGTTGCTTTTGTGGGTACAGCAATAAAAGCCTTAGCCTTTAGAGTAAGCCAACAAAACCAAAGAAACTGTTTACGAAATGTAGGGAAGATGTAGCAATTTTTCATGTTTTCCCTCTCTTTGTTCTTTTTATAATCGGCTCTCATATTCTATATAGCAGCAAATGCTGAAAATATCCAAAATAAACCAGAATAAAGCTGATGCATAAGGATTCAGTACATTAACATTCAGGTTTAAGCAAATCTAGACTGCTTCTGATGGGGCAGAAGTTAACCCTTGCAAAACTCAGACCATTGTTTAAAGGCTCTACTTAGGAAGATGTTATTTTCTTTTCAACACAAGATTCTTACTGCTGGGGGACTTTTTCTCGAGAACTTCTGTGTTTCACCTGTCAGGTACCTGAATTTGTGATGCAATCAAATGTTCGCCTCCCACACAGCTCTAGACTACATGGTGTAACACCAGGAAAGAGCCAATGAAAAAGTGAAAGAAACAGTCATGATCCCCTGGATTCTACCATGTTTCCACAAAAATAAGACAGTGTCTTATATTAATTTTTGATCCCAAAAATGCACTAGGGCTTATTTTCAGGAATATCTTGGGGGTTTTTTTCATGTACAATCATCTCTCCCTTCCTCTCCTCCACCCCAATTCTTGTGCCACATTGTAGAGGGTTGTGTACCTTAATAATCTGTCCCCCTTCCACAGTTGCTTTGGATGAAGGCGTAATAATAATTTTAAAAAAGCCAGAACAAAAGCACTTCTAGATCCTTTGTAAGTGCCCTGTTGCAATTGGTACCTAAGAATAAGGACGAAGAGGAGAGGTAGAAACTCCCTTATTCCTCAACCCCGATTTACTTTCAACTCTGTTTTCCATCACACAGTCCCATATATTTGCACGATACCCCAACTACCGGCCGATTGGCAGCCTTTGCGCCCTGCTTGTCTGACCCATGATCTGACCTAATAAACCCACTGACCCTCCCACCCATCCCCCCTATGCAGCAGAACCCCGCCGACCCTCCTACCATGAGACCGACATACCGTACCTCCACTCCTTTCAGCATGGCGGCAGCACTCTGAACAGGTTGCTTTACGGCCTTCCCCACCGGGGCCTTCCCTCTGCCACATCACTACAGGGAAGGCCCTGGCGGGGAAGGCTGCAAAGTAGCCTGTTCAAAGTGCTGCCACCGATGCTGAAGGGAGTGGAGGTACGGTATGTCGGTCTCGCGGTGAAAGAGTCGGCGGGATTCTGCCGTGCTGGGGGGGGGATGTGAGGGATGGAAAGATGCTGTGTAAGGGGATGAGTGAGAGGGGAGGAAAGCTGCTGCACATGGGGGGGAGGTAGAAAGCACTGCCACCAGCAAATTGGGTAGTACTATTGTCAGGAGGGATGGCGTCGGAAGAGTGTCAGGGACATACGGGAGGGGCTACGGTGGGGGTTCTATCCAACTAGGTCTTATTTTGGGGGTAGGGCTTATATTAGGACCTACCCCAAAAATCATGCTAGGGCTTATTTTCAGGGAAACACGGTACAAAGGTCACCCAAAACTGGGTGGGTTTCACATGCAAAATAATTAGTTAACGTGCTGTAATTATTTAATTATTGGCATTAATAAGCACTTAAATTGTACTAATTATGATTTGCATGCAGTTCTGTCTGCGCGCTATTCTGTACCAATGGGCACCTAAATTGGATGTAAATCAAGAGAGGCATGGACACAGGGGGCGCATGGGTGGGCCATGGGTATTCATAAAAGATGCATGCAGTAGTACAGAACAACAAGGATTGATGCCCAACTTGTGCAGCAGGATTCACATCAGGTTTCAGCTGGTTGAAGTCCTCAAGCCCAAAGTTGGGTGCGGAACATGGAGCTCAACCAGTCACATCTTCCCTATTGTACCTCCCCTTTTATCTGCTTTTCTCTTAATAAATTGTAGTTCCTTTTTTTTTTTTTCCAATTGATCTCATGTCGCTACCCTAGCAAAGTGTGTCAGTCTTATTTGTTGTTTGTTCCCTATTTAAACTTAAATTTTTTTAAAGTATAATGCGTTGTATTCCAGGAGAAGCGTTTAATCAAATTTTAATAAACTTTGAAACTCAAGGCTATTCTAAAATGAGTGCTCATCTTAATTTTTGACACCATTTATAGAATTTTCACCAGTGATCAAATTCAGGAAGTATCTGATTGCAGTTCATTAAAAAAAACTAACTTGATACAAGAAGACCAGATAGAATGATAAAGTAGAAAAACACGAGATCTGGGTAGCTAATGGAAGTGTCAGTACCAAGTGGATTATTCTGTACAATGCATAGCGAACTACCAATAATCACAATCAGAGATCAAGAAAATGTCATAAAAAGATACATAACTATTTTCAACTGTATTGGGGCACTATTGACCTAATTAAAATGAATTTCCAAACCCACCTTGATATATTGCCTAAACATATTCCATCCTATGAACTCCAGAAAGAATCTCTTTTCGGGCAAAATTACGGTGAGCACTAGTAAGAAATGAGAAATTTATCTCATTCCAAACATATTCCAGTTTACGAGTGAGGTTCATTATTGTCATGAAAATAACAACATCTTTTGTGTTACCCATAAAGGGTTCATTGTGGATCACAATCAAGAAACAGGTCATTCTACCTTGGAGCTACAGCAGAATATGACATTTATAAAATCTTCAAAGAAACTATAATTTATTAGATACATATTTCAAAAATAGGACTATTTACACCTCCTTCCTAAAAAGAAGATAGTTTGAGAAATAACCATCCTACAATCACCTACACAAATTTTTGAAGTGACTAGTGGCTTCTTGCATCAACTTTCAATGTCTGGTCTGAGAAAAGTACTTTTTATAAAGTGAGGTTTTGATCAAGAAACATCATTGCTCAAAGGGACTCAAGTCCAACTTTTCACACAATTTATATGCAAATAATTATCATAGTCTATTCACCAAAAGAGATAAATCATCCCATCAAATTAAAAGTTTACCAACACACACAGCATGTCTATTCTCTTCCATTTACTTACGTCAGTACTTCAAAGAGTTGATCTTCTGGAGTTCTTTCCAACCAACAAGGCTGAAAATAATGAGCAACACAAAACCTGGCAAACATGACTAAATCAATTCATTACCCAGAAGTGCTCACCTTCACATTGATTCCCTGGCATCCTGAGGACCTGTTCTGACCGGCTAAAGTTCAGGAAAATGTTAAAGACTGAACTATATGTTGAGGCCTTTTTCTGAATTCTTGTTGTAGAACTAGTTAAGGTATGATTGTCACGATATAATTTAGTGAAGACTGATAACTTGTAAATTCCATTGGTTACCTTAAGGGGGGTAATGTTAGTATGTGATTGTACAGCAATTGATGGTGTGATCCATGTTTGCAGTCTTGAACTATTGTGAATGTTTTACTGTTAACCGCTTAGGTATAAGCAGTCTAGAAATTTTAGAAATAACTAAGGTTCAAATTTATATGAAAGACAGTAGATTTCTTCTGCAATCATCGAATTGTAAAGACAACAAAATACAATGTAAACAAGGCAAAAGGTATTGTCATGCTTGTTCACAGTTCTTTCAGCATCTTATTCAGTCAGCTGTCATGTTTTCCAAGGTTTTTTCTTCATAGTCCCCATTGCCTTAAGAACATAAGAACATAAGCAGTGCCTCCGCCGGGTCAGACCATAGGTCCATCCTGCCCGGCAGTCCGCTCCCGCGGCGGCCCAAACAGGTCACGACCTGTCTGCATCACCAGAAGGGGCTCCCTTGCCACCTTGGTTTCTCATTTAAGTCCTATCTTCCCATCGTAGTCCTAACCCTCCGGTCTTGCACATGCACGACCTGTTGGGTTTCTATACTTATTACCTGGTTAGCTTTCTATACCTGTGTTACATCCCAGCATCTCTCTCAGTATCCCACGATCCCTTTATCCCTCAGGAATCCGTCCAATCCCTGTTTGAATCCCTGTACCGTACTCTGCCTGATCACTTCCTCCGGTAGCGCATTCCATGTGTCCACGACCCTTTGGGTGAAAAAAAACTTCCTTGCATTTGTTTTGAACCTATCTCCCTTCAGTTTCTCCGAATGCCCCCTCGTACTTGTTGTCCCCTTCAGTCTGAAGAATCTGTCCCTATCCACCCTCTCTATGCCCCTCATGATCTTGAAGGTCTCTATCATATCTCACCTGAGCCTCCTTTTTTCCAGAGAGAAGAGCCCCAGCCTATCTAATCTCTCGGCGTATGGGCAGTGTTCCAGCCCCTTTACCAGTTTCGTTGCTCTCCTTTGGACTCTCTCAAGTACCGCCATGTCCTTCTTGAGGTGCGGCGACCAATACTGAACGCAGTATTCCAGATGTGGACGCACCATCGCTCGATACAATGGCATGATGACTTCCCGTGTTCTGGTTGCTATGCCCTTCTTTATGATGCCCAGCATCCTGTTGGCTTTTTTCGAGGCTGCTGCGCACTGTGCAGATGGCTTCAGTGATGCATCCACCAGCACACCCAAGTCTCTCTCAAGTCTGCTGTCTCCCAACAATGCCCCCCCCCAATTTGTAGTTGAACAACGGGTTCTTTTTCCCTATATGCATGACCTTGCATTTTTCCACGTTAAAGCGCATTTGCCATTTGTTTGCCCAGTCTTCCAGCTTGTCCAGGTCCCTTCAGGGGCCTATGCAGAAAGCTTCCCAGTGGAGCCCACACTCTTTCTGAAATTGTCATAATAAAAGTACTCCATCAAAAAAGTATATATATAGGGAAAAACAGAACAATTTAGGGCTCCTTTTACTAAGGGGCGCTAGCGTTTTTAGTGCACGCACGAAATTACCGCCCGCTATACCACGCGATACACTTCTAGAATAACGCCAGCTCAATGCTGGTGTTAAGGTGTAGCACACGCGGCAATTTAGCGCACGCTATTCTGCGCGTTAAGGCCCTAACGCACCTTAGTAAAAGGAGCCCTTAGTGTTTTGTATGTGAAGAGATCAGAAGAAAACTATATCAAAGGCAAAATGATCTCTACAAGAACGAATTACAGAAAAGTAAAATGTTCACAAATTATGGGCTCCTTTTATCAAGGCGCGCTACGGGGGTTAGCGCCTCGGATATTTCATCACGCGCTAACCCCCACGGCAGCCTAAAATCCTAATGCCTTGTCAATGGAGGCGTTAGGTACTAGCATGGCAGGCGGTTTAATGTGTGTTATTCCGCACGTTAAACCGCTACCGTGCCTTTGTAAAAGGACCCCTATATTTCACATACACTTAGAATGCGTAATCTTGCCAGAGACCGAAGTCTCTATAGCCAGACCCACCATCTGATCATTGTGTATGAAATAAAAATTGGTGATGTGCTCAAGAGAAATTTTGGTTGTGAAGTTCTTATTTATCAATTTTATATTCTTATATATCAATTTCCCTGTTCCAATCCCCCCCCTCTGAGTTTTGTCCCTGTCCCATTCCTGTAAGCTCTGCCTTACCGCACAAGCTTCAAACACATGAATTGAAAGTGTTTTGAGGCTTGTGCAGATGAGGACGGAGCTTAGGCATTGGTGGAATGAGGCATTATGACATCACAATCTGAGCTCTAGAATGTTGCTACTTAGGATTTTAAAGGGTTTGAGGCTGGTGCAGTTGAGGACGGAGCTTAGGCATTGGTGCAATGAGGCATTATGACATCACAGTCTGAGCTCTAGAATATTGCTGCTTATGATTTTAAAGTGTTTGAGGCTTATGCAGATGAGGACGGATAATGAGTTACCACGGGGATGGGGAAAAATTCACCCCCGTGTCATTCTCTACTTAACACTTCCTATTTAGGATGCTACATTACCCATTTACTATGCTAACTAGATACTGTTTTAACACCTAGTCCCTCCTCTTGCTAAGCCCCCTCCCAAAATTTTTTTAAAAATAATTAGTAATATGTGGGTTACCAAATGCAAATAAGCAAAATACTTTAGCATGTTTCTGCAGTAGCCTGTATGCACATAGTAATCATGCATGAAGAGTCCCTTTTACAAAGCCGCGATAGTTAGTCCTCTACGGCAAATGCACTGAAGTCCATTCAAGTCGATGCATTTGCTGCGGGAGAATCACTTCCACAGCGTTGTTAAAGGAGCCCTAAGAGCTTAGCATCCTATAGTAAATGTACTACTTTACTTCCCCTCTTGCAACAGTGTAACCTTCCTCTACAATGTGATGGAACTATTTTCCCATGATGCTGCATGGGCCTCTTGTCATGTAAATCACCTTGAACCTGTACTGGATAAGTGTGATTAAGAAATTCTGATTAGATTAGATCACATTAGTAAAGTGCTCCTTAAAAACAAGTCAAAAACACAAACAGAATTCTATTTTCACAAATACAAGATTTGCGCAGAAGGGGTAATTATGGGGGGGGGGGGAAACAGTAGTTGAATCAAAGACAATAAATGTTAATATTTTAATCATTTCACTGTTACATTTCATTTAAATTAATGTCTTTTGCAAAATATTTTTTCCCAACAAAATTATACAAAGGCAAAAAATAAAATCATTTTATTTTGGCAAAAATCATGACATCGATACTGGCAGTGTTGAGTTAGTCAAAAATAGACTGCTTCTTCTAAATATATATTTGTTTAAAGAATATCTTATCTGCATATAGTCAAAATACAATAATTTTATGTTAAAAGTCAAACCCTTTTCGTTTTTAAGCATTATTTCAATGCAGCAAAATACAACAGAAACAAAGTTTAATGTTATTATCACAAAACACTGCAAAATATTTGGGTGCTTCATTCATTATGAAAGAAAATACCTTCTGCATTTTTTTTTGTTTTGGATATGGGGCTATTTTTAGATGTTGGTAATGTTCCATGGGGGAGCAAAGGGAGACATGAGTCTAGAACCCTGATTCTGCTCTCAGAAGATATTTGCATGTGGCTACATGTGCGTGAAATTGGCCTTTTATAAAATACTTGCTTGGGTAAAAAGTAGGCACCATGACATGATGGTGCAAACTTTACATGTACTGTATACAGGGCAGTCCATAAGTGCACGTGGAGTATAAAACATATTGCAAATCTTTAAAAAATGAGGTTTGGTTTTTTTTCAAAATACAAAAAATTGGCAAAATATATCAAGGGCATAAGCCCCCTGAACCAGTCTCACAATAGAGCAATTTTATATATCATCAGTAGGGATATAATTGATTGAATTAAATTAAATAGAATTCAATAAAAGAGACAGCAGTCCTGGGGAACTGCAATTGATTGCTAAAGCAGTTTTTACCCCAAAATGCTAATTCAAAATTGGTAAATAGTTATACTTCTGCCTCAATGGTATATGTTATATCATGCCCTTGAGGATTAATATACAGTAAAACCTTGGATTGCAAGTAACTTGGTTTGCAAGACAAGCAAAACATTTTATTAAATTTTAACTTCATATACAACAATGTCTTGCAATACAAGTATGTATAGAATATACACATCACAACTGAGCCAATGGTTCTTCTCTCTCTGACGCTGCAGGAGTGTAGTGACTGTTCTAAACGAGCAAGGTCTTGCAATACGAGTACATACAGTATATACGCGTCACATCATCACAGCTGAGCCGATGATTCTTCCCTCTCTGACGCTGTGGGAGTGTAGTGAATGTTCTAAACGAGCGAGGTCTTGCAACACGAGTACATACGGTATACACGCGTCACATCATCACAACTGAGCTGATGGTTCTTCCCTCTCTGACGTTGCAAGACTGTAGTGACTGTTCTATACGAGCGTGGTCTTGCAATACGAGTACATACAGTATATACGCGTCACATCATCACAGCTGAGCCGATGATTCTTCCCTCTCTGACGCTGCGGGAGTGTAGTGACTGTTCTAAATGAGCGAGGTCTTGCAATATGAGTACATACAGTATATACGCGTCACATCTTCACAGCTGAGTCGATGATTCTTCCCTCTCTGACTTTGCGGGAGTGTAGTGACTGTTCTAAACGAGCGAGGTCTTGCAATATGAGTACATACAGTATATACGCGTCACATCTTCACAGCTGAGTCGATGATTCTTCCCTCTCTGACTTTGCGGGAGTGTAGTGACTGTTCTAAACGAGCGAGGTCTTGCAATACGAGTACATACAGTATATACGCGTCACATCTTCACAGCTGAGCCGATGATTCTTCCCTCTCTGACGCTGCGGGAGTATAGTGACTGTTCTAAATGAGCGAGGTCTTGCAATGGGATGGGATACATACATACATACATACTGTATGTACGAGTACATAGAGTATACACGCGTCACATCATCACAGCTGAGCCGATGGTTCTTCTCTCTCTGACGCTGCGAGAGTGCAGCGACTGTTCTAAATGAGCAAGGTCTTGCAATACGAGTACATACAGTATACACGTGTCACATCATCACAACTGAGCCGATGGTTCTTCTCTCTCTGATGCTGCAAGAGTGTAGTGACTGTTCTAAACAAGCAAAGTCTTGCAATATAAGTACATACAGTATACACGCGTCACATCATCACAGCTGAGCCGATGGTTCTTCTCTCTCTGACGCTGCGAGAGTGCAGCAACTGTTCTAAATGAGCGAGGTCTTGCAATACGAGTACATACAGTATACACGTGTCACATCATCACAACTGAGCCGATGATTCTTCCCTCTCTGACGCTGCGGGAGTGTAGTGACTGTTCTAAACGAGCGAGGTCTTGCAATACGAGTACATACAGTATATACGCGTCACATCTTCACAGCTGAGCTGATGATTCTTCCCTCTCTGACGCTGCGGGAGTGTAGTGACTGTTCTAAACGAGCGAGGTCTTGCAATGGGATGGGTACATACATACATACATACTGTATGTACGAGTACATACAGTATACACGCGTCACATCATCACAACTGAGCCGATGGTTCTTCTTTCTCTGATGCTGCAGGAGTGTAGGGACTGTTCTAAATGAGCGAGGTCTTGCAATTCAAATACGTATAGTATTTTGTATTAAAGTTTTTGGGTTGTGGAACAAATCGTCTAAGTTTCCATTATTTCCTATAGGGACATTTGCTTTGATATACGAGATTACAAGCGTGCTTCTGGAACGAATTATGCTCGCAAACCAAGGTTGTACTGTGTGTGGGGTGTACCACACGCCCCATTAGGATCAGGCTGATTGAACACCGTAGCTGTTTGAACACTAAGAAATACACTGCCCCCATGGTGTCATAATATCAAACATAATCATAGTTTTGCTCAATTAAAATGGTGTGTTATTGAGCAAGTTTCCACATTTTTCAACGGAAAATGATTGGATTTTTCATCTAAGAGCCTTCAGTCCTTTTGGTCTACATGAAAATGCGGATTGTTGTATCTCAGGGTAAAAATGTTTTAATTGTTTTAATTTACAAAGTTGCCAGGGTAAAAACAATGTTTCAATTTATTTTGATACAAAGTTGCCTTACATAAGGTTTTTGATTATTGTTGAATTCGTTGTCAACCAACGAAGGAATCAATAAAGTTTCTGGCAGAATGATGCCATTACTTGGGCAGAGAGTGTGTGGCTTTCGCGGGACTCCAAGGCATTTTGAATCGTCACGACGCCATTGTTTTCTCCAGTACAAATTTCAGTGTAATTTGGAACAAGTTAGAAAATCATGAGCGTGTCATTCAGGGATGCTACTTTCCAGTGCAGGTGCAAGGAGCGACTCTTTCATGTAACCAACCCTAAACTCCTCCCTCTCTACAAGTTTCCTCAAATGTCTCCCCTTCCTTAAATTTCCCCTCTAAGCCTCCACTATGCATCTATCCCTAAATTGTATCTTAAACTGTAACTACTATTTATCGTTAGATGGCTGGACATTTCCAGGAAGTTACAAATTTTAGGGATAGATACATAGAGAGGCTAGGTTATGAATTAGGGTTACCTAATTCATAACCTAGCCTCTCTATGTATCTATCCCTAAAATTTGTAACTTCCTGGAAATGTCCAGCCATCTTTAATTGTAATCCGCTTAGAACTGCAAGGTACAGGCGGAATAGAAGTCTCTAATGTAATGTAATGAATCCGCTTCTGCCCCTGAAGAAGGAATGAAACAGAGCTCTGTCAGGCAGTATCTTTGACTCCCTTTGAACTCGGACAAGTTTTTGAACTTTTAAATTCTGTTTTTCATGTCTATATGGGCTTGAATTTTGGGCCACTTTTTATCACACATTAACAAGGGGGACTCTCAGGGACAGTCTGTGGATTAGTGAATGTATGGACCTTATTTCACACACACAAAAAGAGCACTGTATGTCATTTTCAATTGGGATTTTCACACACAATTTCAAAAATATTTCAAGAGACACGATGATGTACGGAGCGGACTCATCGAGACAGAAGTATAACTATTGCCATTTTTGAGTTACTGTCTTGGGGCAAAAACTGCTTTATCAATTGTTGTGCCCCAGTTCTGAGGTCTCCTTTATTGAATTCTGTAGAATTGTATTTAATTTAATTCAATCAATTATATCCCTAATGATGGTACATAAAATTGCTCTATTGTGAGACTGGCTTTATGCCCTTGATACATTTTGCCAATATTTTGTATTTGAGTACAAAACATGGCAATCTACACGTGTAGAGTGGATGTGATTATACCGGCTCAAAATCATGCTCTTAACTTGCCACCTGACTCCAGCTCCAGTGTCTACATGCCCCTCAGTTGCCATCTGACTCCATTTTTACCCAATAGGTTAAAGAAGTCCTGGTTTTAGCCAGTTGCATGCATAAACTTATAGACATGTACTTGTCTATAGTGAGACCAGGACTGAATCGGACCAGGACACTATTTCCAGTGTCAACGTCTGACAGTTTTTCATTATTAAATAACCTTCTGACAGTTGCCAGAATGCTGCCGTCTCAATCCGGGCTGAGGCCACTACTTCCTAAATGGAAGAGAATACATTACAAAGATTCAGCGTAAGGGATCTCAAAGTCCCTCCTTGAGGGCCGCAATCCAGTCGGGTTTTCAGGATTTCCCCAATGAATATGCATTGAAAGCAGTGCATGCACATAGATGTCATGCCTATTCATTGGGGAAATCCTGAAAACCCAACTGGATTGCGGCCCTTGAGGAGGGACTTTGAGATCCCTGAGCATAAGGTCTGCAAGCTCTCATGCTCTGGACTGCCTCAATTAATGTCTGATCCTTCCTTGCACACATATAGGAGGGTCAGAATACCATTTGGGGGAGTCCAGAGGTCAAGGGCTTTGTAGGCCCTATGCTGAACCTTGGTAAAGCATTTGTTGCCTTTGTCTAGGGTTATCATTATGGATCCAGAGAAAACACAAAAGGACAGATTGAGACATCTGGGTTTTACTTTCATAGAAAACAATGGAAGTAAAACCTGGATGTCTCAATCTGTCCTCCTTTTTCTGTTACAACGATAGACCAATTGCAATTGTTTCAGAAAACTTTAAAAACCCTGCTTTTCTCACAATACCTACAGAATCTACTAATCGCTAACATTACAAGATCTACTTTTATGAAAGACTAAATTAATTCCTACTACTCCTTATTTTATGTATATTCTAGTCTCCTGACTACTTGTAAACCGAGTCGAGCTCCGATGAGAGATGACCCGCAGTATATAAACCGAAGACTAGGTCACAATATTGCTTAGTCACAAAAATAAGCAGTATCTCAAATAACCAAAAGAGGATTTTTAATTTTTTTGAGGACTTCAGAGGTGACACTCTTAGGACATTGTCATCTGAGTGAACATTCACTAGTGTCTGCTCACTAGTTTTTCAAGAAACACGGTGAATGTTCACTCAAATCGCAAAGTCCTATCAGTGTCACCTCTGAAGTCTTCAAAAAAAAAAAGTTAAAATCCTCTATTAGTAATTTGAGATACTGCTTATTTTTGTGACTAAGCAATATCGTTAGCTTTCCAATTGGACTCATACGGAAAACAAAGAAATTTGACCATGTCTCACCATTCCTCAAGAAATCTCATTGGCTCCCGGTGGCACATCGAATAACTTACAAGATCTGCCTACTAAGCCTTAAGTCAATACTTTATAAAACTTCTGCCTTTATTGACCGAGTCTTAATACCCTATGCTCCCACCCAGTCTATTAGATCAGGGGTGTCAAAGTCCCTCCTCGAGGGCCGCAATCCAGTCAGGTTTTCAGGATTTCCCCAATGACTATGCATGAGGTCTATTTGCATGCACTGCTTTCATTGTATGCTAATCGATCTCATGCTTATTCATTGGGGAAATCCTGAAAACCCGACTGGATTGTGGCCCTGACTTAGATCTAGCGAGCAACATCTTGCTGGTTGTTCCCTCTCTCAAATCCATTAATACTCGGAGGCAATATATTTTTTCAGCCGTCGCTCCGCAACTGTGGAACTCCCTCCCATAAGGGAAGAACGTCTTATTGATAGGTTTAAAAGCAAGTTAAAATGCTTTCTTTTTAAAGATGCTTTTACTGCTAGTTTCTTTTTTAGAGTCATATCACACAAATCCATGACTGGCTAAATGTCAATAAGCTATCCCTAAGCATCAACAAAACCACTACTGTGCTTTTCTCAGGGAAAGAAGGGGTACAACTTATTGCCCCAGTCTTAATTGATAACAAGCCAGTCAAACAAACTAACAACACTAAAATTCTGGGTGTGCTAATAGACAATAAACTTACGTTTTGTTCGCACTTCAGTGCATTGGTCAAAAATTGCTTCTATAAGTTGAGGATGATACGATCACTAGTTCCCTTCCTTGATAAAAACTCCCTCAATATACTAGTTCATTCCCTAGTAATATCTAAATTAGATTATTGCAATTCTTTATTAAAAAGGGCATATTTAAAAGACATAAAGTGTCTTCAACTTATACAAAACACAGCAATAAAGATAATTTCAGGCTCAAAAAAATTTGACCATGTCACCCCATTACTGCAAAAAGCTCACTGGTTGCCAGTTACATATAGGATTACATATAAAATAGCTCTTCTAGTCTTCAAGACTATACAAACCAACGCCCCGGCATTTATAGATAGGCTTTTGATTCCACAGAACTCATCGAGAGTTCTTAGATCTACTTCACAGTTTACCCTTAATGTTCCTTCCTTGAAAATTATTGGAACACGCCGTGCTTCTATTTTTTCTGTAACTGCTCCAATGACTTGGAACTCTCTTCCCTTATATCTAAGACTCGAACAAGATTTGCAGAAATTTAAGAGTAGTTTAAAGAGCCTTCTTTTTAAAGAAGCCTTTAACTGAAAATACAATGTCCAACCAAGATGTAATACTTTACAATTTCAGCCATCTCCAAATTAAGATTTAATAGTTCTCTTATTCGACCCCACCTCCACCAGCAATCCTCTTCTTCCTACCCTCCTTATGTACTTCCCTTTTATGTACTTTTTCTTTAAAATTGTATTTCCTCCCCTCTTTCCTACTGTTTCCCGTGGCTTTAAAAAGCAAATACCCAAGTAGGTCTGGTAACGAATTATGTATATGTGATTCTCTTAAATTATATTTTTATCTTTTGTACAACGCTTTGTAATTTGGTAAAGCGTTCAATCAAATAATATGAATAAACTTGAAACTTGAATTTAATTCCAACTAGATTTTTATTTTTTATTTTTTGCTTCCCTCCCTATTGTTTTATCCATGCTTGTCTCATTTACTATCATATATTGTATTTCCTCCCCCCACTTCCCTTTCGGTTGTTTATGCTTGGTGATTTGTCTATGTTATTGATACTGTTTCACCGATTTGGTGATGTATTATTTTTTTAGATTTGTTCATCACTTTGTATTAAGATTAAGCAATTCATCAAATTTTAAGAAAACTTGACTTTTTGTTTTTTTTGTTTAATCTGGAGCCATATGGTAACCCTACCTCTGTCTCAACTCCAGCAAACAGGCGAGATAGCAGGATGGGTAGTGCTTTTTACAGAATTAGAGGGTATGTTTGTAAAATAGCACCTATGCGCAGTTACACACATAAACTGCCAATCAATGTTGCGTTAAACCACCTACGGCTCGTTAATGATACGTAAAGCCAATTAGGCCCCGATTCCATAACCGTAGTGCCTAGGGCACATCAATCTCAAGTTAGGTGCCATTTATAGACTCGAACCTAGTGGCGCCTAAATAAATTTATTATGAAATGGACTTAAGTGTACCCTAGCGATATCAGCTTCTAAATTAGGTGCCTAAATCCACTTTAGATGCACACATCCACGATCCGCTCACCCAACTAACTTTAATCTAAGCCAATTATAAAGTGCTAATTGCTTGTTATCAGCACCGATTAAGCTGGTTAAATAATCAAGTTATGCACCTTGATCAGCTAAGCGTGCTAAGCTAGGTGCTTAATTTAACAATTAAGTTAGTCATGCAACTGGTACTATTCTATAAACTTTGCACACTAGTCAGAAGATTGCACATAAAGGCTTATACTGTAGAATTAGAGGGTCAAAGGCTAAGGGCTCCTTTTACTAAGCCACGTTAGGGCTTTAACACGCAGAATAGCGTGTGCTGCACTGCCGCGCGCACTAGATCTTACCGCCAGCATTGAGCTGGCGTTAGTTCTTGAAGCGTAGCGCGCGGTAATTTCCCGGGCGCGCTAAAAACCCTACCGCACCTTAGTAAAAGGAGCCCTAAATTAGGCCTTGAATCTGCTGAAACCCAAAAAATGGAGCCGGCAACATAGAGAAATGCCAAGAAGCTGCAGAGCTGGAGCAGAGATTCCAAGCTGAAAGGAAAATCAACCTCCAATACCAAACCAGTGGATGCAGCCCTCTGCCACAGAGAAACTGCCTGGCATATTGCTTTATTGTTTCTTTACCCGCTTTGAGGAAATGTCACATGATAGCTCATTTTTGCTCTTCTCCTAAAGTTTGCATTGCCCTGTGATTTCAGCTGTTAATTCCCCTAGCAGTTTCCTTCACTAAGCAGCACTGTGGTTGCGCTGTCAGTCCATTTACATACACAAAAGAGATAGCAGGAACGAGACGTGCATGGTCAGATACATCTGGTCAGTGGTGTAGCTGATGATCTTAAGGTGGCCAAACAGGTTGAAAAGGTGACGGTGAAAGCTAGAAGGATGCTAGGTTGCATAGGAAGAGGTATGGCCAGTAGGAAAAAGGAGGTATTAATGCCCCTGTATAAGACTTTGGTGAGACCTCATTTAGAATACTGTGCACAATTCTGGAGGCTGCACCTTCATAAAGATATAAAAAGGATGGAATCAGTTCAGAGGAAGGCTACTAAAATGGTGTGTGGTCTTTGTGATAAGGCGTATGGGGACAGATTAAGATCTCAATATGTATACTTTGGAGAAAAGGCAGGAGAGGGGAGATATGATAGATACGTTTAAATACCTACATAATATAAATGCACATGAGTTGAGTCTCTTTCATGTGAAAGGAAGTTCTGCAATGGGAGGAAATAGGATGAAGTTAAGAGGTGATAGGCTCCGGAGTAATCTAAGGAAATACTTTTTTACAGAAAGGGTGGTAGACGCATGGAACAGTCTCCCAGAAGAGGTGGTGGAGACAGAGACTGTGTCTGAATTCAAAAGGGCCTGGGATAGGCACATGGGATCTCTCGGAGAGAGAAAAAGATAATGGTTACTGCAGGTGGGCAGACTTGACGGGCCATTTGGCCTTTATCTACCATCATGTTTCTATGTAACTCAGTGGGCCCTGGCTCCCCCCCCCCCCCAGCATGCATACTTCCCTGGGTTCAGCAGCCCCCCACCCCTCCCAAGCTCAGCTACTTACCTCCCTCCAAGACCCCCACAGCTACTGTGTCAGAGACGGCACTAAAGGCTGTCTCTTTGGCCAGTGGAACCTTTCCTCTGCTGCATCCCGCCCACAGGAAATTACATCAGCCTGGTGGATCACAGCCAGAGAGGCAGCCTTTAGCGCTGTCTCTGACACTGTAGCTGTGGAAGATCTGGCAGGCGGGTAACTAATTGAGCACTGGTCCTGACCTCAGCGCACAGAAGGAAGGGTTCAGCTGTAGCAGCCACTACCATTGGCCAGCCCTGGGTATTTTGCCAGGCTTGCTCAATGGCAGCTACGTCCCTACACCCAGTTCTTTACAGAAACATGTGATGGACCTTGATACTTCTACTTGTACATCTGTGACAAGCTCTCACAAGCTCAATTTATGCTGACAAGATGAGGAGATGATCTCTTCTAAGCTAGTCAAAAATGCACCAAGTTTGTTGAATATAAAAAGGCTACTTATAACTTTACCAATGGCGGAGATGGGAAAGAACTAAAGATCAAGAAAACATCAGTTTCCAGCTCTTGTCAATGAGTAGAACACCGATTCTGCTCTGCCCTGATAAAACTGTAGAATGGCTGTCTAACTTGTGCAAAAAAGGAAGTGGGAAAGGGTCACTGGTCAAGCCACTATGTAGACAAACACGTTTATTTAAAATATTACATTTCAAGTAAAAATTGCACAAGTATACCCATAAATAAAACAAAACATGGCAGGCATGTAAAGTCCTTGATAATAGAGCATACACTAGACCCCGACACGATCCGTGTTTCGGCCACAAGGGCCTTCCTCTGGGGTATAAAAGTAGCCTAGTAGATGGCGCCAATTGACATAAAATCAAACCAAACTGAGATTACTTGCAGGAGGACTCACAAGGTTCCTGCCGCCTAGCACAATGTGGGTAATCAAACGCAATCAAGGGGAAAACGCTGCGATAGACTAGAACCACTGCTACACTTTACTAGGTGGTAGGAACCTTGTGAGTCTTTCTGCAAGTAATCTCAGTTTGGTTTGATTTTATGCCAACTGGCGCCATCTACTGTGTCCCTTCCCCACTTCCTTTTCTGTTTCTATTATTCACCCGTGGGGTTGTGTTTTCCTTTGTACCATATGATGCCTAACTTGTGCAGCAGAAACCATATGCCTATGTTCACTTTGAAAATTACCACATTCACATCTGTTATTTCATATGCACAAATTTCCCAGAGTCCTTTACAAGCATCATTTAAAAAGCATGTGTGAAAACAACCCCAGAGAATATCTCTGCTCATGTCAGTTAAATTTACAGAAATAAAGGTTGCATGTGTATAAGTTTAAATGCATATAGTTCAGTTTTTAAAAGGCTATTTCTGCATATAACACACAGTTTTACCTCTGATAATGTCTTTTAAAATTATCCCCTAAGATCCCCAGCGCTACACTGTAGTATTCCAGTGTAAACGTTCCTGTTAGTATAAGAGCACCCTGTTGGGTTTTTTTTACATGGCTTCCCCAAGTTCTTGCTTTCTATCCTATATAAATCCTGTAGTTTCTGCTTCCAAAAGAAACATCCGACACTGTCTTCATCTGTGCTTAGGACCCTGAGCTCACTTATGCTCTCTGAAGACGTCCTCTCCTCCTTACCGCCTCCCCTCCCCCAAGTCTCTCCACAAACTCAAAACCCAGATGGAAGTACGAGGGAATCAATTTTGTCCAGCGACTTCCCTGGGTTTGACCAAGAGGGAAACTTGAGAGGGTAGCAACTGAAATGTACCAGGTTCAGCCTCCACGTCTGGGCAGGCAATTCCCCCATTTTCAGAAGAGGGGTGTAAAAAGTTCCAGTTCAGGGCCCTAAACAGACCAGATACTGCGTTTCTATACCACACCTTGTGGCTCTTTCACTAAACCATAACGGGGCTACAGCAAAACGTGTGTGGTATTTTCCTCTTTTCCATACGCTAACCGTGCATTAACTATATTTTAAAATATAGTTTTTGGAGTGGGTCTATCATGGGTAGAGAATGAGCCTGGAAGCATTAACAAGCTAGTGCATTTGAATTACCACATACTAACAAACTAATGCAGGGTTAATGCGGCCATATAATGCGACAATGATAAGTGCTGTCGCATTAACTTTATGCATGTAGCGTGCCTTAATGTAAACATTAGCACACAACCTGGAAAAAAAAATATTTAAAAAAAGCCTTAAACTGTACTGTGGTAAATCTGGGCTAAGCATGTGGGAAAGTCCCAAGTTAAAACATATCAAGCCAAATTTCAGCGCATCTTAGGGCTCCTTTTGCGAAGGCGCGTTAGGGCCTTAATGCGTGGAATAACACACGCTAAAATGCCCCGCGTTGCTAGCCGCTACCGTCTCCTTTTGAGCAGGTGGTAGATTTTCGGCTAACGCACGCTAATCCGGTGCGTGCGCTAAAAACAACATAGCGCACCTTCGTAAAAGGAGCCCTTAGTGAAAGGACCCCATTGGATTTTAAATCTTGACATTTTTTTCATTCATGTTTTATATGTATTTTAGGTTATGTAGTATTTCAGTATTTGATTTTATTCAAATTTAAAAAAAAAAAAAAAAATTATATTCCATCTCCATGCCTGAAGCAGAAAGTAATAATCTATTGTAATTTATTTCTTGCCATTTGTATTTTGTATATTGTAATCTTTCTGGGACATATTTTACGTAGGAACAGAATAAAAACTCCCTCTCCGAGTCCAAACACGTTTGATGTTGTCCTGAATGCGATCTTCATTTAGAACAATTATTTTGTGTTTTTTTTAAATCAATATTTTAGTTTAGAGCTGGCAAATACAGCGTAGCACTCAATTCTAGAATTATGATTATATCCGTAACATTCTAAAGCAGGGGTGTCCAACCTTGTGGCCCGAGGGCCGCATGCGGCCCCGTGAAGTATTTAGTGCGGCCCCGGTCGAGGGCAATGCAGTGTTTTCCTCTGCTGCCCCTGGGTGTTTACCGTCTTGCCGGCTCCCTCCTCTGTCTTGCTGAAGTGTTTGCGTATTTGTGCGGCCCCAGAAACATTTTTTTTCGGCCAGTGCGGCCCAGGGAAGCCAAAAGGTTGGACACCCTTGTTCTAAAGCATCTTTCAAAATTAGGGCAAAAGGAGAGCTCCAGCGATAAGGATGCTTTCATAAATCAGAGCCTTGTGAGGACGTGATCACTTGAATGTCACTTATTGGGATTTTGCAGTGGGGTTTGTGCAGTGCAGTGAGACAAAATAGCACCGAGGAGTTTAGTAGGACTAAACTGGATGGACACAAGTCTCTAGTCTAAGATCCAGGAAACCAAGTCAGATCATTAATGCAGCAGCTGTGCACAGAGGGCAATACTTAAACCCTGGGAGAAGCTTGCAAACAGTGGCATAGCGAGGAAGGATGAGAGGCAACTGGGAGAGTAGCACCCCCCACCCTCGCTTCCCCCCTCCTGCAGGTGGGGGCAGAGAGGACAACGGGCGCTTATGCCCTCACAAAGACAGCGCCGCGGGGTGGACTGCCCCTCCCCCCCCTTATTTGCTTACAGTTTTCCCTTTGTAAATCCAGTGCAGTGGGAATTCTTTATCCCTTGTACTTTGCAAGTACTTTACAAGGTCTGTCCTAATCTTCCTCTTTTTTTTCCTATGGAGACAACTGTGCATGCTACTGGACAGAGTGTATACTTTTCTCCTGCAGAGAAAGGAAAATGGTTTCCAAGGCCAGTTTCTACAGGTGATCACCCGCATCCTCCATAAGCAGTACACCTGAAATGGATGAAGTGACTAGTTTCATTATATTCTGGCACAGCGCTAATACGCAGATCAGCCAGTGCCAACACAAATCTGACACAGGAAAACAATTGTTCACGTATCCAGCTTCCTGCAGGGAAAAGAAAGGATTTTCATAGTGAACTGTGAGCATCCTGTGAGATTTCATTTTGTTCATATGCCATTCCTTGGACGTGTTGTCAGATGTATCTATCTATAGTTGCACAGAATGCCCTATCCTGCATTTAAAAAATCCATGTCAAAACTGCATAATGACAGTTCATGGTTTGTTTGTTTGTTTTTTTTGTTTTGTTTTGTTTTTTACAAAGTCAGCCCTTGATTAAAAAAAAAATTTTTCTAAAATACATTCTGCTTCTAAAATGCTAAGTATTTTACAGGATGTATTAAAAGTGCCATCATAAATATATATATATATATATAGGACTATATACATAAATTTGAATTAAAATAAAATGTGAATTGTTAGGCATGTCAGACTGAACATTTTGCATTGGTAAAAAGAATGCTTCTGAGCTGTTCCTGGCATCTCTGTTAGAATATCTGCGGACGATTGCTGATTGTCCTCCAACAAAGCTGGGGGCAACAGGGGCAGCTTCTCTCTCGTTTCCACTCTGGAAAGTCACCAAGGATCTTCTGTCACTGCTCACTTACTGCTTTGGCTAGCGTGAAGTAAAAGAGAATAAAATTAACAAGTGTGCTACTTGATAAATACGTATTTGTACCACACAACTAGAACAATGGGTTTTAGTTTAGTTATGAGTGAAATGCCTGTAAAACAAGTCTCAATGGTGAACTGATAGTGTGAGTGGATTCCACGTTTATTACACTAGTGCAAGGTGGTTCAGTATGCAAAAAATTCAAATTACAAATTTATGTAAATTAGACTTTTCTCTACAACAGAGCTAGTTTCCCATAAAATTTACTTCACCTATATGCATACATATATATTTAAGTATGTACAGTATGCACACCAGAGATGTGCTCAGGGCAAAACATTTTGATTTGTTTGGACTTTTCCTCCAATTCTCAAACTGTCTGATTCATTTCACACATTTCTTTTACTAAAAAAAAAAAAAAAAAAAAAACACCCATTAATTTATAGTGTAATGCACATTAATTTTTTAACGAGCACTAATGAACTGAGCCGAACTAAGGCTCTCTGTTACTAAGGTGCGCTAAGCATTTTAGCGTGCGTTTAGCACACGCAATAAACACGTGTGCTAACTGCTAACGCATCCATAGGATAACATGCACACGCTAGCGTTTAGCACGCACTAATATTTATCACGCACCAAAAAGCAAAGCACGCCTTAGTAAAAGAGAGGGTTAATTAGTAAACTGGCTTCAATAATAAAGCTTTAACAAGCTCATAATTGAAAAAAAAAAAAAAAAATTTAATTGGGAGAAAGGCGCCTAATCTTCTTAAGCACAATTCTACAAAACCTAGGCGCCTCTCGCAAGGTGCCTAGCAGCACCAAACACCAAAGAAAGCATGTTTAGGTGCAAGTCTCTAAAGGACTTAAGCGCCTATAACGTAGGCCTTTAAAACCCTGGCCTGCGTTTTAAGTTGGGCACCGCTCAGCGCAATTCTGTAATGGGCGCCTAAGTACGAACGCCACGCAATAGGTGCCTATCTTTTTTAGACGCCAGTTACAGAATCTGGCCCCGAGTGCACACTAACAAATCGTAACCCTAATATAGACAGACACACACTATTTTAGATGAATTTTAGAGCCCTGCAGGTCAGTTTCGTGTACATTTTACTAAAAGGAACAACATTGTACAGTCTGAAGAAAATCTCCCCCCCCCACCAAATTCCAATCATGCACCAAACCCCCCAACTCTTCAGATTGACACCTAAGTAGAAAAACTTTCAAAGAAAAAATATAGCGTTAAGAACACAAGTAGTAGGAAACAGCTACACAGGAATAAATTCAACAATCTAACTGTGAATAAGCAAATCTAAAGCACTCCCAAATTGTTAAAGTGAGAAAGAAAAAGCCTCAGAACCCCTCTTCCCTGTTTGAATATGGGTGGGTGGCTACTGGGGTGATCACTGGCATAAAAAAAAACCTTCTTCACTATGAATACAAGGGTGGCTTCATATACCTGGATTTCCAAAAAGCCTTTGACAAGGTGCCTCACAAGCGTCTACTCCGGAAACTGAAGAACCATGGGGTGGACGGAGATGTACATAGATGGATCAGAAACTGGTTGGTGGGTAGGAAACAGAGGATAGGGGTAAAGGGCCACTACTCGGACTGGAGGAGGGTCACGAGTGATGTTCCGCAGGGCTCGGTGCTCGGGCCGCTGCTATTTAATATATTCATAAATGATCTAGAAACAGGGACGAAGTGTGAGATAATAAAATTTGCGGATGACACCAAACTATTTAGTGGAGCTCGGACTAAAGAGGACTGCGAAGAATTGCAAAGGGACTTGAGCAAACTAGGGGAATGGGTGATGAGATGGCAGATGGAAGTTCAATGTTGAGAAATGTAAAGTATTGCATCTGGGAAGCAGAAACCCGAGGTACAACTATACGATGGGAGGGAGGTTATTGAATGAGAGTACCCAAGAAAGGGACTTGGGGGTAATGGTGGACATGACAATGAAGCCGACAGCACAGTGCGCAGCGACCACTAAGAAAGCAAATAGAATGCTAGGTATAATCAAGGTATTACAACCAGGATGAAAGAAGTTATCCTGCTACTGTATCGGGCGATGGTGCGCCCGCATCTGGAATACTGCGTCCAATATTGGTCGCTGTACCTTAAGAAGGATATGGCGTTACTCGAGAGGGTTCAGAGGAGAGCGACACGTCTGATAAAAGGGATGGAAAACCTTTCATACGCTGAGAGATTGGAGACACTGGGTCTCTTTTCCATGGAGAAGAGGAGACTTAGAGGGGATATGATAGAGACTTATAAGATCATGAGGGGCGTAGAGAGGGACAGATTCTTCAAACTTTCAACAAATATAAGAACAAGAGGGCATTCGGAAAAACTGAAAGGGGACAGATTCAAAACAAATGCTAGGAAGTTCTTCTTTACCCATCGTGTGGTGGACACCTGGAATGCGCTTCCAGAGGACCTAATAGGGCAGAGTACGGTATTGGGGTTTAAGAAAGGATTGGACAATTTCCTGCTGGAAAGGGGGATAGAAGGGTATAAATAGAGGATCATTGCACAGGTCCTTACAGGACCTACGGCACGATGGACCTCAGGTCTTACCCAGCAGAGGCATTGCTTATGTTCTTAATGCAAAAACAAACTTTAAATAATCTTAATTTTGATGTTTAAATGCTTATCTGTCGGCCAGCGTTTCACATTTCCAGCTGCATCGGGGTGTGAAGACAAACAGTCAGCCCTATCTTTCAATGCATCTGTGTCCTTTTCTTCCTCTGCCAACTCCAGACTCCATCCCTTCTTCCTTGCTGCGCCACATGCTTGGAACAAGCTGCCCGAATCCCTATGGTGGGCTCCATCTCTGTCAGCGTTCAAGGCCCGGTTATAAGCCCACTTCTTTGAGAGTGCTTTTGACCCCTAACTCCTTTCACCTTGGGTTCTGCATCCCCAACCCTATATGTCATGTCTGTCTGTCCAAGTTGGATTGTAAGCTCTTCCGAGCAGGGACCGTCTATTAAATGTCAAAATGTACAGCGCTATGGAAACCTTTCAGCGCTATATAGTAGTAGCAGCATTGAAAACAGAGCAGACATTGTTTTCAATGCACTGAAAGACAGGGCTGACTGTCTTCACACCTCGATGCAGTTGGAAATGTGAAACGCTGGCCAACGTTGGACTTCAGCAAGGCTTTTGATAGTGTCCCACACTGCAGGTTTTTGAACAAGATGAGTTCATTGGGACTAGGAGAAACATTGACTGTATGGGTTAAAGACTGGCTCAGTGACAGGCTCCAAAAGGTGGTAGTCAATGGTACTCCCTCCGAAACATCGGAAGTAATCAGTGGAGTGCCACAGGGTTCAGTCTTGGGCCCAATCCTATTTAATATCTTTGTACGGGACCTGCCTCAGGGACTTTGAAGTAAAATTGCATTATTTGCCGATGACGCTAAACTGTGCAACATAGTGGGCAAAAGCACCATGCCAGACACTATGACGCAGGACCTACACTTACTAGAACAATGGTCTGCAACTTGGCAACTGAGTTTTAATGCCAAAAAGTATAAGGTTATGCACCTTTGTAGCGGAAATCCACGCAGAGCTTACACCCTGAATAGTGAGACCTTAGCAAGAACTGTTGCAGAACGGGACCTAGGAGACATCATCAGTGAAGATATGAAGAGTGCCGATCAAGTAGAGAAAGCATCATCCAAGGCTAGACAAATGCTGGGTTGCATCCGTAGAAGTTTTGTCAGAAGGAAGCCCGAGGTTATAATGCCATTTTACAGGTCCATGGTGAGACCTCATCTGGAATATTGTGTTCAGTTGTGGAGGCCACGTTATCAAAAGGATGTGCTGAGAATGGAGTCGGTTCAGCGAATGGACACTAGGATGGTCTCAGGCCTCAAGGATCTCCCATATGAAGAACGACTAGGTAAGTTGCAGCTATACTCTCTCGAGGAACGCAGAGAGAGGGGAGACATGATAGAGACATTCAAATATGTTACTGGCCGTATTGAAGTAGAAGAAGATATATTTTTCCTTCAAGAGGGCATCCGTTGAAAATCAGGGGTGGGAGATTTCATAGCGACACTAGGAAGGGTGGTTGATCGTTGGAATGATCTTCCACTTCAGGTAATTGAGGCCAGCAATGTGCTCGATTTTAAGAAAAAATGGGATCAGCATATGGGTTCACTTCGAGGAAGTGCTTAGGGGGGAGGGTTCTTAGAATGGGCAGACTTGTTGGGCCGATGGCCCTTTTCTGCCGTCATATTCTATGTTTCTATGATCGATTCCTCTTCTGGGCTTCAGCAGCACTATGCACCGCTAGGGACCTAGGCACCAGCACAGCTATTTATTTTCTGTAATGAGGGTTTAATTGGGTTTTAATGGTGTGACCCAATACTGTGCCACTTAAACCCAATTAAATCAATTAAGTTAGGCGAAGGTAGGGCGGCTACTGCTGCCTTTTAGCGGCTTTTGTAGAATCTGGCCCAGAGGGTCTAAGGTCCCGAGTCGCTGAACTTGCCGACTGGATTGTTATTGGGCGATTCTTGGCCGATTTTTGCTAAGCGACCGATTCACAAACGATTCTACATGCCAACGATCTTATCGGACGCACACCCTATAGCGATTCCATGGACCGCTGTAAGAGCGATCGAAGCACATAGTATCCTTGTTGGTTAGTGATGCAATTTATACACACGCTAGCTCTTTGCCCTTTACTACGTAGCTAGTGGGCGGGGAATGGGGTGACTGCGGTTTACTTTGCTGGCCCTACTACTTGGACATTTTAAAAAAAAGAAATGATTTGTGACCGACGCAGTGAATTATTTTTTTTGTGTAGCCAGACTATGGACATTTATCAAACAGAACACGCTTTAAACCCGCGGGTAAAAACCGCAGGTTAAATCCACGGGCTCGCAATGCGCATTTTACGGAATATAAAACAGGAATGAATTCTTACACATATGTAAAGTTATTTTACAGTTTAATTTTTTTTATTTTAATGGTTGTTTTATATGGGGTTGTAACCTCGATACTGATATTTCTGGGCAGGAGTAAGCGACTGGTCCTCTGCAGTCGTTTCTTTTCAGATCGGCAAACCCAGTCGGTGTTCCTTCTTCTGCTTAGTGAATCGATCGCTTCCTACTTTTCCATGCCATTTCCCCTCATTTGCATGGGTGGATCGGATCGAAGATTGATCGGGAAGCTGTTTAGTGAATCGGGTCGGGGTATGATCGGTGAGTTTAGTGAATCTAGCCCTAATTCTATAAATGGCACTTAGGTTAGGCCCTGCTAGGTGCCCTTATCACAGAAACCTAGCAAAGCCTAACTTAGTTCTGTACAGAGCTAAATTGTTTTTAATTGGTTTAGATGGTGTGGCAATTAGTCTAAAGGAAGATAGATATTTTAGATTTCATATAACAATGAGATTATGTAAAGATCGTCTGTCATTTAAGAAATTATTAAAAACACAACTATTCATAGAGGCCTTTGCTTTATCTAGATTTCAGTAAATTTGGGTACTAAGGAAAATTGGAAAGATTACGTTAAGTCAATTGTAATATTTCATGATGTTTTTGTCTGTGTTTTCAATTTGTGTATGTATGATGTTTGTACACCTCTTAGATGCAAGTGGTTTATACATTTTGAAAATAAATTAATTAACCATACTATTAAAAACCAATTCTAAAAAAAATCATTTTTGTCAATTTAGGTTGCATGTGGATATCTGCGCAGTGCTTAGCGATGCCCATGTTGAGGTGTCCTCTGACCCCTACCTGAAAAGTAAGGATGGTCAGCTTTATGGTAACATCTCTACAGAAGCTCTAAATTGACTCCCCAGTCATTAGTAGCGGGATAGAAGCTCTCAATAATCATAATCATTCTTGAGTTTTGTGAAGTGAGATATGATGCTTGATTTACAGCAGGACAATATCAGGCATAACTGGGCGCATGATAAATTTTAAAAGATTCTGTTAGTTATGCACATAAAACTAGAAACACACCTATGCACCTCCCATGCTCCGCCCACATCTATGCCACCTTATAGTAATGCACTAAGATGCTTACGTGCTGCCTTATAGAATAGCTGTAGAATGCACATAGGGCCTGATTCTATAGACGATGCGCTAGGCGTCCTTTATAGAATCATGCCTAAGCAGACATAGGCATCACTAGGCATCCTAGAGGCAGATGCCAATACAGTAGGCTGGGTTTTAACTTCTCTAATTTTCTACCTCAGATGCCTAGCAAGTGTCAACCATGCCTCTTCCAATGGTGGGGTTTGGCTCAGTAACCAGCTACAAAACCATTTCACCAGAACACCCATAAATAATTCTGATTTTGTTTCACTCATTCTTAACCCCCAATCCACTTTCATTTCTATTCATCGCAGTAACTGAGGTAGCTGCCATGCTGCTTATAATTGTGGCCCTATACTAGTAAGCCGTCAATACGCCTAAGGCAGGTTTGTCAAATAAGTACATAAGAGTTGCCATACTGGGATAAACCAATGTCAAACCCAGCATCCTGTTTCCAACAGTGGCCAACCCAGGTCCCAAGTACCTGGAAGAAACCCAAAAAGTAGCAACATTCCAAAGCTGAGATTGTGATGACATAATGCCTCATTCCACCAGTGCCTAAGAGCTAAACTCATCAGTGATGTCACAATGGCTTGATTATCCTCTACTTGGCTCATATAAGAATTGCCATTCTAGGTCCATCAATCCCCGTATCCTGTTTCCAACAGTGGCCAACCCAGGTCCCAAGTACCTGGAAGAAACCCAAAGAGTAGCAACATTCCAGAGCTGAGATTGTGATGTCATAATGCCTCATTGCACCAGTGCCTAAGAGCCAAACTCATCCGTGATGTCACAATGGCTTGCTCGTTCTATACTGGGCTCACATAAGAACATAAGGGTTGCCATACTGAGACAGACCAAAGGTCCATCGAGCCCAGTATCCTGTTTCCAACAGTGGCCAACCCAGGTCCAAGTACCTGGAAGAAACCCAAAGAGTAGCAACATTCCAGAGCTGAGATTGTGATGTCATAATGCCTCATTGCACCAGTGCCTAAGAGCCAAACTCATCCGTGATGTCACAATGGCTTGCTCGTTCTATACTGGGCTCACATAAGAACATAAGGGTTGCCATACTGAGACAGACCAAAGGTCCATCAATCCCAGTATCCTGTTTCCAACAGTGGCCAACCCAGGTCACAAATACCTTGCAAGATCCCAAAAGGATCTCCAAGGCCATCACTAACAATCTGTAATAAATATTCCTGACATCTAATTAAACATGTTGGTCGAACCAGGCCTCATGTGTCCCGGAGGTGTACGACACCCCCATCTGACCTAAAGAATATTATTAAAAAGCATAAACAATTAGAAAGCTAGAGGTTTATATGTTTTAGTCCACTCTTCCTATTGTTCCTATTGTTGCACTCCCCATATACAGCCTCTCCATCCAATCACGGCATAGATAAGTGCTCCACTTTTTTTTTTAACTAATGTGAAGAATAACGGTATTTCACCAACTAAAGAATGTCAAATTTTAAGAGAAATATGCTATGATTGGATGGAGAGGCTGTATATGGGGAATATTCCCCAGCTATGGTCTCCAGGTCTCTGAGCATATTGTTTTCATCTTGAATTGATATGAAACAAGGTTATACGCATTTATGGTGGCAATACAAATATAGGGGAGTTTCACATACTGTATATCTATTGTTTGGACATTAAAACTTTGTGCTACCAATTTTTGGAAGAACTTATTTCCCCTTTTTCTTGTATTGACCGAGTCAATAACTTAAATTAGGCAAATTTTTTAGGCATAAGAAGAAAAAAAAAAAAAAGGATAAAGAAGACTAAAACAATGAAACAGGAAGTGACCACAGAACCAGGGATGCCAGTTCAAATTCCACTGTCACACTTTGCAATCTAAAATAAGTTATTTAACCCTCCACTGCTTCAAGTACAAAAACTTAAGATTATAAGACAAGGAAATACTTAATGTACCTGAATGTAATTCACCTTCTACGCTACTCTGTACTTTCTGTGACTGAAAGAGTTAAGTATAAGCATTGATAGTACAGTGGAACCTTGGTTTACGAGCATAATTCGTTCCAGAAGCATGCTCGTAAACCAAATTGCTCGTATATCAAAGCAAGTTTCCCCATAGGAAGTAAGGGAAACTGCTTTGATTGGTTCCACCTCCTCCCCCCCCCCCCACGAGGCTACCGGCGCTGCTCCATTCTCCCCCCCCTTGAGGAATCTGATGCTGTTCCAAACCCCTCCCTGCGATCCAGCTTCCCCCCCCTACGAATCAGCATCCCCCTCCCCGCTCACGTTGCCCCCTCTCCACCGCGATCCTACTTTCCCCCCTCCCGAGCAGTCAATGACACCCTTTACCCGACTTGGCACCAGTGCCGGTGCCCGAAGATCCTCCCTCTTCTGGCGCGGCTGGGCGATGCGTCAGAAATCCTCCTTCTTCTAGTCTGGGCTGGGCTGGACTGGCTTTGAGCATTTGCGCATGCTCAAAGCCTTCTGGTCTCGCTCTCTCCGAGATTGAGAGTGAGACCAGAAGGCTTTGAGCATGCGCAAATGCTCAAAGCCAGTCCAACCCTGCCGTGTCGGGCAGAGCAAATCAGGGCAGTAGCAGGACGCGAAGCAGCGTGTTTAGAGTGCTGCGGCCCCTGCTGGAGTAAGGACGTTTGTCGGGACCGCGGGGCGGGAAGAGAAGAGGAGCGGCGGCAAGGGACTAAGGGAGTCGAAGGTAGGGTCGGATGGGAGGCTGAACAGGGGTTCGGGTGTGCCGGGGAGAGGAGCGAAGACGACGATGACGACCGGCCAGAGAGAGAGATTCGCACGCATGTGCACTCCTACCTGAGGGGCTCTACATCTTACGGAAAACGGACGCACGCAGGTGGGAGTGCGCATGCGCGGCTTAGCATTTTATTATATTAGATATGTTCAAAAAGTCAACAAAACCCTGGATAATTTTCACATACATTTCTTCCCACCGTGGACACGTTGCAAAGTATTTCTTTTACCGTATCATACAACCCAGCAAGAGTTACTTTGTAAAATTGATATATTACACTTACTATTTACTTGTTTAACAAAAGTTATGTTAAGTAATGAGACATTGGCCCCCTCTTTTACAAAAGCTGGCAGCGTGGGCCGGCGCAGTAAATGCGCCGATGCCCATAGTAATTGAAAGGGCATTGGCGCATTTGCCGCATGGCACTCGGCTTCGTAAAATGGGGGGGGCCTGAATTACTTGTTAGTGGAAAATGTAATAATTAGAATTAGTCCATTACATTTGCACAAAAGTAATCGTTACAATTTTGTTTCTTTACTGCCCAGGGAGTACAGAAATTTCTCAACAGCAGAAAGTTTGAAAGCCTGGCATACAAAAAACAGTTCACAGAACACCGTTCTTTGACATCACAGTGCACCGACAACCTATCCACCCTGACAAATTTGAGTACATTCACACAGAGTTAAAAATACATGAAGCTACGGCAAGTGAGACATGCCAAAAAGCGGTTAGTTCTTACTTTTAAAGGTGCTTAGACAAATGTGTAGTGAAATCCATTGCTTAGGGGGGAGTGAGGTGTCTGTGGTACAGAAGGTGAGGGAGCATTGGATGGGCAGGCCAGTTGCTGAGCTGGAAGGGATCATACACAGGATTTAAGTCATGTAATTAGAC
Source organism: Geotrypetes seraphini (assembly GCF_902459505.1). Classification (NCBI taxonomy): domain Eukaryota; kingdom Metazoa; phylum Chordata; class Amphibia; order Gymnophiona; family Dermophiidae; genus Geotrypetes; species Geotrypetes seraphini. The sequence goes on along the minus strand of NC_047102.1, from coordinate 27,130,705 downwards.
ATGCACATTGAACAATTCGCTTTTTAACAATTAAGTACCAATTTGTAATACATTGAGGTATGAAGCATTTGAGCTGAACAGAAAAATACAGTTTACTAAGAGCAGATTCAATTGCAATTTTTCTAGTTTAATCAAAATGATTCCTCCATAACTGTTGATGGAGGGTTTAGAAAACATTTCTTTCAAGAAATGTTTATCTATTTAAAGCAGCAGTACTTGCTAGATACTTCAAATTAATAACCGACCCTTATTGGCTCTCTTTTGTCTTGATTTAGTCTTTCCGGGTCTCTTTTCATTGTTTTTAAAAAATTTGTTTTCTGGTTGAGTTTTTATTTTTTGTTGTTGTTATTTTGCATGTTTTGGGGAAATAATGTGGTGTCTCTTATTACAGCTATGGTCCTGCTGAACTGGGCTTTGAGGTGAATCATTTTAAATGGCATCTACATAATAAAACCCTAGCCGCGCATGTGCACTCTTATCTGCATGATTCCATGATCTGTAGGTCTGTGGCCGCAGGAGTACGCATGCGCGAGTCCCCAGCCTTCTTCCCAGCACCTACCTACACTGCCGACAGGACTGGCCGCCAGCGCTGGACTCTCCACAATATTTGGCTCCTCTCACCAACTGCACCAGCGTCGGAAAAGGCTTCCAACACTGGAGGGGATCGAGAGGAGCCGCGGCGACACCTCCGGGGCGGGAAGGGAAGTGCCGAAAAATCACTCCAGCTGCTACGTTCTTCGCGGTCCCGACTCCAGCAGCGTGTGCAGCACTCTACACACGCTGCTTCGGGGCCTTCTACTGCCCTGATTTGCTCTGCTGCGTCTCTGATGATGTCATCAGGGACGTGCCAGAGTAAATCAGGGCTGTAGAAGGCCCCGAAGCAGCGTGTGTAGAGTGCTGTACACGCTGCTGGAATCGGCAGATTTGTTGAGACTACGGAAAGGGAAGGGGGGGGGGGGTTAAGGGAAATGCTACTGCTGCACAGGGAAGTGGTGTGGGGGGAGGGAATGCTGCCGCTGTGACTGCTGCACAGGGAAATGGGGGGGATCGAAATACTGCTGTACAGGGAAGTAGGGGGGGGAAATGCTGCTGCACAGGGACATGGAGGGGGAGGGATGCTGCTGTGGCTGCTGCACAGGGAAGTGCGGGGGGGGGGAAAGAAAGACAGACAGCGAGAGGAAGGCAGACAGAAAGAAAAGAAGAAAGACACAGGGGCAGGGAGAGACACAGAAAGACAGACAGACAAAGGGGGCCAGGGAGAGAAACAGACAGAAACAAAGAACAAGCTCCGAACCACCTAGGGAGGAGCGATGACAAATCGGCCGAAGCCTTGGGGGCCAATCGGCTAGGCGCAGGGGGGGGGGGGAAGGGGGGTAGGATAGATTAGGGTGAGCGGAGGGGAGGTCGCCCCTTTCGATCCGGCTTCACATGAGGCGGACGCGGCTTCCCTCCCGCTCACCCTCGACTTCACAGGCCGGCAGCAACGGGCTTTGCCGTCGTCTTCGCTTGCAGGGATTTGGGTGGCTGGTCGCCACGGAGGGAGGTTCTCTCTCTGGCTCTGTGCATTGGAGTGGGCGGAGTGCGGCCGTGTCTTGGTGGCCCCGACGGCCCAGGCGTTGCCAGTGGACCGGCGGGTGGGGGCGCTGGGGGCCTCGGCGGGGATGGGCCGCTGCACGGGCGGCCTGGGCGCGTGGCCGGGAGCTCCCGTCTGCGGCTCCTTTTCGCCGAGTGTCCTCTCTTGCTGCGTGCGCTCTCTCCGTCCGGGTGCGCGCACGGGGCGGACGCGACTTCCTTCCCGCTCACTCTCAAAAAAAAAAAAAAAAAAAAAAAAAAATAAGGCATTGGGTTCCTCACCTCGTTTGTTGCCCTCTCTGGCTCTGTGCCTTGCGGTGGGCGGGGGGACGGCCGCGGCTTCGGGGTCCCAGCGGCCCGGGCGCTGTGAGGGGACCTGCGGGTGTGAGCGCTGGGGGCTGCTGCACGGGCAGCGTTGCGGGCCCGTCTGTGCCGCGAGGGGGGGATTTGCCTCTGTTGCCGGGGGCGCCGGGAGCGGCAGCCAACTGCTCGTCCCGACGCGGCCGGTTTTAGCTGCGCGGCCCATCTCCTGCTGCGGCGAGGCGGCGGTCCCTGGCGCCATCCCTCCCGCGATGCGTGGCTATCTTCCTTCCCCTCCCTGAACAATCCGGCGGTGGGGAAAGGGGGGATAGGGGTCTCCTGCCACGCGGGGCCCATTGCAGCAGCGTCCTTCCCCTCCCTAAGCACTCCGGCGGTGGGGGAAGGGGATTGGGGTCGCTGCCTCCCAGCTGCCATGCTCCCACCCCGAACCAGGCATCATGGCAGCCTGCGGCCGCACTGGGCCGCGTGGCATCCCGACTACGGCCGGCCGCTAACGGTTGCTGTCCGTGCCCTGGGCCCATGGCTGGGGCGTTGTACGCGGCGGTATGGCCCGACGGGGGCCCATTGCGGATCGGGTGTGGTTCGGAGCTTAAAAGCAATTGGAAGAGGGGTCCTTTTATTTGGTGCATCAGTATTTCTTAGTTACTCGTGCTGATTATAGCATAGTACCATTTTCAAAAAAAAAAAAATTTTCTCCATGATGAACTGAACAGAATTAGGAGAAAAATAATGTTTCTATGTTCAAATGTTTAATTTTCTTCATTTCTCTTTCTGTGTTCTCTTCTTCAGTATAAACTATGCAGGAATCATACTTCTTAACAGAGCTCCAGTGTCTTAATTACCCCAAATAAAGAACGTATAATCTAATCATTAATCAGATTTAACAAAAATGCTAATTAACCCAAACATGACTAATGTTATTAAACTGAAACTGTTACAGCCACCGTGTGGCTTGAAACTTCCTCAGAAAGGGACAGAGCTTCAATTGAACTAATTTCAGTTCATCCTTACCCTGATTACTTCCTACAAACTAATACGAGGGCGAATCAAAAATTAAAGGCAATTGTTAAATTACGCAAGAACCGGAACATATGTACTCGCACGTTGCCTGTCGGATTGTTTATCCACGCTCGGTGTAGCACTCGGAGTTAGTCATGTGGCAGCCGCGAGGTCAGAAACATAGGCGCTCCTTTGCAAGATTACACCATCGAAGAACAGCGTACAGTAGTGCGCTTTTCTTTGGACAGAGGGAGTAAAACCTGTGGAAATGCACCATTGGATATTGACTCAGTCTGGACGTAACACCAGGAATCTACCTGTGTCCGACGAGGCAGATGACGGTTGACCGCTTTGGGCACCCGCCCAGGGTCTCAGTGGCAGCCATGAGCTGTTCCTCCAGGAACTTGTCCTAATTTTCTTTTAACTATAGAAAAGTGCATTTGCATTTCTACCTGGGTCCGACGAGGCAGATGGCGGGTGACCGCTCCGGGCACCCGGGAGGCTGCCAGCCACGGCCACATGTCTCGGCACGGCCATCGCTGCGGTTTCTGCAGGGAGGGATCGACAAATTTAATTATCTTGACAATTCCCTGCATTCGGATTCCCCTATTGCTATCTGAGTGTAATTCTCTGCATTCTGTGCTTTCCTTATTGCTACCTGAGTCTACTTCTCGGCTGCAATGTGCTGGGCAAAATATAAGACCTTGCCTTCAGGGCTGTGCTAGATGAGGAAGTTATGCTTCACGGGTTATATCGAGTCTTCCCATCTATCCAATCAGCTAATTTTAATGATCCGATAATTCTTATCCTTGGGATGAGAAATATTAAAAGCATTTATCTTTCCAGTTATTCCAATTAATGAGACAGCGATGACACTGGACTCATCACATTTCTTCATTCAATGAATTTTCTTTAACTATAAATTTCTTATTTCCGGGAATTATCTTTAGTGATAAATTTCTTATTTCCGAGAATTTAACTAGAACTTGCAATAGGGAATAGCTGTGGCAACTGGATTTGACTGCCGACAACCTACAAATGTACTGTTTTTTCCTTATTAATTTCTGCTATATAACTTTACCTCATAAAACAAGGAAGACACTAGTTGGAGGCCGCTCTGTTTTCCTTTGACATGACATGCTGATATACAATCATGTTCCACTCTCCTTATGCCGGTACTTACTGTATCATTCTATAAGTATTTCTCGACAGCACAAGTCACGATCCATGCCGCCGTGCCGAAGAAGCCACCAGCACCAAAGAGGCGCTACCACCGCGGCTTCTACGGCCGCACATCTCAGCTGGAGCTCAGCACCGCCCGCAATTTTAACCCCACTAAGCTAGAGGGCAAATGAGATAGTCCAATTGCTTAGCCTAGGATAGGATCTCCCGAGATTGGGGCAGCATCCACTCGGCGGGAACTTCGATTCACAGGTCCTGCCCTTAGACTTCGATTCATGGATCCGATGTATACTACTGTACAACACTGGCTTCATTCGAGAGCACAGAGACCACATCAGCTGACCTCTGGAATCCTGTACAAGCAGCGGCAATGCGATAATCAGCATCTGGGAGGTAAGTCCGATACATGAAGGGACATGGCTTTATCGGCCCTTACATTGGGGTGTACAACACAACAATAAATTAATATAAATTCACAAATCATTTTAATTTACCTTAAAGGGCCTACTATCGCTTTATCCATTTAACGACTTACATAAGACCTTCATTAAGAAGGTTTACGTTACCTCAACAGCATAGTTTGATATCTACACACTGATCCAGATATTTTACATTGGAGCCTCTGTGCATTGCTAGGCTCATCAGTACATTGGATACGCTCCTCGGTAATTCTCTGTGCATAGCTAGGCTCATCAGTACATTGGATATGCTCCTCTGATATGCTCCCCTGTACATCGCTAGGCTCATCAGTACATTGGTTATGCTCCCTTGTGCATTGGCGAAGCTTATCAGTACAGGGGATATCAGTACATGCTCATCGGTACATTGCCTAGGCTTATCAGTACATTGGATAGGCTGCTAGACTTATCCGTACATTGAATGCTCCTCTATACATCGTCTAAGTTCATCAGTATATGGGATATGCTCCTCTAGGTTCATCAGTACATTGGATATGCTCCTCTGTACATTGGCTAGGTTCGTCAGTACATTGGATATGCTCCTCTGTATCAGGACATCGGGTATGCTCCTCTGTACATTGGCTAGGCTCATCAGTACATGGGATATGCTCCTCGGTACATTGGCTAGGCTTATCAGTACAGGGGATATGCTCCTCGGTACATTGGCTAGGCTTATCAGTACATTGTACTCTGGATCCTCTGTACATCGCTAGGCTCATCAGTACATTAGATATACTCCTCTGTACATTTGCCAGGCTCCCCTGTACATTAGGTAGGCAGCACATTGGATACGCTCCCCCGTACATTGGCTAGGCTTATCAGTACATTGGATATGCTCCTCTATCAGTACATTGGATATCCTCCTCTGTACATTGGCTAGGCCACATTGCATGTGCTCCTCGGTATCAGTACATTGGATATACTCCTCGGTATATGCTCCTCTATCAGTACATTGGATATGCTCCTCTGTACATTGGCTAAGCTTATCAGTACATTGGAGGTGCTCCTCTGTATCGGTACATTGGATATGCTCCTCTGTACATTGCCTAGGCTTATCAGCGCATTGCAGGTGCTCCTCTGTACATTGGCTAAGCTTATCAGTACATGGGATGTGCTCCTCTGTATCGGTACACTAGATATACTCCTCTGTACATTGGCTAGGCTTATCAGTACATTGGATACGCTCCTCTGTACATTGGCTAGGCTTATCAGCGCATTGCATGTGCTAGGCTTATCAGTACATCGAATAGGCTCCTCTGTGCATTGGATACGCTCCTCTGTACATTGGCTAGGCTTATCAGCACATTGCATGTGCTCCTCGGTACATTGGCTAGGCTTATCAGCACATTGCATGTGCTCCTCGGTACATTGGCAACGCTTATCAGCACATTGCATGTGCTCCTCGGTACATCAGCACATTTATCAGCACATGGCATGTGCTCCTCGGTACATTGGCAACGCTTATCAGCACATTGCATGTGCTCCGCGGTACATCGGCAACGCTTATCAGCACATTGCATGTGCTCCTCGGTACATCAGCACATTGCATGTGCTCCTCTGTACAGTAGCAATGCTTATCAGCACATGGCATGTGCTCCTTGGTACATTGGCAACGCTTATCAGCACATTGCACGTGCTCCTCGGTACATCAGCACATTGCATGTGCTCCGCTGTACAGTGGCAACGCTTATCAGCACATGGCATGTGCTCCTCGGTACATTGGCAACGCTTATCAGCACATCGCAAATGCTCTACATTGGCTTATTACAGCAGAGGCTTCCACGGCCTCAACTGCAGCGGCAGCTTCTACGGCAGCACAATATCAGCAATATACAACAGCAGAGGCTTCCACGGCCTCAACTGCAGCGGCAGCTTCTACGCACAATATCAGCAATATACAACAGCAGAGGCTTCCACGGCCTCAACTGCAGCGGCAGCTTCTACGGCAGCACAATATCAGCAATATACAACAGCAGAGGCTTCCACGGCCTCAACTGCAGCGGCAGCTTCTACGGCAGCACAATATCAGCAATATACAACAGCAGAGGCTTCCACGGCCTCAACTGCAGCGCCAGCTTCTACGGCAGCACAATATCAGCAATACAACATCAGCGGCTCTAACAGCAGGGGCTTCCACGGCCACCGGTACATTGGCAACGCTTATCAGCACATTGCATGTGCTCCTTGGTACATCAGCAACGCTTATCAGCACATTGCATGCTCGGTACATCAGCACATTGCATGTGCTCCGCTGTACAGTGGCAACGCTTATCAACGCTTATCAGCATATCGCAAATGCTCTACATTGGCTTATTACAGCAGAGGCTTCCACGGCCTCAACTGCAGCGGCAGCTTCTACGGCAGCACAATATCAGCAACTGCAGCGCCAGCTTCTACGGCAGCACAATATCAGCAATACAACATCAGCGGCTCTAACAGCAGGGGCTTCCACGGCCACCGGTACATTGGCAACGCTTATCAGCACATTGCATGTGCTCCTTGGTACATCAGCAACGCTTATCAGCACATTGCATGCTCGGTACATCAGCACATTGCATGTGCTCCGCTGTACAGTGGCAACGCTTATCAACGCTTATCAGCATATCGCAAATGCTCTACATTGGCTTATTACAGCAGAGGCTTCCACGGCCTCAACTGCAGCGGCAGCTTCTACGGCAGCACAATATCAGCAATATACAACATCAGCGGCTCTAACAGCAGGGGCTTCCACGGCCACCGGTACATTGGCAACGCTTATCAGCACATTGCATGTGCTCCTCGGTACATTGGCAATGCTTATCAGCACATTGCATGTGCTCCTCGGTACATTGGCAACGCTTATCAGCACATCGCATGTGCTCTACATTGGCTAGGCTTATCAGTACATAGCATGTCCTCCTCGGTACATTTGCTAGGCTCCTACATTGGCTAGGCTCATCAGTACAGGGCCATATATATATGGTGGGTTGCATACATAACTTGAGTAAGCGGAGACAATGAAGTTATATCAGTTGATGAAGTTTTGCAAATATCAGTTGATGAAACCCGTGCAGTGGGTTGAGTATATTTCATTACACTGAGGCGATTCAGTACGAAAAGTTATCAGTACCTTTGCATACCCATGCAGTGGGTAGCATATAGGCCGCAGCTACAGCACTTGGGGGGAACCCGCGATAAGCGAGGTTTCGCTATCCCGGGTAGTGGAGGGTAAGCACAGCATATGAGTCAACGACATACACCTTTACATTGCTTAGGAAATTGGGCATGTCACCTTGCTTGGACGGCAGGGAGGCCAGGCCCTGATCTTCACAGCAACGTACTGCTGATGAGAGGACACATCCTTGAACGGGATAGGTCCAGCGAGCAGGGGAAGCTGTTACGGCAACTCAGATTCGGAGAGGATGAAGAGGCATATGCTGTGCACCTGATCATGTGGTGGTCATACCTGATTGGTTATTCTGCTCAATGGATGACAGTTGTGATGTAATAGTGCTGTTATGGCTGCGGCCTAATAAATTCCACACTAGTTGAAAACGCTTGTGTAGTGTCTTTGTTTTCCGGACCAAGGGGTAGAGCACCAAGTGCTGAGTGCACGATTTGAGAACAAGCTCCGAACCACCTAGGGAGGAGCGATGACAAATCGGCCGAAGCCTTGGGGGCCAATCGGCTAGGCGCAGGGGGGGGGGAAGGGGGGTAGGATAGATTAGGGTGAGCGGAGGGGAGGTCGCCCCTTTCGATCCGGCTTCACATGAGGCGGACGCGGCTTCCCTCCCGCCCACCCTCTACTTCTGTCGCAGCCAGACTGGAAAGGAGGGTAAGCACAGCATATGAGTCAACGACATACACCTTTACATTGCTTAGGAAATTGGGCATGTCACCTTGCTTGGACGGCAGGGAGGCCAGGCCCTGATCTTCACAGCAACGTACTGCTGATGAGAGGACACATCCTTGAACGGGATAGGTCCAGCGAGCAGGGGAAGCTGTTACGGCAACTCAGATTCGGAGAGGATGAAGAGGCATATGCTGTGCACCTGATCATGTGGTGGTCATACCTGATTGGTTATTCTGCTCAATGGATGACAGTTGTGATGTAATAGTGCTGTTATGGCTGCGGCCTAATAAATTCCACACTAGTTGAAAACGCTTGTGTAGTGTCTTTGTTTTCCGGACCAAGGGGTAGAGCACCAAGTGCTGAGTGCACGATTTGAGACAGCGGGAGGGAGAGAGAGACAGAAATAAAGAAAGACAGACAGACATATATTCTAGCACCCGTTAAAGTAATGGGCTAAAATATTAGTTTTAAAATAAAACCAATATTCTTAAGTATGCCACTGATGACTGAATTCATGGCACATTTATACAGCATAAGTCATTGTTAATTTTGCTTTAAGTCTGATGATCCCCTTCTTGTGAGTTGAGCATTTTTGTATTATAAAATGGCAGGGCAAGGACATTAGGCCCTCCCAGTTAACCTTTAGGCCCCTTGTCTCCCCCCCTTAACAATCATGATCACTTAAACACCACCCCTCCAAGACTAAGGGCTTTTAATCACGCGCTACCCTCGCGCTAGCTGAAAAATTACCGCCTGCTCAAGAGGAGGTGGTAGTGGCTAGCACGTCCGGCGGTTTAGCACACGCTATTACGCGCATTAAACCACTAATGCTGCTTCATAAAAGGAGCCCTAAGACTTAGGGAAGGGACTGAAAGGAGGGATTTCTCCTCAGATTCAATCGCTGTTGACCAATTACTGGCTGATTTTGAAACAGCGATTGATTCACCACCTTTTTTGCGTGGAGGTGCAAATCATTTGCATGCAACCTCCTCCAGCTTCCTGTCACTGCTGTCAGCGGCTTTAAAAAAATAAAATGGGCCAGATATTTTGTGTGTATTATACACACAAAATATCTGGCCAATTAAAAAAAGAAAAAAAAGCCCCCCCACCACACAAACGTGTGGCCCTGCTGCCCCCCCCCCCGAAGAAAAAGGCAGGAGGGATGCCAAATCCATCCTGCCATCGGCGCTCTCCCCAAATATGGCAGGAGAGGCCTGAGGCACCTTAGCCAATCAAGGACTTCCTTAGGGAGGAGTCTAAGGAAGTCCCTGATTGGCCATTGTAAAAACCGATGCAAAATAGCCATGCAATTGTTAGTGAATCAGTTGCTTATCTATTTTGCATGGGATTTTGCTCATATGCATGGGAGGATTGGATCGGATGGGAGATTTGATCAGCAGCAGTTTAGTGAATCGGGTTGGGGTCGGGGAACGATCGCAAAACCAGTAAAACTGGTTTTGCGATCGGAGGTACAGGATCGGAGGGTTTAGTGAATCTAGGCCATAGTTGGAGTGTATGGGATCAGGTGTCTTTCTAAGAATGCGGGAGTTTTGTTCACTCCCGCATTCTTAGAAAGACACCAGATTCCATCCGCTCCAACTAGATCCTTAAGATCTGAGGAGAAATCCCTTCTTTCAGTCCCTTCCCTAAGATTCATTTACACGCGGAGGGACACGATCTTCTCCATTACGGCACCGCAAACATGGAACTCACTGCCGATATATATCAGGGAAGAAAAGTCTCTTAACAAGTTTAAAGGACTTTTAAAAAGCTGGCTCTTCAAGGACGCTTTCAAATGAGTTTTTTGGATTCTTTTGAACTCAAATATTCCTCAGAGAGCTATTATCCCTATAAAAGAAAATTAATGGGTAAAAATTCCCTGTCCTAACCCTATACGTTCTCATTTTCTCCTAAACATGGTAATTCAACCTGTTTCCCTCTTGTCTCATGTATTGTCAGAGTCTTAAAGCATGCTTTAAAAAATTTTTTTTAATTAAAACCCTGTTTTTATATTTGTAAATCACACTGGATCACGATATTGTGATCAAATCAAATTTTAAATAAACATAAGAACATATGATTTGCCGCTGCTGGGTCAGACCAGTGGTCCATCATGCCCAGCAATCTGCTCACGCAACGGCCCTTAGGTCAAACACCCCTGCCCTATTTGAGTCTAGCCTTACTTGTTTATATGTTATGTTCCAGTAGGAACTTGAAACTAATCTGGGAAAATGGGTTATTTGAAAGCTTTCCACCGTCCCTGATGAACGTACCCTCCCGTTTGAGTGTGTGGTTATTGGCACCTGTGTTGCTTTGCCTGCAAATGTTGTTCAACGCCCACCTGAAGCTGCTGCCTTACGTGCCCTCCTAGTCTTTCCTAATTGTTAGGCCAGCCCTGTATAAACATAGAATGTGACGGCAGAAAATGGCCGTCGGCCCAACAAGTCTGCCCACTCGAAGAACCCTCTCTCAACAAGAACCCTCTCTCTAAGAATTTCCCAGAGTGAACCCACTCCAAGAACCCTCTCTCAACAAAAACCCTCTCTCTAAGAATTTCCCAGAGTGAACCCACTCCAAGAACCCTCTCTCAACAAAAACCCTCTCTCTAAGAATTTCCCAGAGTGAACCCACTCCAAGAACCCTCTCTCAACAAGAACCCTCTCTCTAAGAATTTCCCAGAGTGAACCCACTCGAAGAACCCTCTCTCAACAAGAACCCTCTCTCTAAGAATTTCCCAGAGTGAACCCACTCCAAGAACCCTCTCTCAACAAAAACCCTCTCTCTAAGAATTTCCCAGAGTGAACCCACTCCAAGAACCCTCTCTCAACAAGAACCCTCTCTCTAAGAATTTCCCAGAGTGAACCCACTCCAAGAACCCTCTCTCAACAAGAACCCTCTCTCTAAGAATTTCCCAGAGTGAACCCACTCGAAGAACCCTCTCTCAACAAGAACCCTCTCTCTAAGAATTTCCCAGAGTGAACCCACTCCAAGAACCCTCTCTCAACAAGAACCCTCTCTCTAAGAATTTCCCAGAGTGAACCCACTCCAAGAACCCTCTCTCAACAAGAACCCTCTCTCTAAGAATTTCCCAGAGTGAACCCACTCCAAGAACCCTCTCTCAACAAGAACCCTCTCTCTAAGAATTTCCCAGAGTGAACCCACTCCAAGAACCCTCTCTCAACAAAAACCCTCTCTCTAAGAATTTCCCAGAGTGAACCCACTCCAAGAACCCTCTCTCAACAAGAACCCTCTCTCTAAGAATTTCCCAGAGTGAACCCACTCCAAGAACCCTCTCTCAACAAGAACCCTCTCTCTAAGAATTTCCCAGAGTGAACCCACTCGAAGAACCCTCTCTCAACAAGAACCCTCTCTCTAAGAATTTCCCAGAGTGAACCCACTCCAAGAACCCTCTCTCAACAAGAACCCTCTCTCTAAGAATTTCCCAGAGTGAACCCACTCCAAGAACCCTCTCTCAACAAGAACCCTCTCTCTAAGAATTTCCCAGAGTGAACCCACTCCAAGAACCCTCTCTCAACAAGAACCCTCTCTCTAAGAATTTCCCAGAGTGAACCCACTCCAAGAACCCTTCCTCAACAACAACCCTCTTTTTAAGCATTTCCCCGGAGCGAACCTACATGTTTATCCCATCGTCCCTTGAAGTCGAGTGCATTACTGGCCTCAACTACCTGACGTGGAAGACCATTCCATCGATCAACCACTCTTTCGGTAAAGAAGTATTTCCTGATGTCACCATGAAATCTCCCACCCTTGAGTTTGAGCGGATGCCCTCTGGTTGCCGTGGGACCCGTAAGGAAGAAGATATCTTCCTCCACCTCAATACAGCCCGTAAGTTATTGAATGTCTCTATCATGTCACCCCTTTTTCTGCGTTCTTTGAGAGAATATACCTGCAGCCTGCTTAGACATTCTTCATATGGGAGATCCTTAAGTCCTGAGACCATCTTAGTGGCTATACGCTGAACTGACTCCATTCTTTTCACATCCTTTTGATAACGTGGCCTTCAAAACTGAACACAGTACTCCAGATGAGGTCTCACCATTGACCTGTACAATGGCATTATGACTTCAGGCTTACGGCTGATAAAACTTCTCCGGATGCAACTTAGCATTTGTCTAGCCTTGGCTGAAGCTTTCTCCACCTGATTGGCAGTTTTCATATCTTCACTAATGATTACACCCAGGTCTCGTTTTGCGATGGTTCTTGTTAAATTTTCACCATTCAAGGTGTGTGTTCTGCATGGGTTATTGCTACCAAGGTGCATCACCTTACACTTTTTGGCATTAAAACTCAGTTGCCAAGTATTAGACCATTGTTCCAGTAAAAGTAGGTCCTGCCTCATAGTGTATGGCACGGTTGCGCTGTCAGGCTCGGTTGCGCTGCCCACAATGTTGCATAGTTTAGCGTCATCCACAAATAACGCAATTTTACCTCGAAGTCCCTGAGGTAGATCCCTTATAAAGATATTAAATAGTATTGAACCCAAAACTGAGCCCTGTGGCACTCCACTGGTCACTTCCGACATTTCCGAGGGAGTACCATTTACTACCACCCTCTGAAGTCTGCCACTAAACCAGTCTTTAACCCATGCAGTCAACGTATCTCCCAGACCCATCGTATTCATCTTGTTTAATAACCTACGGTGTGGGACACTATCAAAAGCCTTATTGAAGTCTAAATACGCGATATCCAGAGATGGTGGAGTGCTTCACGTATGGAAGGACTGCATTTAGACTCATTGGGATTTTTTTATATGGGTTTCCAGTCCCTACCACAGTTAGACTGTGAGCCTGCCGAGACACGTAGAGAAAATACTTAGGTGTACCAGATTACTATTCAATGTATTGTAAACCATTCTGAGTGAATCGTTTCATGAAAAAGGGTAGGGGGGTAGGGGGAGGGATATAAATTTTGAAGGTTACACTTGGGTAATTTAATATTATCATTACATTTTATGAATCTTAGGGAAGGGACTGAAAGAAGGGATTTCTCCTCAGATCTTAAGGATCTAGTTGGAGTGTATGGAATCAGGTGTCTTTCTCTAAAGGAATGAATAAATAAATAAATAAATAAAGGAATGAAGAATAGGAGGATTTGATTGTTATATGAATTACCTGTATCGTTAATAGTGCAATGTATTTGTTGTTCTTTTATTTGTATTGCACTGTTTTAGTTTGAAAATTAATAAAGTTTTTTTTTTTAAAAAAAGGCGGTTAATAAATCCCAATAAATAATAATAATAATAATAATAACTTTATTTTTGTATACCGCAATACCACAAAACAGTTCAGAGTGGTTTACAGGAGAAGAGACTGTACATATACAGCGAAATTACAGAGTATCAGAAAAAACAATTCAGAGTAGTATACAGGAGATAAGAGCTGTAATTATGCAATGAAGGTACAGAGAATTAGTTATCAAGTGTATGGTATAAACCAGTGGCCAATTACAAAATGATCCGATAACTGTTGCCCGGGGGGGGGGGGTGGGGTGCGAAACAGTAGCCGTGGAAGAGGGGGGGGGAAGGGTAGTGAGGGAGGCGAGGTTGAGATTAGTAGTTTGGTTGGGAGGGCGGGAGTTAGAGGAATTTATCAAAGAGGTATGATTTGAGAGATTAGGGGCACGAGAGATGAGGGTGGTCAAGCAGTCATTCCATTTGCCTGCTTGGAAAGAGAGGGTTTTGTCCAAGAATCTTTTGTAGATGCATCCTTTTGGGGAGGGATAGGCAAACAGGTGGACATTGCGTGTTCGGTTAGATCCTGGGAAGACGAAGTGGTGTGACAGGTATATCGGGGCTGAGCCAGATAGGGTTTTGAAGCAGAGGCAGGCGAATTTGAAGATGACCCTTGCTTCAAACGGTAGCCAGTGAAGTTTTCTGTAGAAGGGGCTGACGTGGTCTGACTTTTTTAGCCCATAGATGAGGCGGACGGCGGTGTTCTGGATGAATCTTAGTCGTTTAATGGTTTTCTTGGGGGAGCCCAGGTATATGATGTTATAGTGGATTAGGGATTGGACCAGCAAACTGAAGGTGGGGAAATCAAAGTAATGTTTGATAGAACGGAGTTAAATAAATTGGTGACGATTAGCACAGACGAACCTTGATTTATTTAACTTCAGTGTGGCAAGATAAAAGCAGCTTTCAAAAACCATTTCAAATCTCAGGAATAAAATAAAAGCCTAAAGTGAAAAAAAAGGGAGTTAGAAGTGTGGGCTACTTTTAAGACATGTCAATTTACCACTAACTCACTAACTCCATTTTATGCAGAGACCTAGCTGCTAATAACACGTCTTAAAAGTAGTCCCCATTGATAACTTCCCTCCTTAATTAAAGAAAAAAGAAATGACACTAGAAATTGAAGGCACTGCTATAGGTAATAAAAGTGATCCAAGGATAGGGTAATGAAGCCATTGTGACATCACTGATGAAGTTGGCTCTTATTGATGGAATGAGGCATTATGACATCACAATATCAGCTCTGGTTACCAGAGAGTGAAACTCTTCACACTAAGAAGTGAAGTTATCAATGTGAGCTATTGTTAAGACATGTTAAGAACATAAGAAGTTGCCTCCACTGGGTCAGACCAGAGGTCCATCGCGCCCAGCGGTCCGCTCCCGCGGCGGCCCATCAGGCCTATGATCTGTGAAGTGGTCCCTGACTATTCCTAAAACCTATCTCTACTTCTATCTGTACCCCTCAATCCCCTTTTCCTTTAGGAACCTATCTAAACCTTCCTTGAACCCCTGTAGCGTGCTCTGGCCTATCACAACCTCCGGAAGCGCATTCCATGTGTCCACCACCCTCTGGGTAAAAAAGAACTTCCTAGCGTTTGTTCTAAACCTGTCCCCTTTCAATTTCTCCGAGTGCCCCCTTGTACTTGTGGTTCCCCACAGTCTCCCCCCATTATTTTACCACTAATTCCTACCCAGACCCCATTTTATGCAAAGAAATCTGGTTACTAAAAACCTGGGCCAATAGTAATCGCGCGCAGACAAACCCGCCCAGACAATCGCATGCAGGACATCAGCGCGCTGGATTTTAACACTATTTAAAAGTGCTCTGAGGGGGGGGTGAGAGGGGAATCCCCCCCCCCCACTTTACTTAGAAATGGTGGCACTCCCGTTGGAGGGCGAACCCCTCTCCCCCCATTACAGAGCAAACACTAATTTTTCCCTAAAAAAACAGGGAAAAAGGCTGTTTCCTTTGCAATGGGGGTTCCCCCCCCCAACATTTCTAACTAAAGTGGCGGGGTTCCCCCCCCACTCCCCTTCACAGTGCTTTTAAATAGTGTTAAAATCCAGCGCACTGACGTCCTGCGCACGAGTGTCTGGGCGGGTTTGTATGTGCGCGGTTTCGTCTATGAGCCAAAATAACATGTCTTAATGGCAGCCCATGTTGATAACATTTCTCTTCAATGATGCATATTAAATAATAATTATGTTTACAGCGCTGCTGGCATCTGGCAAAACATAAAATATACCTAATGTACTTTTCCCGCCCTTCTTTTCTTTTATATTTTGTAGTTCTTCCATTTCATATTTTTTTAAAAGTTGTTTTATATGCTATGTTTTTAGAGTGTAAGCCGCCCTGAAGGTATTTCCCGTGGCACGGGGTAATAAATTGTTAATAATCTTGAAACTTTCCCTGTAATGGTTCTTTTTTCACTGCCATCTGAATTATGTATGGATTATTTTTTCTTCTAGCACTGCTGCTTTAATACTTCTTTACATTAAAGATTTTTTTTTATATATATATATTTTTTTTGTCATAATCATTCTATGTTATTTTTCTGCAGCCACCATAAGATTAATATCTAGTATAAAATAAAGAAACAATGCTGTAAGGTAAAAAAGCACATTCAAAGACGCAGCCACCAAAACTTCATCAAATTTCTCACTTTTCATAATTCGTGATTTTGCTCCTCTGCTACTAGTAAGGCACAAGGAAGAGATGACATATATTCTCACATAACTCATTCAGTCATTCTAGAGCGGGGACAGTCCTTGAGACACATCCAGCCAATCAGGTTTGAAAGGAAGCTCCGGAATGAGAGGGCATAGGATGAAGTTAAACAGGATAGGCTTAGGAGTAATCTAAGAAAATATTTTTTTTACCGAAAGGGTGGTAGATGTATAGAATAGGCTCCCATTAGAGGTGAAGGAGACAGAGACTGTGTCTGAATTCAAGAAAGCCTGAGCCAGGCATATAGGATTTCTTAGAACAGTGTACTGTGGCACAATAGTATGCCACAGCGAGATTCTGGGTGTGCAGCGGCGAGATACGAGCCTCTCTCTGCCATCACAGGCACCAGTGTCTCTCCTCCTCCCTGCGCCCCAGCAATGGAGGGATTTCCAAAACCCAGCAGTTTTTCCGAGTTTTGGAAGGCCCCTACGCTCAGGACCATATCTGGAGGGCTTCTGAGCATGAACGGACGTGCATGCAACATTATCAGTTGACGGCCAAACATGCTTGGAGGCCCTCTAGACGCAGCTCCGAGTTTAGTGTGCCACGGTGAAAAAAACGTTAAAGAGACACTGTCTTAGGGAGAGGAGGAGATGGATGCTATGGATGGGCCATTTGGCCTTTATCTGCCAACATATTTCTCTGTTTCTATAGATTTCCATACAATGGAAATAGAAATTTACCTCATGCATATTCATTGTGGATATCCTGAAAACCTGACTGGCTGGGTGTGTCCCAAAGACCAGGGCTGTGGAGTCGGAGTCGAGGAGTCAGAGACAATTTTGGATACCTGGAGTTGGAGTCATGGGTACCAAAAACTGAGGAGTCGAAGGATTTATCTACCGACTCCACAGCCCTGCCAAAGACTGGGTTGAGAACCCCTGTACCAAGGTGATGTCCAAGCAGTGGAGAAAAACTCCTCCTCCTCCTCTTCCTGCAAATTAACATTTTTGTTCTCTCAAATTAAATCTCTATTACAAGTAGCTGATCATCTGCTTTGCCCTTGTGCCATCTGCAGCATAATTTGGATAAGTGATTTATAAATATAAATAAGTGATCAGATAGTCAATTAGAATTGCCATTTTCCATTAGTATTTTATTAGTTTGATTTTTAGTATAAAATAATTGTTAAAATGATGAATAATTTCTTAAGCAGAACTATATGCTATAAGCAGTGTATAAATACTAAAAACAACTAAATAAATATGCAAATAGTGTTTCTCAACTCGGTCCTGGAGTACCCCTTTGCCAGTCAGGTTTTCAAGATATCCACAATGAATATGCATGAAAGACATTTGCATATAATGGGGGCAGGGTATGCAAATCAAGTTTATGCAAATCAAGTTTATGTAAATTCTTGAAAACCTGACTGGCAAGGGGGTCCTCCAGGACCGAGTTTAGAATATGCTTTCAAAGAATCTTTTCATCTCTCTCTCTCCGAACCTCATGTTCTACAGCCCAGGCTCGTGCAAATGGAAGAATGTCCATTTCTTTTCAGACATTAGGGCCCGCTTCATCGCTGAGCAACTGTACATGGTCCCACGTTTTTGTCTTGTTTTGCAGCAACTACTACCTTATGCAAATGAGACCCCCCCCACGACGAGTCTCTCCGCGTGGTCCACATTCCTTCCAGGCTTTCCCTGTCACAAACATTTGATACCATTTCTCCCTTAAGGAGGCTCAAGGTCGGTTTTGACTGTGGAGAAGAGAAAGACAGAGGAGGAAATACTGCCCCTTTCCTCCACCCCTCCAAAAAAGAAAAGAATAAAACACAAGAGAGAGACCGAGGATAGGGGAGACGGAGAACATTAAAAAGAACTTGAGGGCAAAATGTGGGGTACTGCAGCGTGCGAGAAATATTTGCAGGAAGATGCTGGTTTTGCTTTACTCGTTAAGGTTTGAAAGGGTTATCTTTTGAGAAAAGGAATATGCAAGTCTTTGTCCTGAGCAATCCTCCCTGGTTTTACTTCCTGCCTCCCCCTCTCACCCTGAAAGTCGTATCAACTGAAGGAAGAGAACCGTGTTGCTGAAGAAGGATTGAAATCCAAGCAATGCAATCTTTTATCAACAGTGCCTCTGCTGAACATTTATCTCATCCTGGGATGTACCACTGAGACCCAACTAGGCAGGACATGCTACAGCCTAGTCACAGTAGTAGCCCAAGAGAGGACCGTTTGGTATTTACTTATTTCAACTGGATTACATGCCTTAACAAAACCAAACCAAAAAAGCCCAAGGTAAGTCATCACATCATCAGCAAAGCAGACAACCTCAAATTTGTTTTGTTGATGCTGATGATGTAACGATGATTGATAGATAGATACATAGATAGATACAATAATCCAACATTTCATTTTATCTGTTTTTTACCCTTGCTTCCTCATTTATCAGACTTTTCTTACATCCTGGTTTTCATCCTATCAACTACCTCATTCAGGCCCATTATTGCTATCAAATGTATAAAAAAATATTTTAGTAAGGGCAGATGTAAGACTGGAAAGTGGCGAATGTTACGCCGATCTTCAAGAAAGGTTTGAAGGGAGATCCGGGAAACTACAGACCAGTGAGTCTGACTTCGGTACCGGGAAAGATGGTAGAGGCGCTGATAAAGGACCACATCATCGATCACCTTGACGGACACAAACTGATGAGGACCAGCCAGCATGGCTTCAGCAAAGGAAGATCTTGCTTGACAAACTTACTGCACTTCTTCAAAGGAGTAAATGGGCAGATAGACAAGGGTGACCCATTTGACATCATATATCTACATTTTCAGAAGGCGTTCAACAAGGTTCCGCATGAACATCTACTTCAAAAAATTGCGAGCCATGGAATCGAGGGTGATATACTCATGTGATTAAAAATTGGTTGGCAGATAGGAAACAGAGAGTTGGGGTGAATGGACAATATTCGGACTGGAAAAGCATCACCAGTGGAGTGCCGCAGGGTTCGGAGCTCAGGCCTGTGCTCTTCAACATATTTATAAACAACCTAGAAATTGGCACGAGTGAGGTGATTAAATTTGCGGACGATACAAAGTTATTCAGAGTAGTGAGGACAAGAAGGATTGCGAAGACCTACAAAGAGATATAAATACGCTCGAGGAATGGGTCCCAAAATGGCAAATGAGGTTCAACGTGGATAAGTGCAAGGTGATGCATGTCAGTAATAAAAATCATATGCACGAATACAGGATGTCCGGTGCTATATTCAGAGAGAGCCCCTAAGAAAGAGACTTGAGAGTACTTGTAGACAAGTCAATGAAACGTCCTCCCTGGTTTTTTGTGGTTGTATACATCTTTTTAATGGCTGCATGCAAATGGTAACAATGCACCAAACTTAGAATTTTCAATTCTAAATGCACCTTCATAAATCAAACAAATCAACGTTAAATCTTCTTTGGACCATCAGAAGTATGTGGGTCTTGCAGCATTTACCGCTTGAACCTTGCTCATCAGTCCGTAATACTTATTTAATTTTGCCTCAAAAAAAACTTTGTTTTAATATGACTGTTCTTCCGATAAATATAAATTTGCTCCTAAGTCAATAACTTAGTAAATTCCTTTATATATCAATAAATTAAATAAAGCACTTATCCTTGAACCGCACTGGGGGTTGGAGCAAGCCGACACAAAATTCATGTTTCGCCCTGCAAGAGCTGTTTCAAGTTAATTTCCCCTCTCTACTGGCTCTATCAGACTGCATTCATCGTGCCTAGTAAAACTATGGCCGTGGCGTTTTTTTTTAAATGGTAACATTATTGGCCAATGTTTGTATGCCACTGTTTTATTGAAATGAATAAAGATGATTTTTAAAAAACGGTAACATTAGCGCACGGACATAAATAAAAAATTCAAAAAACACCTTTTTACGGGCACTCTAGAACTGGGCTTACAGCACAGGAAGAAGGTGACACGTCAAAGCCGCGCAAGGCAATCGCGCGCAGACAAAGCTGGGCCGACAATCGCACACAGGACATCGGTGTGCCGGATTTAAACTCAATTTGAAAGCATTCCGAGGGGGGTTGTGTTGGCGCTGCTGTTAGGGGTGGGGGGGGGATAGGGAAAAAGCTTGTTTCCTTGATAATGGGGGGTTCCCCCATAACACCCCCCCCCCCAACGGCAGTGCCAACACTAAGTCAAGTGCGGTGGTTCCCCCCCCAACCCCCCTCAGCGTGCTTTCAAATTGAGTTTATATCCGACGCGCTGATGTCCTGTGCGTGATTGTCGGCCTGGCTTTGTCTCCCGCGGTTTTAACTATGTATCAGGAAGAATCTGTGGTGAGAGTGCACAGCTTGGTAAAAGAGCCTCTTAGTTTCCCGGGTGATTCAAGGCAACTGAAGCTACTCACACTAGAGACTGGTGAATGCAATTTAAAAATTAATTATACATAAAACAATAATGGATCATGCCGCTTTCCTGAGGGCAATTCCGACATCAGCATTTTCTTTGTTTGATCTCATTAATTTAAGGTTCAAAGGCAAAGGCTGCTGGACACATATGCACGGTTTGATATAAACTACTATATAAGAGAGGCAACAGCATTAGGACTAACAGCAGTGATTTGATTTTTTTGGGGGGGAGGAGGGGGCGGGGCATTTGCACAAAGGGACCTTACCTGCTACCTGCTTACTGCGCTGGGAAGCCTCCGACGCTAAAGCGTAGGATATTGTAATCATGCGCTCCTGCTCCTGCAGCTGGGAATCCACGTCTATGGGGCTGTGCTCATCTGGAGAAATACTGGGTGGCATAGTGTGCATACTACAGAGAGAGAGAGAGAGAGAGAAACACCCCCCCCTTGGCATTTTAATAAAATGTCCTCGTCTCACTTCAAATTCTCTTTCTTGCAACCCCACTGGTTAAAAACGTTCAGACATACAGCTAGCAAAACAAAGCAGATGAAAGATCTCACACAGGGCAATGATAATGCATATTCCAACCGTACCACGCAAACAGAGGAGAGTAAAGGGAAACGCCAGTTCTCATTTATATTAAAAATAAATAAAAGGACACAAGACCCCCCCCCCCTCCACCCGCCTCACAAACCTCATCTCCTCCTCTTCTCTGAGCTCAGAGCCATGCCTGGAAGGCTTCCAAGCGTGCGCGGATGCAAGGCGGTGACGTCACATGCTTGCGCGCGACCGTCACTGCGTCACATCCGTTAACAAGCTCGGAGGCCCGCCAGACGTGGCCCCAAGCTCTGGCAGAGCCGAGGCCTTCCAAAACCTGGATGAAGTGCTGGGTTTTCAAAATCCATCCAGACAGTTCTCTAAAAAGAGGACATGTCCGGGTAAATCCAGACATCTGATAACCCTACATTTACATATACAGTAAAACCTTGGATTGCAAGTAACTTGGTTTGCAAGACAAGCAAAACATTTTATTAAATTTTAGCTTTATAAACAAGCAATGCCTTGCAATACAAGTACATACAGTATACACACATCACAACTGAGCCAATGGTTCTTCTCTTGCAATACGAGTACATATAGTATACACGCGCCACATCATCACAACTGAGCCGATGGTTCTTCCCTCTCTGACGTTGCAAGACTGTAGTGACTGTTCTAAACGAGCAAAGTCTTGCAATACGAGTACATACAGTATACACGTGTCACATCATCACAACTGAGCCAATGGTTCTTCTCTTGCAATACAAGTACATACAGTATACACGTGCCACATCATCACAACTGAGCCGATGGTTCTTCTCTTGCAATACGAGTACATACAGTATACACGTGTCACATCATCACAACTGAGCCGATGGTTCTTCTCTTGCAATACGAGTACATACAGTATACACGTGTCACATCATTACAACTGAGCCGATGGTTCTTCTCTTGCAATACAAGTACATACAGTATACACGTGCCACATCATCACAACTGAGCCGATGGTTCTTCTCTTGCAATACGAGTACATACAGTATACACGTGTCACATCATCACAACTGAGCCGATGGTTCTTCTCTTGCAATACGAGTACATACAGTATACACGCGCCACATCATCACAACTGAGCCGATGGTTCTTCTCTTGCAATACAAGTACATACAGTATACACGCGTCACATCATCACAACTGAGCCGATGGTTCTTGTCTTGCAATACAAGTACATACCATATACACGCGTGACATCATCACAACTGAGCCGATGGTTTGTCTCTCTCTGATGCTGCAGGAGTGTAGGGACTGTTCTAAACGAACGAGGTCTTGCAATACAAGTTCGTGTAGTATTTTGTATTAAAGTTTTGGGTTGTGGAATGAATTGTCTGAATTTCCATTATTTCTTATGGGAAAATTCGCTTTGATATACGAGTGCTTTGGATGACAAGCGTGCTTCTGGAATGAATTATGCGTGCAAACCAAGGTTTTACTGTACTTAAAAAAAAAAAAAATTAATTTCATGTGAAAGCAAAATGGTTTAGAATTAACTTGGTCTGGCAAAGTGGTAGAAGGATATACATCTGCAGAGGTACTTGTCAACATTTTCTACAGGCCTTCAAATCCTTGTAACACTATTTGGCTCCTTTTACTAAGGTGCGCTAGCGCTTTTAGCGTGTGCAAACCACGCGCTAAACAAAAAAATACTAACGCAAGCTCTATGTAGCGAGCGCTAAAACCGCCAGCGCACCTTAGTAAAAAGAGCCCTATTCTCTCTTGAGATGTTAAGAATCTGACCTTGACCTAGCGAGAAGATTCTTGATCTTTTCCACTCTACGGTATCTTGCCTCTAATTCCTCACTGCTGAGAGGTTCTTCAGGCTCCAGCTCAATGTATCGCTCTGGAATCGCAACCTTTTCAGGTTTCGACAGCTATGAGGAAAAAGACAGATTGTAACTTTCAACACAATGGACCCAACGCTTGGTATGTAACAAAGAGCCTAAGGCCAACAGGAACAAAGCAGATAAAAAGCAGGTCAGCTACATAATTTCTATTATCTGGCGTATGAGCGTTGGAGCTTTTACTGCTATGGCCGGCGTTAAAAAAAGCCTAATGCAACTTCATAAAAGGGGCCACAGTCAGATGGTACATTTGCCAGATTAAATGAACTTTCCAAAAAACAATCCACACAAGCTAGTTAAAGCACAGGAAAATGCGAACAACAAAAAAAAGTACAAAAATGCGAGGAATGGGGGAATATATAACACTATCTACCTCAAATACCACCCCCGCAAAAAATGTGTAGGGATTTCAAAATAAAATACCTGAATGCACGCTCTCTCCCCTGATCTAACCCCGCCTAATTTTACTTACTGTAAAAGGATAGGGAGATTGTCAAACTGTGATTTTAGGAAGCTAAACATGCATTTTACTCATGTAAAAACTTTTGAATATGGCCTTGTCAATACCTGCATTTAATATATCATTCACCCGAGTTTCTTTTTTTTATTTTTGCCCTGATAGCTTCCTCCTGTTCATCTGGGCTGACGATTTCAGTCACACGCTACTGCAGTGGTTCCCAACTCTGTCCTTGGGGACCCCAAGCCAGTCAGGTTTTCAAGAAATCCCTAATGAATATGCTTAAGAGAGATTTGCATATAATGGAAGTGACAGGTATGCAAATCTCTCTCATGCATCTTCTTTAGGGATATCTTGAAAACCCGACTAGCTGGGGGTCCCCCCAGGACAAGTTTGGGAACCACTGCTCTACTGGGAATAGGGTCAAGCATTGCGGGTATGGCAGAGACAGAAGTCCCATCCAAGATGCACAAGCAGTGGCGGGGAAAGGATAAGAAGGTTGCCTTCCACCAATCATGCATCATGCTCATAAAGGTATCTCCTCTTCGGTCAGAAATACTGCTTAGCATCGGCATCATATCGGATTCACCCCCACAAAAAGGTTCAGCAGCAGGAGTATAGTTGCAGCTCTAACTCAAAGTGTTCCAAATGATGTCGGCCTATAAAGCCTCTGTGTCTTTAATGGAACAGGTCTGAAAACTCTGAAAAAAAACTACCAAAAATGTAATCCAATAAGACAAAAAGGTAGTGCCCTGTACAGAACTCCCCAAAAAATTTCACTAGCTATAAATAAACACAATGACAGAAATAATAAATGAGACACCTCAGTACGGGCCTAGATTAAACGTTGGTAGCTTTCATGGCCCCGGGCAGAAAACTCATAGATGACAAACACCAGGTTTAAATAAAACCTAAATAAGTTCTGCCCTGTAACATCATTAGGGGCTCCTTTTACTAAGCTGTGCTAGCGTTTTTAGCTAGCGCTAACCTCGCGCTACACAAAAAATACCAACGCCAGCTCTATGGAGGCATTAGCGTGCACTAAAACCGCTAGCGCAGCTTAGTAAAAGGAGCCCTACATCTCTATAGTGAATACAGTGGTGCCTCACACAACGAACTTAATTGGTTCCAGGAGCAAGTTTGTTATGTGAAACGTTCGTTATGTGAAACGCGTTTTCCCATAGGAATACATGTAAAAAAAAATAATTCGTTCTGCAGCATAAAATATGCTAAGATGACATAAAAAAGATAAATTTTTGGTTATTATTTTTATTTAGATACATCTAAAAACATAATTGTTTTTTAAAACAACACACATTTTTTAAATTTAAAGACAGACTAAGTAGAGTCTAATTTTACAGTGAGAGGGCAGAGTCTCAGCGGCAAAAACTGGGACTTAACAGTTCATTTTTTTTTTTTTCTACCGTGTTTCCCCGATGATAAGGCAGGGCCATCAAATAAGACAGCCCCCCCTTTTTAGAAAAAAATGTAAAATAAGGCACCCCCCCGCAAATAAGCCACCCACCGATACCTGCGCTTACCCGAATCGGGTGGTACGGTGGGTGACTCCGTGTAGTCCCTGGCACCCCCGACACGATCGGGGCAAGAGGGAGCTCAAGCCCTCTTGCCCCCCCGACTCCCCGACACGATCGGGGCAAGAGGGAGCTCAAGCCCTCTTGCCCCCCCGACTCCCCGACACGATCGGGGCAAGAGGGAGCTCAAGCCCTCTTGCCCCCCCCCCCGACTCCCCGACACGATCGGGGCAAGAGGGAGCTCAAGCCCTCTTGCCCCCCCCGACTCCCCGACACGATCGGGGCAAGAGGGAGCTCAAGCCCTCTTGCCCCCCCGACTCCCCGACACGATCGGGGCAAAAGGGAGCCCAAGCCCTCATGCCCCGCCGATTCCCCAACTCCCCGACAATATCGGGCCAGGAGGGAGCCCAAGTCCTCCTGGCCACGGCGACCCCCTAACCCCACCCTGCACTACATTACGGGCAGGAGGGATCCCAGGCCCTCCTGCCCTCGACGCAAACCCCCCCTCCCCCCAACGACCGCCCCCCCCCCAAGAACCTCCGACCGACCCCCAGCCGACCCGCGACCCCCCTGGCCGACCCCCACGACACCCCCAACCCCCTTCCCCGTACCTTTCTGTAGTTGGCCGGACAGACGGGAGCCAAACCCGCCTGTCCGGCAGGCAGCCATCGACGGAATGAGGCCGGATTGGCCCATCCGTCCCAAAGCTCCGCCTACTGGTGGGGCCTAAGGCGCCTGGGCCAATCAGAATAGGCCCGGGAGCCTTAGGTCCCTCCTGGGGGCAGGGCCTGAGGCACATGGTCGGGTTGGGCCCATGTGCCTCAGGCCCCGCCCCCAGGAGGGACCTAAGGCTCCCGGGCCTATTCTGATTGGCCCAGGCGCCTTAGGCCCCACCAGTAGGCGGAGCTTTGGGACGGATGGGCCAATCCGGCCTCATTCCGTCGATGGCTGCCTGCCGGACAGGCGGGTTTGGCTCCCGTCTGTCCGGCCAACTACAGAAAGGTACGGGGAAGGGGGTTGGGGGTGTCGTGGGGGTCGGCCAGGGGGGTCGCGGGTCGGCTGGGGGTCGGTCGGAGGTTCTTGGGGGGGGGCAGTCGTTGGGGGGAGGGGGGGTTTGCGTCGAGGGCAGGAGGGCCTGGGATCCCTCCTGCCCGTAATGTAGTGCAGGGTGGGGTTAGGGGGTCGCCGTGGCCAGGAGGACTTGGGCTCCCTCCTGGCCCGATATTGTCGGGGAGTTGGGGAATCGGCGGGGCAAGAGGGCTTGGGCTCCCTTTTGCCCCGATCGTGTCGGGGAATCGGCGGGGCAAGAGGGCTTGGGCTCCCTTTTGCCCCGATCGTGTCGGGGAATCGGCGGGGCAAGAGGGCTTGGGCTCCCTTTTGCCCCGATCGTGTCGGGGAGTCGGGGGGGCAAGAGGGCTTGAGCTCCCTCTTGCCCCGATCGTGTCGGGGAGTCGGGGGGGCAAGAGGGCTTGAGCTCCCTCTTGCCCCGATCGTGTCGGGGAGTCGGGGGGGCAAGAGGGAACCAGGCGGAGAGAGGGCAGTTAAGCGCAGTGCCTGCGCGGAAGGATGCAGCTCGGGCGACTTCGTTGTGTGAAACGAAGTTCGTTGTACGGATCAAGACATAAAGTTCGTTGTGCGCAGCGTTCGCTGTGCGAGGCGTCCGTTATGCGAGGCACCACTGTATATATTTAAATAACCACTCAGTGAGAGGAAGATAGAAGGACCGAAAAATGGCTAAAAAAGCCCCACCCTTAAAATACTATCAAAATGATCAAAAGTGCTAAGTGCTAAAGTGCAAAATATAAGCAGAAATTTCATTCAAAATTCATAAATAGATAAATTCACAAGTACATCCCAATGTATAAAAATACAAAATCACAGTTCATTTGATCCATTCATTAAACTTGTCTTGTAAGGAAGATATTTCATTCAAAATTTATAGAAAAGTTTGTGGAAAAATCCCAACACATGACCATTGCCAATCACAGTTCATTTAATCCTTTCATTAGACTTATCTGAATCGAATGAATTTCTTGGCTACTAACGTTTAACCTAGGCCCGTACCGAGGTGTCTCATTTATTATTTCTATCACTGTCTTTATTTAAGACAGTGATTTTTTTTTTTTTAAATATATATCTTTATTCATTTTCATTCTAAAAACAGTGCATACAAAAATTGCATAACAAGTTGCCTGAAAAAACAGCACTTATATCCATCAGTGAAATACATAAGAATAATTTTCACCCCCCTCCTCCCCTGATTTCAATATATTCAAGATACCCATACAATAGTACTAACAACTGGACAGATTCTTCAGACTGTTGAGAACCACAAGTACAAGGGAGCACTCGGAGAAATTGAAAGGGGACAGGTTTAGAACAAACGCTAGGAAGTTCTTTGTTACCCAGAGGGTGGTGAACACATGGAACGCGCTTTCGGAGGTTGTTATAGGCCAGAGCACGCTACAGGGGTTCAAGGAATGTTTAGATAGGTTCCTAAAGGATAAGGGGATTGAGGGGTACAGATAGAAGTAGAGGTAGGTTATAGGAATAGTCAGGGACCACTTCACAGGTCAGAGGCCTGATGGGCCGCCGCGGGAGCGGACCGCTGGGCGTGATGGACTCTGAACTGACCCAGTGGAGGCAACTTCTTATGTTCTTATGTTAACTCATAAATAAACCAGTCCCTATACATTATCCTTCTCCCTTCCACCCACCCCCCCTTCCCTGGATATAAAAAGTATAACCAAAAGTAAAGGGAAAAACCATTCAATTAGAATCAATAAAATTGGTCAATGGACCCCACGTCAGATTAAATCATTTAATATTACCTCTTTGTTCAGAAATCATTTTCTCGTAACGAAAACACAAGCATATCGAATTCCACCAAAAAGTGAAATTTAAGCGATCACAATTCTTCCAGTTTTTTGTAATCATTTGGATGGCTACCCAAGTCATTATACCCAATAACCTGTTTTTATGCCTGCCTACTGGAGATGTAGGAGATAATAGCGTCCCACATAATACCGCTTCATAGGACAGCGAAACCACAGTCTCCAGAATCAGAGTGAAATTTTTTTGAGAGTTATATACAGGGCACTACCAATGCATAAAAACGCATCAGGGGAAGGAGAGGCCACTGATCTTTTCAGCATGCTCCTTCTAGGAATCCCTAAAGGGGATTTTCATCCCCATTCTTTTACCAGTTATAACATCTGCTATTTAGCCCAGCAATTAAAGCAATAGTTTCTCAGCCAGCCAGAACCTTGAGTCTGACCACTAGATGGTGTCACTGTGCAATAACCATGATCATTCGCATCCATTCAAGCAGCAGCATCCCCAGCTATTGAAAACACTATACATTTTGAAAGTACAGAAAGTTTTCTCTTTAAATTGGATGAAACATAGAAGCATGACGACAGATAAAGGCCAAATGGCCCATCTAGTCTGCCCATCCGCAGTAACCATCATTCTCTCTCTCTCTCTGAGAAATCCCACATGCCTATCCCAGGCCCTCTTGAATTCAGACACTGTCTCTGTCTCCACCACCTCTACCAGGAAACTGTTCCATGCATCTAATCACCCTTTCTGTAAAAGAAGTATTTCCTCAGATTACGCCGCAACCTATCACCTCTTAACTTCATCCTATGCCCTATGGCTTCTATCTGATGGTTTAAAAAAAAAAAAAAATTCCCTTCTGTTGATCCGTAACCCAGCAAACATCTATTACAAAGAAGTAAAAAAATTAAAATAAAATAAACCTCTACAATTCTGCAAAACAGGCTCCGTATTTCAGTTTCTGAATAAAGGATTTTAGTGGCTAATTTGATAGACCCTTTTATTCAGATTCTGCAGTACTGTGCAGGAGTTATCCATAACATGTGAATCACAACCCAGAAAGGGTCTTCATTAATCTCTTACAGGGCCACCAGAGGACCAGAAAGATACTACTTTCTACAGTATAAGGAATGAACTGAATAGCCTTACTAGGTTAGACCAATGGTCCATCAAGTCCAATATCCCATCTTCATGGAGGCCAATCCAAGTCACCTGACAAAAACCCAAATAGTAGCAGCATTCCATGCCACCGATCCAGGGCAAGCAGTGGCTTCCCCCATGTCTGTCTCAACAGCAAACTTTTCCTCCAGGAACTTGTTCAAACTGTTTAAAAAAAAAAACAACCCAGCTACATTAACCGCTCTTACCATATCCTCTGGCAACGCATTCCAGAGCTTAACTATTCTCCGAGTGAAAAAAATATTTCCTCCTATTGGTTTTAAAAGTGTAACTTCCATCGAGTGTCCCCTAGTTTTTGTAAATCTTGATGCAGTTAAAAAAAAAAAAAAATCGATCCACTTGTACCAGTACCACTTCAATCACCTCTCAGCCATCTCTTTTCCAAGCCAAAGAGCCCTAACCTCTTTAGCCTTGCCTCATACAAGAGGCGTTCCAGCCCCTTTATCATCTTAGTCATTCTTCTTTGAACTTTTTCTAGTGCCGCTATATCTTTTTTGGGATAAGGAGACCAGAACATAATACTCAAGGTGAGGTCACACCACTGAGCGATACAGAGGTATTATAACATTCTTGGTCTTGTTTACTTTAGATAGTGAAAGTGCTTATAATGCTCTCATGGATTTCACTTTCATAACATCAGCAAAGCAAATCTCTCTTTTTTTCTTAATGCATCCACTACTTAAGTATATGGAACACACAAGACTTCTACTCTGCCATGTTGTTGGAGTGTGCATGAAATGTGATCACAACTGTTTCTAAAGTGACAAGCCTAAAGCAATGCTTCTCAACTGAGTCCCCAGGGCATACCCAGCCAGTCACGTTTTCAGGATATCCACAATGAGATACATTTGCACACCAAGGAGACAGCACATGCAAATCTCTCTCTTTTGCATATTTTTTGTGGATATCCTGAAAACCTAACTGGCTGGATATGCCCTGAGGGCACATTTTAACTTTTTTTTAAAAAATTTTTTTTATTTTTATTAAGCCCACCCTCCCATAGGAGCTCAGAACAGATTACAAAATCAGGTACTCACGCGTTTTCCCTATCTGTTCCGGCAGACTCAACAGTCTAATGCGGGGGCAGTGGAGGATTAAGTGATTTGCACAGGGTCACAAGGAGCAGTGCGGGATTTGAACCCACAACCTCAGGGTGCTGAGGCTGTAGTTCTAACCACTACAAACAAAATACAAAATACATTCAAAATATCCTGCACTTAGAGGGTGTGCTTCTGCAGAGTGTTTAAAGTGGAGAAAAAGACCTGTGTCACATTGGATATAAATAATTCACAATATCCTACAGACATATCAATTCCAAAAAGCAGTTTGGAATTGAAGACACAACCCTGGTCCATAAAAAAACTCCACTAATTCAATTTCTTAATTTGAGTTAACAAATGCACTGGTTTGCTATATATTATCAGAGGGCAAAAATATATAAACATGCAATATCGGCAGACAGCTTAACAAAACTCAAAATAAAGAAAATAGCAAAAACGTATCCGCTGCAGATGTCTCCTCCGTACAGGTAAGCAGAAAAAAAACGAGGCTAAGAACACCAGCTTAAATTATTGATCATGCCGGCTGTGATACAAAGAAAATAACTCCAATCAACTAGGGCTTGAATTAGTCCTTCAATTTACGCCATTCAATGTACATTGGACAGACATCCAGGATGCTCCAGACTAGAATGATGGAACACAAATCATGTCTTTCTTATAGACAGGTAGATGCTCCGATGATAGAACATTGTTTAGTGTTGAACCATTCTTTCACTGATTGCTAGATTATAGAACAGCTGACGCCACCGGTTTGGGGAGGTGATTTTAAGAACCTTTTGAGGAGACGTGAACAACGCTGGAGTTTTGATCTACAAGCCTGTACACCTAATGGTTTAAATTCATTTATTTAATGGAATGTCTTTTTTTTTTGAAAGTGTACTTTTTAAAAGTATATTCTTTTGATAAAGTGACTTTTTTTGAGTTCTCCTGGATAATTCTATGCAATAACCCCCCTGATAAGAGCGTTTAAAAAAAAATTATCTTGCCGCCATTACTTTTTTGACGTCCGACACTCATTTATATTCCACTTCCTGTACGCCAAGAAGCCATTTTGGAAGTGAACTGCTCATTTTGAAGGTACTTTTTGTGAGACGCTATTCTTATAGAGTTAAGTCTGGTTTTTCTTTACTTTTTTTGTTTTTGTTTTTCTTAGCGCTTCCCCTGACGAAGCTTTGGATAGCAAAACAGGGGCCCCGTTGGGAGTCCTAACGCTTATTCAAGCCCTTGTGGATTGAAGTTATTCTGTTTGTAAAACAGTCGACATGATCAATAATTAAGTCGGTGTTCTTAGCCTCGTTTTTTTTCCTGCTTACCTGTATAGAGGAGACATCTACAGCAGATAAGTTTTTGCTATTTTCTTTGAGTTTTGTTAAGCTGTCTGCCGATATTGCATTGTTATACTTTTTTGCTCTCTGATAATATCGCAAACTAGTGCATTTGTTAACTCAAATTAAGAAACTGAATCAGTGGAGTTTTTTATTGACCAGGGTTGTGTCTTCAACTCCAAACTGCTTTTTGGAGTTGATATGTCTGTAAGATATTTTGAATTACAGTGGTATCTCGGTTTACGAGTGCACTGGTTTGCGAGTGTTTTGCAAGACGAGCAAAACACTCAGCAAACTTTTGTCTCGTAAACCGAGCACTGCCCCGATAAACGAGCACCCAGCAATGGTGGCCCAGGGGTGAATACCTACCTGCGGGTGCTGCAGCGATTTCAAAGTGGTGCTTTCCTTCCCTCAGGGTCCCCGTGCGGCTGCCCTCCCGCTTCGGCCATGCTTGTACGTGGTGAGCATGTTGTCGGGGCAGCGGCTGACTTAGGAGAGGTGAATCTGCGCACATGCTCATTCAGGATGGCGGCCGGCTTGGATCAGGAGCCGGGAAGCGCTGACGGACAGCAGAGGCATCGGCCGAAGCGGGAGGGTAGCCCACGGGGACCCCGAGGTAAGGAAGGCACCACTTTGGAATAGCTGCAGCACCCGCAGGCAGGTATTCACCCCTGGGCCACCATTGCAAACTTTGGTTGTGGAACGAATCAAATGAGTTTGCATTAAGGCCTATGGGGAACTTTGCTTTGATAAACGAGCGTTTTGGATTACGAGCATGATCTTGGAATGGATTATGCTCATAAACCAAGGTCCCACTGTATTCATATCCAACGTGACACTGAGGTCTTTTTCTCCACTTTAAACACTGTAGAAGCGCACCCTCTAAGTGCAGGTATTTTGAACGTATTTTGTTTGAATTAGAACATTCAAATTGTATATTGCTCTAACCACTACGCCACACTCTCCTCTATGCCACAAAACGAGAACTAAGTGGATTACAGAAAACAATTTAAGAAAAATACATCTACAAATTTAAAATATCTGCTGCACATAAATAGGGCCTGACCCTACTCTATAATATGGAACCATAAGATCAATAAAGCACGATAGACACCCTCCTTTCCATTTCCAATTATTATTTGATATATTGTCTTTCTTTCCCCTTATCAGCATGGTTTACATAGTAACATAACATAGTAGATGACGGCAGATAAAGACCCGAATGGTCCATCCAGTCTGCCCAACCTGATTCAATTTAAATTTTTTTTTCTTCTTAGCTATTTCTGGGCAAGAATCCAAAGCTTTACCCTGTACTGTGCTTGGGTTCCAACTGCTGAAATCTCTGTTAAGACTTACTCCAGCCCATCTAAACCCTCCCAGCCATTGAAGCCCTCCACAGCCCATCCTTCACCAAACAGCCATACACAGACACAGACCGTGCAAGTCTGCCCAGTAACTGGCCTAGTTCAATTTTTAATATTATTTTCTGATTCTAAATCTTCTGTGTTCATCCCACGCTTCTTTGAACTCAGTCACAGTTTTACTCTCCACCACCTCTCTCGGGAGCGCATTCCAGGCATCCACCACCCTCTCCGTAAAGTAGAATTTCCTAACATTGCCTTTGAATCTACCACCCCTCAACCTCAAATTATGTCCTAAAATTATCATCGAATAGCAATCCCAGCGTATTTACAATAAAAGTCCTTCTAACCTGTCTTCACCAGGATCCCCTGTTAATCAGGTTCATGAAGAAAGCAGTGGTGAAGCTGCATCAGCTCCAAGAACTGCCCACACCCAAGCTGATGGACACAGTCACTGAACATGGGCAAATCACTGTATCAGAGCATGAACTGTAAACTTATGCAGATGTATGTGCTGGACATTAAGGACATCATGGAAAAAGGGTGTGTGAAATGGAAGGTATTTAACAGCAACACTGTAGTGGGGACCCCTGAAACCAGCCTACACACAGTGGTGCAGGGCAGCGGGATCTACCCCAAAACTAATGCCTTGTATTTTGTGCGAGCAAAAAGATAACATGGCAAAAGCTACTCAACTGCCTGATTCTTTCAATGACTTTCTTATTTTATCAATTTTTTTTACACTACCTGACAAGTTTATGTAGCGAGCCTGGGACTCATGTTATAACATGCCAGGTCAGCCCATGGCCATTAGGTGGCAGCAACAGAACAGCAAATTTGATCACCCAGGAAAATTTCATAAAGAGTATTCATTTTCTGTCCAGCATCGGACACCTGTCTTTCTTCCCCTGCAGACATCAAATCACTGCAACAGTCACTACAGTATCCATTAGCCATGGAATATTTATAGTCGGAGAAAAAGCAGGTTTTTCTGGAAATTGGTTTTGCTTAGTAACTGGCTTTCCCCATATCTCACCCCAAAGAAAATAGTGAATTGCCAAGTCCAATATTTATTTTACATATAGAAGTGAATTCTATAAAGGTTGCCAAAATGAAGTGCGCTGAGCGCAAATTGTATGACAACGCCTGGGCACCCAGATTCCATGATAGAATCCTTGCGTAAATCAGCATTTATGCACTAACATTTAGGCATGTCCACTCAGGCCTAGTGTTAGGGGGTGGCAAACAGGGCAATTGCCCTGGGCCCCCATGCTGCAGGGGGCCTCCAAGCCTGCCTCATGCTGAAGGCGGCATAGGCTGAAGACCAGCTTTTGGGCCCACTCCCTAGTTCCTGCCTTGGACCCCTGAATATCTAACTCCAGCCCTGTGCTCACCTCAGCCATGTCAGTAACAGGGGAAAAGGTCCATGCTTAAATTTAGCAGCTTAGCACATAAGTGACACTGTTGTGTAACCTGTCCCCCAAATTCTATATATGGTGCTTTAAGTTGCATGGATTAGCCCTGATAATCAGCTTCTTAACAAGCAATTAGCATTAAGTGGTTTTAATTTAAATTTGTATAAACTTAAGCATGGGATCCATTGCAAAGGCATCTGAGCTCAAGTTGCATAAAAGAGCACGCCTTCTTGTCACTACGCAGAATTTTAAGGATGTAACCCCTTTTGCAGACATAAAAAAAGATGTTTATGCATAAAAAACCATTTATAAAATTACTCTCCCACCTGTCTTTCTGGACTGCCTGGAAATCGTACTGATCACAGTTTGGTACACCGACATCCGCGCGGGACAATTCCGTTCTGACAAATGCACCCCGACAATTGCGGCCCGTGAAGGATATCTGGAAGGCCCTTATTTGCTGAGGCGCCTCAAGCCCCTCCCAAGAGACGGGGCCTGAACGGTCTCAGCAAATCAGGGCCTTCCAGATATCCAATAAAATGGTTCCCATAATCATGCTGTAAACCTAACCCGAATCTCTTACGTGTAGTGGGGGGGGGGGGTCCCCCATCCTAGCCCCTTAAAAAAAGAGGGTTACTTTGTAACCCTCAAAAAGACAAAATAGTATCTTTCCCAGCACGCATTCAAGAAGACAAAATAGTATTCTGTAGGGGCGGATCTCCCAGCGCAACCTCCCAGTGCGCATTAGCCCTGCGTGCAAATGTCAGGGCACAATTGTTGGTATGCATTTGACGGTTTAGATGCAGTCGGCGCTGCATGAGTTTGCTATGGAAGGATGTTTTTCCTTATGTTAGTTCATGCGTGCCTTATTTTACTTTATAGCTGGTTATGTTATTCCTGTAGGTTTTGGTTTTTTTTGGTAATATGCGATACTCTCCCACCTTCACAGAAAGCCACAACAAAAACGTGAGCAAATAAATAAAAATATAAACGCCTCCATCCATAAAATATGATGTCTTCGTAAAGGGAACTAAATCCAAGTTACCTCCTTGCTAATATCCAAGTCATAGTCCAGAGGCTCCAAATCTACCTCGGTGACGGGTACAGCCTGAACCTTCAACCAGCCTTCATCATTCTTCTCCTTCTCTTCTGCATCTCGTGCTGCCCTCTCCAGCAACTGTAAATCAAAGTCTTGCTCCCGTTTCCACTGGTAAGAGATACAGAACAGGTCAAACATCTCCATCCTTATCTTTCAGACAGGCATTTGGTGCACCTGCCAAAAGTTTCCAGATCACATTTTATATTAAGACTATTTTATAAAGCAGCGTCAGTCCTCAAGGTCCGCAACTCTGTCAGACTTTCAGGAGTTCCCCAGTGAATATACACGAGATGTATTTGCATGCACTGCCTCCACTGTATGCAAATGGATCTCATGCAGATTCATTTGGAAATCCTAAAACCCAACTGAGAGGTGGACCCTGAAGACCAGCATTGAGCACCTTTGCTGTGAAGGCTCAAAACAGAGCAAACATGAGATCGGTTCAAAAGATTTATAAAAAATACTCTTATGTGTAACATACTCCTCCATTACAGGTGTTCTATGATGGTCAACCATCTGGAAAGAGTGTAAAATATGCAGAACTGTTCATCTCTCAAACTTTTGCTGGTCAAAACAGCAGATGTCATAAAAATCAGTTTATTGTAGTGGAGACACAATGC
Organism: Geotrypetes seraphini; assembly: GCF_902459505.1. Taxonomy (NCBI): domain Eukaryota; kingdom Metazoa; phylum Chordata; class Amphibia; order Gymnophiona; family Dermophiidae; genus Geotrypetes; species Geotrypetes seraphini. Next base: position 27,094,689 of record NC_047102.1, on the reverse strand, counting down.
GCATACATATACCCGACAAAGGCCGTGTTTTGCCCACTTATTTTGCTGGTTGCTGCAGAGTCAGATTGTGGAGTGCTGCCATCTTTTGGCTAATTACCGTGTTAACCTGGCTGGTGATGCTGTTTTTATATACACACCTGGTTTGATTAACCCCTGATGTAGCCCTTGCATGGGCAAAACACAGCCTGTGTCGGGTCTCTATATGTGCACTGTGTCTACACTACAATGAATTGATTTTTATGACTTTATTTCAGCCGATCTGCTCTTTTGGCCACCATTTTGGATTTTGCAGACCATCTGCCCTGTGGCTTCCTAGGCATCTCTCAAAGCTTGTCAGGCTGTGCTCATGGATCAATTTCAAATAAATGTTGTTTTTTCCCCCCAGTGTAACTTCCAACAACAATAAGCTGAATTATAATCTTTCCAACTCGTAACTTCTTTCTAAAATGACCATTTTTCTTTGGTTTCTCATGGACATGCTCTATTTTGACATGATTGTGTTTTGAGACCGTAGTTCTGTTTCAGGGGAAGCAATGACAAAGTAAGGGTGAGTGGCGCCTCCCCTCCCCTTGCCCCCCCCCCCGGCCATGTGCGCGCTCACATTCCCCGTACCTTTTTAACTTCGGTGCGCGCAGGCAATAACTTATTGCCTGCGCTGGCTTTGGCACTCTCTTTGACGTCATTTCCTAGGCGCGGGTCTCAGAAGTGACGTCAGAGAGCGCGCTAAAGCTAATGTGGGCAGTAAGTTGGTGGCTGCTCGCACCGAAAGGTATGGGGGGGGAGGGAAGAGGCATACGCGGGGCAAAGAGGAGGAGCGGTGATGGCGCCCTGAAGATGGCGCCTGGGGTGGACTGCCCCCCCTCACCACACTGAGGGGAAAACCTTTTTACTCTAATAGAGCCAAGTACTCCAACTTCTTAGTTGTGATCTCATAACTACTATATACACTTAATACAAAGACCTGTACTGAAAGTTTAATAATTGTATTTTATATGGTACAGCTATACGTGTGTATGTGTGTTTTTATAAATTAGTATATAACTCACAAGGATGCCCCTCTGCCCAAATGCTGTCCCCGAAAATACCTCCTCATGGATCATATAAAAGCATGGATGGCGTGTATACTTGTATATACACTTATCCCTCCGTATTCTCTGTGATGGGGGATTAACATACCCGCGAATACAGAAAAACCGTGAATAACTTTTTCATATGTTATTCGCTGTTTTCTATTAAAAACCATCATGAATATGGTGAAACCGCGAATAACATGATGGGAGACCTGGCCTGTTCCTGAAGGAGAGGCAAAACACGGTGAAGAAAGTTCTGGGAATCAGCGATTTTCTCTGTAAACGCTTGGAATCAGCGATTTCTCTATGAAAACTGATGTAATTGGGGGGCGGAGAGGAGCCAGCAAACTAAAAACTGCAAATAATCGAAACCGCAAATGCTGAAACTGCAAATACAGAGGGAGAAGTGTATCTATAGTCATCTACTCAATTTAATTGATTCATTTTCAGCATGTAAACATTCTTTGCATAAGTAAATTGCTTTATAAATTTATCCCCCAACACTAATCTGTATTACAAACAAAGCTACCCTTGCAATTACTGTTGGGACAGTCTGTGAAGCCTTTGCTCTGAAAATAAAGAGAAAGCCACACTGCAAGAAAACCACCATATTTCCAGGTTCGCTTAGCGAGCTTGTCCTCATATGGCCTGTAAGGAGCTGCCAATTTGTCTTATGAGCTCAAACAAAGCTCAGCTTTGTGAAAGATGGCTGACATTTGATAAGGTCAACGACTACACATTCCTGTTCACATCTTACATTAGTTAAAAATATCTCGATCACCTCAAGTACCACAGCAAAAAGTACTGGAGATGGATGACGTGTGGTACTTTAGTGATATATCAGTATTGCGGAATTCCGATTAGTGTGTTTTCGAAAAGAATAACGCAACCACTAAGAGATTTCATATACGAGGGACCTTCAAAAAGTTTCTGCACTTTTATTTTTTTAAACACCATTTCTTAAATATCTCAAAAGCAAATTACATCACTTTTCCAAATAACCACCTTGTTTTCCGATACATTTTTCCCAGCGTCCTCCTAACTTCTTAATGCCATCAGAAAGGAATGTTTTTGGTTGGGTCGCAAATATATGAAAGTGCAGAAACTTTTTGAAGAACCCTCATATGTGTGCTTAAAAATTTGATAACAAGTTGTCTAGGTTGAGAGGACGAGGCATCTCTTTGTAGCCTCTCTTTTAAAGACATACTGGCTCCTGTGCATCTTTATAAAATCATCCCCCCAAAATCTACAGAAATCACAACTGGAAAGAAGCTGCAGACATTTCAACTACTCAGAGGCAGGTGAAAATGTTTACACATAACAATGCATGTTGCAACTCTGCCTGTCCCCCGAGTTGTGTGGCGCGGCGGTTGAAGCTACAGCCTCAGCACCCTGGGGTTGTGGGTTCAAATCCCGCACTGCTCTTTGTGATCCTGGGCAAGTCACTTAATCCTCCCTAGCCCCAGGTACGTTAGATAGATTGTGAGCCCACCGGGATAGACAGGGAAAATGCTTGAGTACCTGATTGTAAAAACCGCTTAGATAACCTTGATAGGCGGTATATAAAATCCTACTAAACTTGAAAAGAAGTTCTCACTGTTTCAAAGACATTTCTTATGCAATTGAGATGGTTGAGTGGAACTCATTATATGGCTGTCAGCTACTAGGCTTGTTTCATTGAGGCTGGTTTTAGATTTTTCTCTTTTTTTTTTATAGCTTTTTTTTGTTTCATGATGTTTTTTTGTCTAATATCTATTGATCCGTAAACCGCACCAAACCATGAGATTGTTGCGGTATATAAGAATCTGTTATGTTCATTTAAATTATGAGTGTTTTACTCAGAATTGCAGATGTAGCGAGTAAGAAATTTTTTAAATAAATAAATATATTACCCATAAGATAATTTTATATGAGGTCTCTTGGTCCTTTCTACCAGCTCTATTACTACTACTAAGAACATAAGAACTTGCCTCCGCTGGGTCAGACCAAGAGTCCATCGAGCACAGCAGTCCGCTCCCGCGGCAGCCCATCAGGTCCATGACCTGTACAGTAATCTAGTATTTATCAGAGGCTAAAACATTTCACGCTATTTATTCAGTTTTCTACACTGTTCTCCCAGGGGAACTCAGAACGGTTTACATGAATTCATTCAGGGACTCGAGCATTTTTCTCTGTCTGTTCCAGTGGGTTCACAATCTATCTAATGTACCTGGGGCCGTGGAGGATTAAGTGACATGGCCCAGGGTCACAAGGAGCAGTACAGAATCTGAACCCATAACCTCAGGGTGCTGAGGCCGTAACTCTAACCTCTATGCCACACTCTGCTCCAGATAATAGGAGTTACAGTCAGACGGAGAGATGTTCCTTTATTCCACATATATTTTGGGGTGCCTTCTAATTATATAAAACCCTCTGCCTAGAGTGATACCTGTCTTGTGGGCTTGGTGGTGCTGAACACTTTCAATCTTCTTCAAAACGTATTTCCAATAAATATTACAAATATTTCTTTATCCTTAAAAAAATTTAATCAATGGAGAGAAGTATCTTTCAAATCTGCGAGAATCATATATGGGGCAAAAAGCAAAATCCCAATACAGAAATGACTTCCAAAATTATAATCATCTACCCCAAAACTCCTCAGGTATATCACAAAATACCCCAGAATTTGAGATATATTTCATCGATTAACATTTTTAAAAATGATATGGAAATATTTGGAAGTGCGTTTTCAAGATTATTTATAGTATTGTTTCCTTTTGGGCATGTAACGTGAACATTTGAGTGCAAAAAGGGATATATTGTATGTCTAATCATATCGTACATTATAGCACTTTACATACAGCTTATGTCGATAGAGAAATCATCAATATCTCATGCCCAAGAAAATGTCTTTGGAAGAACAAGACTGGAAAAGCAAAACATTGCTAGGCTTTTGGCATTTAAAGTACAAATGAAGACTTTTTTTTTTTGGGGGGGGGGGTCATTTTTTTTCATAACAGGGTGCCTACGTTAACAAAACGTTAACAAAATGGCATCTATTTTATGCTTGTTTGATAAGGACAAAACATTCATAGAGATCTGGAAGCCATTGGGAAAACACGCCAAGCATGATCATCAACGAACTCCAATATATAACCTTGTGCATACATTTAAAGAAAGTGGAATGGCATTTTAGCAAGAAATGTACAAATCAGAATCGGAATGTCCAGGTCGAGGTGTCGCCACTCGTATTTACCAACGTAGAGCCTGTTTTAAAATACATTGAACAGTAAGCCATTCATGTGCCAGTTATGTGTGGTGGAAGAATCCGTTTTAGAATCAGAAATGTCTAAAACATCAACCGAGCAACATGGACATATAAAAGTCTGTTATGAAATCAGAACATATAGGCAGACAGAAGAATCCCTCGCCCTGGGATACAAGCAAAAACAACAACAAAAAAAAGGCAACCCAAACAAGTCTTTATTAGAAACTGTAGGTCCTAGAATAAGACCTGGAAAGTGGGAAAGTCCCACTGGCTTCCCGTGGTACATCGTATTCTATATAAAATTTGTTTGCTTACGTTCAAATCAATAATGTCCCAAACCCCAGCTTTTATTTTTAGAGTTCTAATTCCCTATACAACTTCAAGAACACTTCGATCTCAGGACCAACATCTATTGGCTATTCCATCATTGAAAGTTATAAACACTAGACGGCTTACTATTTTTTCAGTGACCGCACCACAATCCTGGAATAATCTTCCTATTTATATTAGAGAAGAAAAGAACTTAGTTAATTTTAAGACTAAGCTTAAAAGTTTCTTATTCAATGATGCTTTTAATTAATATTCAATGATGTTTTTAATTAATATACAACTTTATAATCTTTCTTATCTTTTACATTTTTATTTATGTTTTTATTCCCTCCCTATTGTTGTAATCCTGAAATATAAAATTTGATACATAATGTAACCCTTTAAATATCGTTTTCCTAATGTTTCATGATTGTAAGTTTTTGTAATTATGTAATTTTATTTGTCTATGTAATAACTACCCCAAGTTTTTATTTATTCATTATTGATTGTATATCGCCTAGAATGTAGAATAGGCGATTAATCAAATTGCATAATAAACTTGATAAACTTGACTAAGATAAGCCTCCCCTCTCCTAAAACCTCAGAGCCATCAGAGAGTCAGACATTGATGCCACAACCAGAGATAGCGCTGGCGTTCCCGGGGCCTGCCTCTTCCCCTTCTCCACCACGAGCTGACACCTGGCCATCTGCGCCATCAGAGAGATCCAGATGTCAACAGACGGGGCCTTCGACTGCCACCCAGAATTTCGGAATAATTTTGACCACCAATAGAAATGCAATAGCAAGAAATTTATGATCAGGCAAAGGCACATGATTATCAAGCAGCAGATGCTGATTCCCCAGCAAAAGAGTCAAATAATCCCAGGAGTTGTGTGTGTGTGTTGTGGGAGGGAGGGGGGGCATGAGTGTGGAGTGAATGTAGAGTGTCTGTTGAATTGCTGGTTGTTTTTCCTTTTAGATTCAGGTTTATGTTGGGGGGTGGGGCTTGATTGGTGGCATATATTTTGTATATTAAAACTGGACAGGCGACCTGTCATGGCACCTCTAGTATATACAGCTTGGAGTTGTGAATATATTGCAGTAATGTTTACATTGCTAGTGTTTTGTTTTATTGGTGTTATATTTCTGGTCGTGTCATGGCTGTGTTGCTTGTTCCAATAAAGATATTATTTTTTTTTTAAATAGAAGCAGTAGGTCCTACTGTTTCTAAGAAAGACTTGTTTTAGTTGCTAAGACATCCCCCTTGCCTTTTTTTGTTTGTTTAAATCGGCCATTTTAGAGAAATGCTCATGTATTTTTCCTGATCCTGTTGCAGAGCCTGGTATCCTTTGCCAGTTTCATTTTCAGGGAAGGGAGTAACTCTCATCCCAATCCCTCCCATCCCAACCATTCAATCCCTCTAGCACGCCAGTAGAGTGCTGTTCAATACAAGCACTTTCCTAAAACCTGTCTATCCCAGGGTAGTAGATGTAAATCCCAGGGTTGGATCTTTTTGGACAGGCATGCATTCTCCTTCTGAAGGTGGAATATACCATGACCCTTGCCAAATGCATGTTTCTCAGTGTTAGATGTGCATTATTTAACATCTTCGCGACCATACTGAACTCGAAAAGCCTCAGTCTTGAAATGTTTCTTCTTAGAACGCAGGTGATGTCTTTCTACTAATCCCTGCAAGTCTGAACCAAGGAAGCATGACTACAATATTGTCCAGAACGATAACTAAAGTGTAAGAATGAGCGGGAAGACGCCATCTCAAACTAAATGCTGAAAACACCCAAAATATGATGGTTTGGGCGTCACACACACCTAATCCCACATGCTGTTTCTCTGACAACTGGAACCAGCTTAAACACTGAGAAAACCTCCAAAGTACCGAGAGTCACTTTAGATAGCTCGTTAAGGAGTCTTTTTACTAAGGTGCGCTAAATACTAACGCATCCATTAACGCATTTAGTGCGTTAAATCAGCTAATGCGCCTTAGTAAAAGAGGAGTAAGTTAACACGATTTTCAAAACTTAGTCTGAAAATCCTTTCTTACACTACAAAAACTAAGAAGAGTAAGACTAATTCTAACAGTACTACAGGATACCAGTGTGGTCAACAATATTGCCACAAGAAGACTACTGCGATGCTCTACTCTCAGGTAGCTCTATAAAGTTAATGAAAAAAAACCCCCTCCAACTGATACAAAACATTGCAGCAAAACTCATATACTACAAATCAAGATTTGACCATGTCACAACACTGCTTACCACCAGAAAACAGAATAGAATTCAAACTATGCTGCATAGCATTTAAAACGCTATACCGTGACGTCCCTAATAGCTTCCCCAGATTTACTGAACGATTAGGTAGATCTGCGGATCAACAGAACTTTAACAACCTGACCCTATCGTTTCCAACTCCGAAAGATATAAAATATTTCAGACGTCTCACAGCAAATTATTCAGCTACCGAATCGCAAAAGTGTGGAACTCACTTCCCATCAGAATTCGCACAACCAACAGTATACACACAGCTTCGCAAAAATCTAAAGACATGGCTTTTTAAGAAATCCCTACCAGGAGTCCAAAAAGACTCAGATTAATAATACAAGTCACCCAAAATAAAGACAATGTTAATAGCTACTATGTATTACCTCAGACCATATGTACTGCATAATTTGATAACAAGTTTGATAGCTTTATGTAGCATGTATAATTCTTTGTAACTTATTTAATTCTATACAAAATTCTATGTAACAATATGCTTCCTGTAACCTGCCTAGAACTCTAATTAATGAGGATTCAGCAAGATATAAGATTGAACATAGCATATTCTGGCTTTGTAAAATCAGGATTGAGATATTTACACAATATAAACATTTAAATTCCAGTTTACGCAGTTCTAAAATAAGCCCCACAGTGTAATGGACCATTATATAAACACACATGATTATGTATCGGGAGTTCGTTTATGGTGATCATGTTTGAGTGTTTAAGGACAACATAGGTACCTATATGACGTTTTGATGAAAAAAAAAGAGCATCCAGAACCAGCCCCCATAAATTCTCAGGAGGGGGAGTGCGTATGTGTACTGTATCCATATACCTGTGTGTTTTATAAAAATGCATGGGAAAATTCAATGTTCCCTGATGTTTCAAGGGAAACGCAAAAACGTAGGCGTGACTTTCTTCTTTTAAAACCAGGGGTCATCTCACTAGGGGCTACATTTTACTTAAGACACCCCTGTAAGTGCATTGTTCGCTATCACTCAACTAAATATGTATTCTTTGAACCTCAACAATTGACTAATTTTGTGGCTATGTCCCGTCTGGACAAGGATAAAATTCAATCTTGAGCTCTAAAAGGAAAATAGTAGCTTCGTTCCCGATGTATAGAACAGTATTACTTTGATGTCTTGATTATATCTCTTCTTATTTCTTGCCAATATAATTCTTGGATCTAAAGAGGACTTGAGCTAATTTCACCATAATAATTCTTCTTGTAATTTTACTTAACTTTTGTTAAGTATGGATTTATTGTTTAATGATTATAATATGCTTTGGTTAAATTTGCTTCCTGTACAAGTTATACTTGATAATATATTGTAATCAATAAAAAAAAATACTCGATAATAAAAATGCATGTGTACACTACAATTTCACCCCTGCTCCACTCATGCTATCCCCAGGAACACATGCACTTATGTATATGTGAATTTGGCTGTACAAATGATAAAAACCCTTTTCCATATGTACAACAGGCTTCTTGCACAAAAAACCATTATAAAATGGCACCCCTACCCTTTATTCTTTACTCTACATTGGGGAGATGGTTGTACTTGTACAGATGCCTTTGATCATGGCTCAGCAGAGAAGACTAGATGTTAATGTCTATATTCAAGACCCATATACCTCCTTCCGATCTATTGCATTTCTGTTGCGAAAAATTCTTGGAAAATCTCAAGGTACCACAGGTTTCCGAAGGCACATGTGGTTTCAACACTGCGTAGCCCATTCATGCACAAGCTCTCAAAAATTAAGGGCTCCTTTTACTATGCCGCGTTAGCGTTTTTAGCGCACGCTATTCCACACTTAAAGCCCTAACGCGGCTTAGTAAAAGGAGTCCCAAGTTTAAAACAGGTAGAATTTAGATAATGCTTTTATCTGAGAAACTTCTGTATAAACAGAAAAGTACTTTAAGAAACCTGGAAAGAAGAAAAAAAATATACTTTTCCAAAGGTTAAGATGCAAATATACTTATTTAAACCAGGCTTCATTGCAGTAGATATTAAAAAAACAAACAAAAAAAAAAACTACTACTCATTCTACAGCAGTAAGAAAAACGTGGAATCCATTTTTCTTAGCAACGTTTTTATTAGGTTTAATGCTTATGTGGGTACATTTTTTTTTTTTTTTTTAATAATGACTAACATATTCAAATGTTCAATATTTAAAACTATACTTCATTCGACAGAGAATTGTTTCCCATCTCAAGAGCTCTTGTGTTCAATAAAATGTTACCCTGTTCACAGTGCTGATAATAAATACATGGCACACGATATCCAGGTTTGCAAAATTTTGGCTGTCAGACAGTTTTTACATACTGTAAGTACCAAAAGTCAGTTGATCCATCAAACTCTTTCTGCTTTCTTATGATGCCTTAGCCAGATGAAGATGTTGCTTTTGGCAAAACTTCAACATATGAGAGAGAGATAAATTATAGGGACTGTTTCAAGTTCAGAACTGAGACGGGATTAGTTCTGGTGGTATTTTACCAAAGAATCTGCTGACGTGTCTTTGCTGGCACATGCAAAGGGAACAGCTATTTGGGAAAAATCAATAGAAGGAATTCTGCAACTTACACATTTATGTCAATTACAGCTAAATAGAGACTATCTCAAAGGGTAGGTAAACCTTAGCCACCCCTTCAATGCCCTTATGTGCGTTATGAATTTTACCACGATCCTCAGCGGCACCACTTGGAGCATAGTGATCCGATGACGAATTGACACGTAAAGCTTGGAGCAATGAGATTGTTTTGAGCTCCAAGTGGATCGTGGTAAAATTCATAACGCACATAAGGGCATTGAAGGGGTGGCTAAGGTTTACCTACCCTTCGAGATAGTCTCTATTGACTAAATACCCTTGTGAAGTATATGTGGTGTGCTATTACAGAATTACAGCTAAATAACCATAGAGCTTGCAATCTTTATTTACTTTCAATTTGGAATGGGGGAGGGGGAATTTAAGGCAGATACCTCTCATAATCCCTCCTGTAGAAGACTGGCCAAAATGTGCACTTTTTAGAAACCTGTATGTGCCAGGAAGCAGCTGTAAATCCCAAAGTGGACGCATTAGGTCATACATGTGTTTTGCCATTCTGAAACTGGAATTTGGACCCTCCCAGGTCAAGTCCTCAATGTGTCCCCTTGCTGTTTCTACATATTTTAGGCACTCACATGTAAGTCGAGTCCTTTTCTAAAATTCCTATTTATACATGGATATCATTTGTTAAGTGTAAGACAAGAATAAGGCTTCTAAAATAATGATCTCTATTAAAAACTGTATGAAGTAAACAGAGCAGCAATTCCTGACTGGCCAAATAGACATTCAAGTCTTACAAATAAAAAGGTTTTCATTTATTATCAAATATGGAAATGGGGGTAACAGATTCTAAGCTTTCCAAACAACAGGCAGTATCTTTGTCCAAGCACAGGCAGCTTCGATTATTGAAGGCCAAAGCTGATTTTAAAACATTTCTCTTTTCTGATGCATATCAAACCTGACAGTAGTTGACTATGTTGGAGAAGTTATGTATAATACAGAATATATCTAATGTGTTTGGCCCCTCACCTCTATTCTTTAAATGTGTAGTTCTCCCTCCTAACCTTGCATGTTTTCTGTTTTATTTTATCATCGGCTTTTGGAAGCTGCCCAGAAGGTTCACCACTGGTGCGGCATAGTAAGATTTTCACAGACTTGGAAACTTGGTTATCAAGAAGAGAACCGCGGCTGATGGAGTTAGCAAATGAGTGTTAACAGGGGATTCTCAAAAATGGACATGAGGAAGCGCGTGGTATTAAAAGGAATTCAAATATGCTAGTAATGAGTTGCTTCTAAACTGCAATAAAGCCTGGTAAAAATAAATAAAATCAAGTAGCCTGGTTAGCAATTGTTTTAAACAAATCAGAAGCTTCTGCAAACAAAGAAGGGAAGTATTAGGCATGACGGGTGATACACGTCTAGAAGCTGGAGAGTTTGTGCAATGAATTAGCTGGAGAAGGGACAGCAGTTCTAAAGCTCTATTGCAGTGTTTTGCAAACCGTGTGCCGCCAGACACCAGCACTGGCTGACTGCCTCTCGCGGCAAGAGGCATACCCTGTAGGCCAGGGGTCTCAAAGTCCTTCCTTGAGGGCCGCAATCCAGTCGGTTTTTCAGGATTTCCCCAATGACTATGCATGAGATCTATGTGCATGCTCTGCTTTCAATGCATATTCATTGGGGAAATCCTGAAAACCCGACTGGATTGCGGCCCTCAAGGAGGGACTTTGAGATCTCTACTGTAGGCAGTCAGCCTGCGCCTCTCCTTCTCTATAGCATAGGGGTGGGCAACTCCGGTCCTCGAGGGCCGGAATCCAGTCGGGTTTTCAGGATTTCCCCAATGAATATGCATGGAAAGCAGCGCATGCAAATAGATCTCATGAATACTCATTGGTGGAAATCCTGAAAACCCGACCCTCGAGGATCGGAGTTGCCCAGCCCTGTTCTAGCTTCTCTCCTCCTTTCTGAACCTCTTCTTTTTCAGCAACCCCTCCCCCCCCTCACTGGAGTCTCGGAGACCTGTTTGGAGGTCCGCCGCACATGCGCAGATCGCGACATCCACAGACTTCCGGATGCCCTCGAGCCACCGGCTCACAAAGTTTGCGAGACACTGCTCTGATGGAACAAGAAAAACTACAGGGGTAGCATTTCAGGGGCTGTGCCATTCTGTATCCTTGGCATGATGCCAAAGGAGTGGCTGGGTGACAGTCCTTAACAGGAGAGGGCTCATTACACATTTATAAATTGTGCAATATTTATTAAGCTGTAAAAAAAAAACCACCCTCCTGCCTTTCAAGTATACTTTGAACCCTGTTTGATTACTTGAAATTCAGCTTAGAGCAGAACTGGTATATACAATGAATCTTTAGATGAGCTGCTTTATATAGAGAGCAAAGGTGATTAACAGGCTCTAAAACAGGGGTGTCCAATGTCGGTCCTCGAGGGCCGCAATCCAGTCGGGTTTTCAGGATTTCCCCAATGAATATGCATGAGATCTATTAGCATACAATGAAAGCAGTGCATGCAAATAGACCTCATGTATATTCATTGGGGAAATCCTGAAAATCCGACTGGACTGCGGCCCTCGAGGACCGACATTGGACACCCCTGCTCTAAAAGATGCCTCTAAAGCAGTAAAAATGATTTCACTTTAATACAAGATAATACTGTACATAGTACTGTGCCTGTTCAGCTAACCGTTAATACATCCCTTCCAAGCTATTAAATAACAGCCAGCAGAAGGTTCATTCCTCCTTACTGTAGGTCCTTAACCTAGAAAATGTGTTAATGTCCTCCAAGCATGACTGAAGTTATACAGTTATGATTGGCTGAAAACCAGTGGTTCCCAAACCTGTCCTGGGGGACCCCCAGCCAATCAGGTTTTCAAGATATCCCTAATGAATATGCATGAGAGAGATTTGCATATAATGGAAGTGACAGGTATGCAAATCTCTCTCATGCATATTCATTAGGGCTATCTTGAAAACCTGACTGGCTGGGGGTCCCCCAGGACAGGTTTGGGACCCACTGGCTGAAACTGTTCCCTTCTGCCTTAATTACAGACTCCCTCCTTTACCAACGCGTAGCACGGGTTTTGGCGCCAGCAGCGGCGGTAACGGCTCCGACGCTCATAGGAATTCTATGAGCGTCGAAGCCGTTACCGCCGCTGCTGGCGCTAAAACCCGCGCTACATGTTAGTAAAGGGGGAGGGAAGAGTTCTCTAACCAACTTACCTGCAGCACCTACAAAGTACTGTAGAGGCCATTTTCATACACAAAAGAGAGATGATGCAAAGAAATGGCTTTTTCCAAAACTGCCCAGATGATATGGCTAAAGTGTGCATATAAGGAACATGTTTGGAAGAAAACAGAAAGCCGATGAGAAGAATAAAACTTTCCTTTATTCACTTCTCTTGCTCTTTGTTAAAAAGAGATGCCCATCATGGTCACGTTTTGCCTACGGCTGCTTCAGGGGCATACAACATACCAATTAGTTCTAAAATCCATCCTTGGTCAACTGCTCTTATTATCTTAGAACAGTTTTCCAATTAGGTTCTCTTCGTATTCTTATACATTCCTTGGTACTATCTAAGCTTGATGACTGTAACGCTATCTTCATTGGTCTTCCAAAATACCAGACACGTCGGTTACAACTAGTTCAAAACACTGCAGTAAGATTACTCTATCATCATTCAAAATTCGATGATGATACACCTCTCCCAATCCCCTACGCTTCAACCCCGTACACTACGCTCAAACTATCAAGATTTGCTTGTTGTCCCTTCCATCCGAGAAATTTTCTACGACACCACCAGAAAGTCCATCTTCTCAGTCATAGCACCCTCACTCTGGAACACTCTTCCCCTGCATAGAAAACAAGAGTCTTCCCTCACATTATTCAGGACAAAACTCAAAACTTTTTTATTCAAGGATGCTTAACACCTAATCCAGGAGCCCTATCCTTTCTCTGGAATAATATTCATTTCAGGTTTTCACATCCAAACGCCTCTTTAGAGGCAAATTAACTCCTAATGTTCTATCCAAACCTCTCCAACCTTTATATATTTTTTTAATCTCGATGTATTTTTTACCACCTTTTGTACCTTCCTCCCCTTCCTCCAGGTCTTAAGTAATATACGTAACCTCCCCCCCCCCCCTCCTCTACATTTAATTATCATGTAGTGGAATTTTTTTTATATATATATATATTTTTATTGACTGTAAACCGTCTAGATAAATTTTGATAGACGGTATATCAAAGAAATAATAAACTTGGAAACCTGAGCATATTCTGCCTGTTTCATACCATGAAATCATGTCACTACAAGAAGTACCTAGACAGAATGCTATCATTCCAGGCAGCTAAACTGAACACATGGCTAGCAAAACCAATACTCGAGGCCACATCATACACTGACTTCAGAAAATCACTGAAGACCCATCTCTTTAACGTTACCTGAGTTATCCCCCTCTGCCAATTTTTCCTCCCCAAAAGCCCTCTCTCTACCAATACCCTTCCCCTTCGTATATTGCTGTTTCCCCTCTTATTCACATTGTAAATATCTTCCTGTAAACAGCTTTGATCTCTTGTACCATGTTCTAAACCCATTTCGCACTATAACCTGACCCAAAACATTTTGCTTCATGTTGCAAACATCCTGTATTCTCATTGCATGTATCTGCTTGCAAGCTGCCCTAATCAGATGTATCCTGTTTCATACATATGTATCTTATGTATCCCATTCCAAACATATGTATTTTGTTGTAAACATATGTCTCTTGCTGTAATCACTGCATTATTCTCATTGTAACCCGCTTTGAACTTATGGTATAGCGGTATATAAGAAATAAAATTATTATTATTATTATTATATTCCTTTTAAATACAATGTCCTTTCTGATCAGATATTATCAAGCGGTCTCCCTTCTCTTTTTATTAAATTTTTTAGTTCATTATTCTCCTCAGAAAAACTCTTTGAACTTCACATCAACAGTTGCTAATTGTTCCTTCATTCAGACAATTATTCCTTGATGTTCACAGGAATTCTTCTCTTTCACTTATGGCTCCCACACTTTGGAACTCCTTACCACATTATCTTCGTACCGGAAAATTCCTTTTTGAAACTTCAGGCTCAATTAAAGGCATATTTTTCTCAGGCATTTTGTTCATAGTCCAATGGAACAGACAAAAACAGCGAGATTATATTTTATCCTTAATTTTATATGTTTTTATCCTTTTCCCTATACCCCAGACTTTAATTGTAACTAACCCATTATCCCCCCCCCCCCCATGTTTTGGAGACATTTGTAGGGCTTGTATTTGTTTATTATTTTGTTTGTTCCCTTCACTTTTTATTTTATGATACTGTAAACCGCTTAGATTTTAATCCTGGTTTTATATTTGTGGTATTTCAAATAAATTGAACTTGAACTTGAAGCAGCCCTAGGTGAAACACAGCCATATCGGGCATCGGTTTTTTAAACCTGGAACAAGCATAGTGAATAAAGAAGGTCTATTCTCCTCATCGCCTTCCTGTTGTTTTCTTCCCTATTGGATTTTGTGAGTCAGCTGCCTCGTTGTTCTTTGGGACCTTTTTCATTCCGAACACGTTTGTGTACGCTTAACTGAGGGGAGGCATTCCTGAGAATGAGCGTGGAGAGAAGTCAGCGCTTACACACACCCATTTCATAAAATATATACATATGTATGTAAGGTAAGCCAGGTGATTTGGGCAGGTGTGACTGTCAAAGGAAAAGTACGAGAATATACATTCTTTCCCTTTTGAAAACTGGTGTAACTTATGCATATACTTGCCACAAAAGTTAAGAGGCCTGTTATATCAGAATTACGTATCTCTCTGTGACTATTCACCCTTAAAAAGTTAGCAAAAGATTTATTACTTCAACTCTTAGAACCTGTATCAATGCTTTAGAACGGTGTTTCCCAAGTCGGTCCTAGACTACCCCCTTGCCAATTAGGGTTTCAGGATATCCACAATGAATATGCATGAAAGAGATTTGCATAGAATGAAGGCAGTGCATGCAAATCAACTTCATAGAAATATGATGGAAGATAAAGGACAAAAGGCCCATCCAGTCTGCCCATCTGTAGTAACCTTTATCACTTTCTCTCTGAGATCCCACGTGCCTATCCCAGGCTTTCTTGAATTCAGATACAGTCGCTGTCTCTACCACCTCTTCCGGGAGACTGTTCCACACAGCTACCACCCTTTCTGTAAAAAAGTATTTCCTTAGATTACTCCAGAGCCTATCACCTCTTAACTTCATCCTATGCCCTCTCATTCTAGAGCTTCCATTCAAATAAAAGAGACTCCACTCATGCGCATTTACATCACATAGGTATTTAAACGTCTCTATCATATCTCCCCTCTCCCGCCTTTCCTTCAAAGTATACAGATTGAGATCTTTAAGTCTGTCCCCATATGCCTTATGATGAAGACTAGACACCATTTTAGTAGCCTTCCTATGGAAAGACTCCATCCTTTCTATATCTTTTTGAAGGTGTGGCCTCCAGAATTGTACACAATATTCTAAATGAGGTCTCACCAAAGTCTTATACAGGGCCATCAATACCTCCTTTCTTCTACTGACAAGGGGGCACTACAGGACTGACTTGGGAAACTCTGATTTGTAACACCACGGTTAACCTATATGTGCCATGAACAATGATGTTAAAGTGCTTTTCTATGCAAATTATATTGTGCTTTTTCACATATCCTTTCCAGGTATCCCTAACATACTGAGCCTATGTCTGCAGAGATGGGCCGAATGAAAGACCGAGACGGAGCAGGCTGTCTGTCCCCCTGGCTGAGAGTCCTCTTGCGTTCTCGGACTAATGCCTTCTGGTGTCGTTTCATGCGTTTCAGCTGCTCCTCTGCACTCATCTTGCTTCTTTGGTGGTCTCCAGAGTAGAGGCGCTCCAAGGCACTTTTGGGTCTATCCTCCTTAAGAGGGAAGAACGCAAACAAACTTCCAATATAATTCATGAAAACTAGAAAACCTTTTTGTCATCAAATAATGATGATACATATTTTGTATAGTCAAGTGTGTTCTTACAGTAATGTATTTAAAATATATATACAGATACCACAAAATTATTTTCATAAAATACTGACCAGCGTGCAAACCTGAACTTTGGCATGATGATGTAGGCATGTTCAGAGGCAGAGTTTGGGTGACTATCCACGCCCACATTCAAGACATGATTTACCCCACTTATGCTAATTTATGAAGACCCATAGAACTGTGTTTTAGAAAAAAAACATCCAGGTCGGTACATCCAAATTATGGATGGGCAAAACAAGGGACATGGTTGTCACTGTGGCAGCACAAGAGTACACTAATGGTTAGAAGCAGTGCACTGCGAACCAGGAAACCCATGTTCAAATCCTACTAAAGCTGTTTGGAGGGGGGGGGGTGTTTTTTTAAATTCCAAGCCCTTCATGGACAGAAAAATGTTTACGGCATCTGTGCACACACCATTTCAATATCCTTTGGCTTGCAGGTGACATATAAGAAAATAATTTTAAAAACTTTTAGTACCATGAACATCCATAGTTCATGAAGCTGTCATACACCCCAACATTGCTTGCCAGATTCACATTTGGGGGAGGGAGGAGGAAGCAATTAAGGGGGTGACTTCCCTTAATCCTTCCAGTGGAGAGCTGTTCAGTCACAGCATCGTTCTGTAACCTGGATATGCCAAGTATCAAATCTAAATACCAAAATCCCTCTTTTTGGACATAGGCATCCCTTCCCTTCTCAAATCAGAGTTGGGCGTCCATATCTTGGCCATTCCTTAGTTTGTCTCAAGCACACCCAGATCATGCCCCCTTATCATAAGAATGCCCTGCAGATTTAGTCGTCCATATCCCGACATTATAAAATGTGGATTTGCACACGCATTCAATATGGACATCTAGAAACATAGAAACGTAGAAATAGACGGCAGATAAGGGCCACGGCCCATCTAGTCTGCCC
The DNA here is from genome assembly GCF_902459505.1 of Geotrypetes seraphini. NCBI lineage: Eukaryota > Metazoa > Chordata > Amphibia > Gymnophiona > Dermophiidae > Geotrypetes > Geotrypetes seraphini. The sequence continues at coordinate 27,077,237 of NC_047102.1, read as the reverse complement.
ACCCCAATGCGACCCTCCCCTACTTTTTTTTTTTTTTTTTGAGCTCTTAAGTTTTCAGACATCCAAATCACAAAACGAGCTTTTAAAATAAAGGCCATAGACACTTATGTGATTTTATAATGCCTACGGAAGCACCCACTTGCCCTCTTAAACCAGGCACCCTATTATAAAATCACCTCTAAAGTGTTTACAATCTAAGTGGGTTCCTGAGAGCAACAGACAAAGTGACTTTGTGAGTTCACAACATGTAAAACGGAAGTCAACGTTCCTGAACATTCTAAGTTCATTATTCTAACCAATAGACCATGCCGCCAACTGTTATTTTGTTTTAGTGAGTTATTTGATATATTCTGGTAAATCATTAGTTCAGAGGCTGCACAAAAGTTGAGCCAAGCTTGTGAATACACAGTAATTTGCATTACCATTAGAACACATTACTACACTGCCTGCCTCAGTAGTAGCAGGAGGCAGATTATTACATTATGCTATGTTATGTTAATCAGGTTTTCTATTCCTAGGGTTACCAGATTTTATTGACACATGGCCCCGCCCCATTCTGCCCTCGGGCCCGCTCCATTCCACCCCTGTCCCCATCCCGCCTCCCAACCCCAGCCCCACGCAAACCTCGTCTCGTTGGGCCGGGTCTGGAATGCATCTGCGCGCACGGCCCCGATCTTACCAGCTTTCCAAAATCCGGACAAAATGCCGGGTTTTGAAAAGCCGTCCAAATGCCCGGGTAAATCCGGATGTCTGGTAACCCTATCTATTCCACCTTGAACTATTCAGTTCAAGGTCAGATTACATTATAGAGGTTGGGTTAGTCACCCAGGAAGTTACAATGGACAGATTGACACGGACTTTCAACAGAGTTGCTAATACAGGTAGATCAGTTGGCAATGACCGAAGGAAACAGGCTGTCTATTCCTAAATGCAACAAAAATCTTTCACCTTTTGAGAATGTTCACTACACCAAGGAGAACCTCAGCTCCTAGTGACAAAGTTAATTCAAGTTAACATACCTTGGAGCCATCAACAGCTAACCCCCTGCGAAGTGTAACATACGAAGAAACTGTCGATGACTGGTGTAACCTGGAAGTTGATCCAGACAAACCTTTGTAATGAGAAAAACAATCGAATGCTTGAAATTAAAAGGAAAAAATAGTTACAATTTTTATTTTTATATCCACAAAACAGTATATAACTCTTTGTACAACATCGTTTAAAAGTCTTCACACTGTTACATTTCTCATATTCCAGGGATGGGCAACCATGGCTCGCGAAGGTCACAACCCAGTCAGGTTTTCAAGATTTCTACAATGAATATATATGAGACTGATTTCCATATACTCCTTCCATTGTATGCAAATAGATCTCATGCATATTCATTGTGGAACTCTTGAAAACCCAACTGGGTTCTGGCCTTCAAAGACTGCGGGCCATCTATTGTTTAAAACATACATTTTAAAATGCGTTAAGGTAGCAGTTTGTTTCATGGATATAGGCAACATACTCTACAAGTTCAATGTGAAAACAATTATAAAAATGTTCAAAAAATAAATTCATAAGAATCCAAAAAGGCACAGTCCATCACCTCCTTTGTCCAAGCAAATCCAAATTAGCTCCATTTCCAAATATTGCCTTAACAAGGCCTAAAATAAGATAAGAGACTATCCACAGTAGTTGAACCGATTCATATAATCCTAGAAGGTGAGCCTGAATAAAAGGACTAAACAAACCAAACTCTGAGATAAAGTTATTCAAAAACATAGCTGGGATTATCCCTCAGAGCACTCTCAGGGCTACCATTGTAAGGTAGAAACTAGTATCTCTAACACACTACCTCGATCAAGCTGTTCTTCAACAGTCATTAGTTAAGGAAACTATAAGGCCTATTATTATTTTAAAAGCACTACAGCACTCTCTGGCTGAGACTAGGGGAAATTAACTGTTTAGCAATTCTAAGATTACTTCAAAACCATGGCCTGTAGGGGATAGCGTCAAGCAGGAATCAACCTGAAACTAGAGAATGACACGGTGACAAAATTCATCAGCGTTCCCGTCCCCGCGGATAACCGCGGGAAATAATCCCATGTCATTTTCTAGTGTCTATTTTAACCTCGGTCCTTCTACACCAACATTCTTCAAAGCAAAGCTTGCGGGTCAGTGGTTGTGGCCATTCATACTCTGATTCTTATGTGAGCCAAGTATAGGATAATGAAGCCATTGTGACATCACTGATGTGATTGGCTCTTAGGCACTGGTGGAATGAGGCATTATGACATCACAATATCTGCTCTGGATACCAGAGACTGTCATTCTGTAGTGTCTGTTTCAACCTCTGTCCTTCTACACCAGCATTCTTCAAAGCAAAGCTTGCGGGTCAGTGGTTGTGCCCAATTATACTCTGATTCTTCCCTCTCTCCTTAAAGAATGACATGAAGATGGTTTCCCGCGGTTATCCGCGGGGACGGGAACGGTGATGAATTTTGTCACCATGTCATTCTCTACCTGAAACCCCCCTCCCCCATGGTGTGCCACTATAATTCCATAATTTAGGCCTATGCAGTTATATGCCCTTTGCACATGCAATCATCTAGAATACTAATGCTTACAAATGTTTAGTGTACACTTATTTGTGAAAGCACCAGCAGGGTGCCCAAGTGCCATTTGGTAAGAATGCACTTAACTTACAGAGCATGTACATGCAGGGGAGAAGAGGCCATACAGATGCCGTAGCATGGTGGGACTCTCAGTTTGCTACATAACTTGCAGAATACACCCGAGTATTCTATAATGCATGTCTACGGCCTGGCCGCCCTGAGTAGGCCCGCTCTTACTATCGGAAGCTAAGCAGGGTTGGGCCTGGCTAGTACCTGGATGGGAAACAGCCTGGGAATACCAGGTGCTGTAGGCTGCGGGGCCCTATTGTTGGGCAGCAGCGACAGAGTGGGAGAAGGCAATGGCAAGCCACTCCTGTACTCTGCTGTGAAATATCACACAGTGGCTTCCTCGCTGTGGATGTTGCCATGAGTCAGTGGCCGACTCAGTGGCATAATTCATCTATTCTATAATGAGTCTGAGTGCCCAGAAGCCATTACAGAATAGACTTTCACCGCACATCTTCAACTGCCCGACAGAAACATAGGGGGCAACATTATCTGGATAATGCCAATGGGTAGTGCTGGGGTGAAGCTAAGGTGTAGCCAGGAGTTATTTGGTTAATGGTGATAGCGCCAATGAATGTTAATGGATCATTCTTTGTGATCTAATTATGTAAACCGAATCGAGCTCCTATTTTTAGGAGATGATTGAGTATATAAGACTAAGAATTAGGTTAGATTAGATTAGATATCTGGGATGCTAACCAGGTAACTACCGGACAAAGTTAGGACATGCCACTTAGACCAGTGTTCTTCAACCACCGGTCCATGGACCAGTGCCGGTCCACAGGGCCAACATGTGCATCAGGCCCAAAACAGTGTTCTTCAACCGCCGGTCAACGGTGGGATCGATGCGTGTTATCTTCGAGCCAGCTCCCTCTTCCTAACTGATTCAGTGCACAAAGCCACGGGCAGTGGCTCCTACGGGCATCCTGCGCCTGAACCAGAAGCCTTCTCCTGACTTTGCAACGTCAGAGGGAAGGCTTCCAGATGAGGCACGGGACGCGCAAGGTGCAATTAGTACTATTATGGGGGCGGGGTCTGGGGTAGAGATTGGGTAGAGATGGGCGGGGTCTGGCCCACAACTTAGCCCAGTGTTCTTCAACCACTGGTCCACGGACTGATGCCAGTCCACAGAATAATTATTTTATTTCTGCCGGTCCATAGGTGTAAAATGGTTGAAAACCACTGACTTAGACTATAAGTGGTATATAAATACTTAAATAAATATCAAGGTAGTTAGCTGAATACCATTTTGAATATCGCTGGCACTAGAGAATGACACAGGGGCAAATTTATCTCTGTCCCCGCGGGAACTCATTTTCCCATCCCGGTGAGTTCTTTTCCTGTCCCTGCCCCATTCCTGCAAGCTCTGTCCTCAGCTGCACAATCATAAATGTCCGAGGCTTTATAAAAGTACATGGTAGTGGGTAGGAGACAACATATATAATATGCAAAGAGAGAGCAAGGGGCTCATAATCAAAATAGAAATACGTCTAAAATCCCGCCTAAATCGGCACTTGGACGATCAAACAGACAAGTCATCCAAGTGTCGATAATCGAAACAGGTTTTAGACGTATCTAAAAACAGCTTAGGCCTTTTCAGTGCTGCTGTATACCCAGAGCTGAAAGGGGCGTTTTAGGAGGAGTGGTGAGGGCGGGATTTGGGCGGGACGTGGGCCAATCTAGACTTAGTCATACTGCAAGTATAACCGAAAGTTTAATGAGGCTGCCTAGATGGAACTTGTACATTGTGACTTAGGCGATGTAAAAATACATCTAAGTGCCCAGAAGATATTCAAAGTGACCAGATAACCATTGCAGACACAAAGTACAGATCCCCACACACTCCCTCAGTGATCACTGACCCCCTCCCCCCTCACAACACCATACAAATCAGTATAAAAATGTATATACTTGCCTCCAGAACATCAGCACCTGGTATAGGAAAGCCTAGCAGAGCTACACAGAGGTGGCTTAAGTAGTCTGGGGGTGGGCTAGTGAATCATAGAGAGGAGGACCCAGACCCGTAAGCCACTCTAACCACTGCATTCATGGTGAAACATGTGCACCCCCCAAAAAACTATTGTACCGTCATACAGGTGCCACCAGCACCCATAAGGGTCTAGTAGGTCTAGTAGGTTTTGGGGGTGTTTTGTGGGGCTCACCATGACCATAAGTGAGTTGTGGCGAGATGTCTATATGGCACCCTTTTTGTGAAGTTCACAGCAGTGTCCTTTAAGGTGCCCCATTAATGTGTTGTCACATCTGGGTGTCCAGTCCATCACTTTGCTGGCCCTTCCCACGTCCAAAAGGTCTCGTTCTAGGTGTTTTTGACTTGGGAAAATTTTTTGGACGAGAATGGGGTATAAAAATAGACGACTTAGAGGTCCAGACGATCAAACGACTAGACGTATAATTAGACGATTTTGGACGTATTTTTCGAGAATAGACTTTAAACACTGCCGACTTCGGGCGACTAGTGACTTAGGCCCAAAACGGATTTAGATGTATCTTTTGATTATGCCCCTCCAAGTGTTTATCTGAATAAAACTTTATCCTTAAAAGCTCACATAGATTCATTGTTTAAAGCAATTTTCCGTAAATTACATTGTTTCAGATGAGTATCTCCCCCCTTTATAAAACAGGTCTGTTTTGGAAATTTTTATAGGAGCTCTGTTAGCAAACTCTGCAAGACTATACCAGTCAGTGGCGTAGTAAAGGGAGTGGGGTGGTCCACCCAGGATGTGCCACTCCCCCTCCGCTCCCCTCCTTGCCGTGCACGCCTGCCCCTTGCCTTCCTCCGTACCTTTTTTACTTCCCCGGTACAAAGTTGCGGCCCGCGTCAGCGCTCTTTCCGACGTCACTTCCAGGACCCGTGACTAGGAAGTGATGTCAAAGGGCGAGCCAACGTGGGCATGCTGCTCATGCTAGAAAAGTTAGAAAGGCACAGGGAAAGGGAAGAGGGGCATGCGTGGTGGGGGAGGGGTGCCCGCCCCCCCCCCCCCCGGGTGCCGCTCACCTTTACTACGCCACCGATACCAGTATCCTGGCGACTTACCTCTGCCAGGTAATGTCTGGTACCCATTCTCAGGCCCTTCAAAAACGGCCGTCTGGTTCAGGTCATCTGCCATGTTTGCCAGCTCAGGTTCGCTCATATAGCTGCGAAGTTCTACCTGCAAGTGCAAATCTTCGTGTCAAACATTAAACCATGCACAAGGGTCTATTTTGCATTTTTTGCTCGGTGTCTCTTACTGTCCTTTAGCAGCGAGTCAATGAGTCCCACGTCTTGTAAATCAATACTGAATAAAGGGCACAAGGAACTGAAGGTGGTTTGGGAGACTTTCTGAGGCAAGACTCAAGGGTCTAAACACATAAACCCTTTGATGAAAGAGAGGCGGGAGATATACAAAACAGTCAAATGCCTCTTTGACTCTCTTCTGGAGAAATGTAGGCTTGAATCACATTATGTTTTTATAAGTTATTGAAAACAGTTGTTTCAAAAATGCATGCTATTATCTTAATTAATTACATTGTGATGATTTTATCTTAATCCCACTATTTTATTTTCTTTCACTATTTGATTCATATGCGTTTTTGCATGATTGCAAACCATCTTGAGCTTCATAAGAGGACATAAAAGTTATCTACAAGTATTAGTACATTACACAAGAGATAAGTATGCTTCAGTACAGTGTATCACAAACTGTGTGCCTCCTGATATTTCTGGTGTGCGGCCTCTTCTCCCTCAAACAGAGGAGATTGAGAGTGGACATGATCGAAACATTCAAGGTACTGAAGGGGATAGACTTAGTAGATAAGGACAGGTTTTTCACCCTCTCCAAGGTAGAGAGAACAAGAGGGCACTCTCTAAAATTGAAAGGGGATAGATTCCGTACGAACATAAGGAAGTTCTTCTTCACCCAGAGAGTGGTAGAAAGCTGGAACGCTCTTCCGGAGTCTGTCATAGGGGAAAACACCCTCCAGGGATTCAAGACAAAGTTGGACAAGTTCCTGGTGAACAAGAGCGTACGCTGTTAGGGCTAGTCTCAGTTAGAGCGCTGGTCTTTGAGCTGCGTGAGCAGCTGTTGGGCACGATGGACCACTGGTCTAACCCAGCAGTGGCAATTCTTATGTTCTTATCACACTGGCGAGGAGGAGTGTCGTCCACGCCGGCTGCCTGCCTACAGGACGTGCCTCTCGCGGTGAGAGGCACGTCCTGTAGGAAATCAGCCGGCGCAGATGACTCTCTCCCCTGGCTGGCATCTCTCCTCTCCCTGAACATCTCGGATCCGTCCCTTCCAGGTGCCTTCTGGCCGGGGCACTCTATTTAGCGTGCCGCCGGACGGAAAGTTTGCGAGACTGCTTCAGTAGAAAAGAATCATGATATAAGGGTGACTTGGGAGTAACCTTTTTTTTTTTTTTTTAATAGAAGAGGTGGTGGATACAGGGAGATGGTGATGGAAATAAATCTGCCACAGAAATCAACACAGTTTTGAACAAATGGAGAGAAGCTTTAGAAGTTTGAAGATTATCAAGTAGAGTATTAGAACAGACAAAAATGGGAAAACCCCCCAAAAATCTGTGATCCTGAAGGGCATAGATAAGGTAGATAGGGATAGATTCTTCAGACTGTAGGGAACAACAAGTACAAGGGAGCACTTGGAGAAATTGAAGGGGGACAAGTTTAGAACCAATGCCAGGAAGTTCTTCTTCACCCAGAGAGTGGTGGACACATGGAACGCACTCCCGGAAGCTGTAATTGAACAGAACACAATACAGGGATTCAAAGTGGGTTTAGATAAATTCCTGAAGGAGAAGGGGATTGAGGGGTACAGATAGAAGTAGTGATAGGTTATAGGATGAACCCAGGGACCACTGACAGGTCATGGACCTGATGGGCCGCCACGGGTGCGGAATGCTGGGCGCGATGGACCTCTGGTCTGACCCAGCGGAGGCAACTTCTTATGTAATATCATATAATCATGTTCCTTGTTGTTGAAGGCTAACGATTCCTTACCTTATAATCCCCATTCACGTACTGTCCCAGTTCTCGGTCTCTCTTCCTCTCATCCGACTGACGTTTTAACCCTCGAACAGAGGTGTGCCTGATAACAGTGGCCTCTTTTGGAAGAGGAGGGACAGCGGGCGGTTGGTCATCAGGGCTATACATCTGAGGGAGAGGCGGTCTGGGTGGTGCTTCGTCTTCCTGTCAAAACATAACAAGTATCTAGGAGACATTTTCCCAACTTGTATTGGAAGGTACATATTTTATTTTGAAAAATGTATAGCCTGAGGGGGCTTCATGCATGCCTCATGGAATTGCCACGCTTTAAATAACCTAGTGCACAGGTTAACATAAGCTAGTCCAGACCTGTAGCTCAGCCACAAAGAGCTAAGTAACAATCAAACATACAAGGGGAATCAAGTAGCCGTGTTACATCACTGCAAATACACAACAAATGAAATACCTCAATACTATTCAAAGGAAAAACCAAAACCAAATACCAGAAAATAAAAACCGGCAAAGTGGAGTAGATGAACTGGACACTTACAGGTTTATTAATGACAGTAAAAAAAAAAAATCATAAAAATAAATCCATGAAAACAATAGTAGCTGAAAATGCAAACATTTCCAACTACTATTGCCTTCAATGGCTTATTTTTATGATTTTTAAAAAAATGTCGTTAATAAACTTGTAAAGCAGGGGTGTCCAACCTATGACCCAAGGGCCGCATGCGGCCCCGTGAAATATTTTGTGTGGCCCTGGTCGAGGGCGATGCAGTGTTTTCCTCTGCTGCCCCCTGGTGTTTACTGTCTTGCCAGTGTCCTCCTCTGTCTTGCTGCAGCATTTGCGTTTTTGTGCGGCCCCAGAATCATTTTTTTCAGCCAATGCAGCCCAGGGAAGCAAAAAGGTTGGACACCCCTGCTGTAAAGTGTCCAGTTCATCTGCATCATTGCAAATAAACATCAGAAAAGGTCATAGTATAAATATCGGCATATATCAGGGGTCTCAAAGTCCCTCCTTGAGGGCCGCAATCCAGTCGGGTTTTCAGGATTTCCCCAATGAATATGCATTGAAAGTAGTGCATGCACATAGATCTCATGCATATTCATTGGGGAAATCCTGAAAACCCGACTGGATTGCGGCCCTCAAAGAGGGACTTTGAGATCCCTGGCATATATGCACCACACTAAGAATTCCTATATGGCAGGCCTAAAAATACAAGACTTCAATGTTTTTGCACTAAAAAAATATATATTTTTAGAGAACACTTATAACATGGCTGAGCCAAATGTCAGGCTCTCCTCTACCTCCCACACCCCTGCAGCACCATGCAGGTAATTTTGGAACGGCTATGAAGCATTTACACAGGCTAATCCTTCACATATATAAGTATTGTGGGACGTGAACAGCCCAATATTCAGCTGATGCCGCCTGCAACAGTGAAAGTTTCGAGACGTTATCCAGTAGCTATCCAGTTAAAGTTAGGACAGCTGTTTTCTGATGGATGTGATCCAGCTAGTTATCTGGAGAGTGGACTGAATATTGACGGTCTCTGGATAAATTCTAGCTCCATCCATGCTCTCCATCCCACCACCCCCACAAGCTATGCACGTATGTATAAGGCACATGTGTCAGCAAACCTCTTGTTTCAGCTTAGCTTAACAGAAAACAATTGTGCGGAACCTTTGGTCTTCAAAATCACCCAACAATGTAAAAATAGAACTTTGGAGGCTTTGACTTCTTAACTCTCGCTTTCTGGAATGCAGTGCTTATATGTGTCTTTTTCAGTACCTACATGCACAGGGTGTCACAGTGTGTGTTTGTATTTGCAATGACACTCTTTTAAACCTGGTTATATCCCCCAGAAACGGTGGCTCCACCAAGGGCTCCTTTTACGAAGGCGCGTTAGGGCCTTAAAGCGCGGAATAGTGCATGATAAAATCAAGTTTCAAGTTTATAAAAAATTTATTTGACCGCTTAATCCAACTTCTAAGCGGTTAACATAATAAAATTACATAAAAACAAATTAAACATATTAAAACAGGGAAGACCAATGACTTACTCAAAACATACTGCGACAATAGGGCAGATGGGGAGGAACTACAATAAGTATAGGATAGATAAGTCATAAAGGCTAAAACAATAGGTTAGGTAAAAAATTGAAAAAAAAAAGGAAAAGAAAGAAAAGTGGCGATTTAACAAAAGGCGTCTCGGAATAGAAATGTTTTTAGTTCTATTTTAAATTGTTTTATATCTAATTCGTTGCGGAGATATGTAGGCAGTAAATTCCAAAGTGACAGCAAAGTTGTTGGTACGTAAAGTATTTATTGATTTTAATGATGGTATAACTAAAAGATTTTGAGAAGTGGAACGTAGGGATTTAGTTGTTACATACGGGATTAAAAGACTGTTAATGAAATCAGGTTGGTTATTCATTTTAGTGGTATATGTTAAAAGTATAATGCCCCGCGCGCTAGCCGCTACCGCCTCCTCTTGAGCAGGCGGTAGTTTTTCAGCTAGGGCATGCTAAAAATGCTAGTACACCTTCGTAAAAGGAGCCCTACGTGTTTATGGAAACAAATGTGTATCTCCCATGGTTCTATCTGTACTTTACACAAGGCTAGAAACTGTCATTTTTCCAACTTGAACATCCTGATATGTATGTCCTGTGCAAAATGGGGTTTTATATACGCTATACTGAAGTGTCATTTTCTATGTGACATGGGGTTAGCATGCACCAACATTTCTGCATTCCCTAATCCTAGCACTCAATGTTCTCAAGGCCCCATGGGAGACCACTCTTAGCATGACGGTAGAGGAGTCACTTGGATGCCAACAGCCAAAATAACTCCCCCAATATATTGGAAGATAATTTGTTGAAATATAGCGTACCAGGAGTGTATATTCTACAACTCATACCCTAGGAATAACAAGGATGAAAAGAGCTGACTGAGAAAGTCAAAAGGGAAATCTCCAGAAGTGTGGATTGTCCTTAAGATTACAACCACCAAACAAATAATTAAATAGAACTAAAAGACTAAGAACAGAGTGAAAAAGGACAAGGGCAGATAAAACCAGTTCAAAAAATTTGGAGCATTTTACTCAAATTAGTGGAAAATTCTGCATTTCTAGCAAAACCAGTTCAAAAAAAATTAGAGCATTTTACTCAAATTCGAGGGAAATTCTGCATTTCTAGCAAAACCAGTTCAAAAAAATTAGAGCATTTTACTCAAATTAGTGGAAAATTCTGCATTTCTAGCAAAAACAGTTCAAAAAAATTAGAGCATTTTACTCAAATTTGAGGGAAATTCTGCATTTCTAGCAAAACCAGTTCATAAAATTAGAGCATTTTACTCAAATTCGAGGGAAATTCTGCATTTCTAGCAAAACCAATTAAAAAAAATTAGAGCATTTTACTCAAATTCGAGGGAAATTCTGCATTTCTAGCAAAACCAATTAAAAAAAATTAGAGCATTTTACTCAAATTCGTGGAAAATTCTGCATTTCTAGCAAAACCAGTTCATAAAATTAGAGCATTTTACTCAAATTCGAGGGAAATTCTGCATTTCTAGCAAAACCAATTAAAAATAATTAGAGCATTTTACTCAAATTCGAGGGAAATTCTGCATTTCTAGCAAAACCAATTAAAAAAAATTAGAGCATTTTACTCAAATTCGTGGAAAATTCTGCATTTCTAGCAAAACCAGTTCATAAAATTAGAGCATTTTACTCAAATTCGAGGGAAATTCTGCATTTCTAGCAAAACCAATTAAAAAAAATTAGAGCATTTTACTCAAATTCGAGGGAAATTCTGCATTTCTAGCAAACCAATTAAAAAAAATTAGAGCATTTTACTCAAATTCGTGGAAAATTCTGCATTTCTAGCAAAACCAGTTCATAAAATTAGAGCATTTTACTCAAATTCGAGGGAAATTCTGCATTTCTAGCAAAACCAATTAAAAAAATTAGAGCATTTTACTCAAATTCGAGGGAAATTCTGCATTTCTAGCAAAACCAATTAAAAAAAATTAGAGCATTTTACTCAAATTCGTGGAAAATTCTGCATTTCTAGCAAAACCAGTTCAAAAAAATTAGAGCATTTTACTCAAATTCGAGGGAAATTCTGCATTTCTTGCAAATACAAACTCAAGACTTAGGGCCTGTTTTACAAAGCCGAGCTAGTGGCCGCTGCGCAGTAATGGCCCCGAAGCCCTTTAAATCTCTATGGACTTCGGGGCCGTTGCTTTGTAAAACAGGCCGTTAATATCGCATTTCTTTTCACATGCATTCATGAAGTGTTGTTTAACTGTGCAATGGCCTTTCCAACCTTTGGCGACAGCTTGGTGGGTGACTGAAGCAGAGGTTCTGTTTTTCTCAGCTGCTGCGTCTGAACCTGAGGTGGTGGCTGAGTAAAAGGCTGCGGCTGGGACTTTGGAAACAATCTAACCTCCAGGGTAGATTTCACCGGACTCAGTGGAGGACTTTGCCGATGGGCAGCTCTGCTCTCCTTAGGTCTGAACGAAGTGGATGCGGAAGGCACAGAGGACTGATGAAACAAAGGCACGTTTTTTCTCTCTGGGAGGGGGGAAGAACACATACAATATTAGATACGAGAGGTCTGCCCAGTTTGTGTTTGTTTAAAATTAATTTTTCATTTTGAGCTTTTTGCGCGCTTAGCTATTATTTTTTTTTAGGTGTGCACTTTGAGAGCAATTATGACATCTAGATATACTAATATTTATCAGGCCCAAAACCAAACTTCGAATTTTAGAGGTGCCACAAAACAACACGCAAACCAATTTCTCCTGCGGTAGCTCAGAAGCTGTGGAACTCTCTCCCAATAACTTTGAGGCAGAAAACTAACACTTAGGGCTCCTTTAACTAAGCTGCGCTAGTGGTTTTGGCGCTCGCTGCATTGCCGTGCACGCTAGACACTAACGCCAGCATTGAGCTGGCGTTAGTTCTTGGCGCATAGCGCGGGGTTAACGCATGCGTCAATGCAGTGCGCGGTAAAAACGCTAGCACACCTTAGTAAAAGGAGCCCTAATAAATTCAAGTCTAACCTCAAAACCTTTTTCTTTAAAGATGCGTATGAGATCTAGACCAAGCGCTTAACCTAAATCATTCCATTCACCCTTATGTTTTTTTACCTCCACCCTCTCATTTTTTTTATTTTTAGGAAATGTAAATTCCACCCGTTTCCCTCTTGTATCATGTCTAGTTTATTAATATTTTATCAGGTTTGCTTTCCCCAAGTTTCTTTATTTTTGATATACCGTCTATAAAAATGTACATGTCTAGACGGTGTACATTATAAAAAATTATAGAAAACAATTAAAATTAGTAAATAAAAACAATAATTATCAGATATTAAAAAAAAATATTGGACAAATTCAAATTAATGTACTTGAAACGGAAGGAGAGTAAGAGAGGGGGAGGTTGTTTAAAATACATCGAAGTAAAATTAATAAAAAAGGACGGTAAATGAGGAGTGGTAAAGACATTAGGAAGGAGAATCACTTCAGAAGAAGTGTTCGCTGTTTCAAAGCTACGTATGAATCAGGGAGTTAAAAGGCGGAGGCTGATGCTAAAGAGGAAGGTTTTAAGTTTGGTTTTAAATTTTCCGAGGGAGTTCTCCAATCGAATGTCTAGTGGAAGGGCATTCCACAAAGCGGGGGCGGTAGCTGAGAAAATGGATTTGCGAGTAGTGTCGTGAAATAGTTCCCGTATTGACAGTATAGAGAGTACATTTTGATTATTTGATCGGAGGTCCCTTGATGATGAGTAGGGGATTAAAGAATAATTTTTAGACATTTATGATGTAAACCACTTAGGAAAGTCAAGCGCTAAATCAAGCCATAATAAAACTTGAAACACAAAGGACCCTGCTCCTGCTCTTTGAATCCCAGGACCCATGTATAATTGAGCTGGTAAGGGTCCCTAATCCCAACAGCAGACGTGATACTCCCACCTGCAACTCCTGCCACCTCTGTACCGGGCCCTCCTCCGTCCAGCACATGCTCCGATTCCAAGAAACGGAACATGCGCAGGGCTCCCCTGCACACGGGTGGCACATAGCAAGGTTTTCACTTGCACGCATAATTTACAGAATCCTCTAAGCCAGGGGGTAGGCAATTCTGGTCCTCGAGAGCCACAGGCAGGTCAGGTTTTCAGGATATCTGCAATAAATATGCATGAGCTAGATTTGCATCTCAAGGAGGCAGTGCATACAAATCCATCTCATACATATTCATTGTGGATATCCTGAAAACCTGACCCTCCCTTGGCTCTCGAGGACCGGAATTGCCTACCTCTGTTCTATGCTATATACATAGCCCTATCATGCTTCGACATGCACATTTGCACCAACTCTTTATGTGTGCATGCCTAAATTTTAGGCCCGTTAACAGCCTCTTACATTAGTCTTCTATAAAGGAACCTAGTCACACCCAAAATACACATCCTTGCTGTTTGGGCAAACTACAGTGTAAAACGTCCGAATTCTACCTTTCAAAAATGACAATTTGGACTTTTTTTGGCAAATGGACCTTTTATGTCCCTTTTGAGCCATCCACCTGCTTCGAAAACGAGTGCCAGATACTAGGAAAAGCAGCAGAATCATGCCTATATGGCAGGTGGAGATGTTTACACCTATTTGAAAGTCAGACGTAAACGTCTGCAACTGGATTATAAAATTAGCTAATTTTTTTTTTTTAGTCAAGTTTTTCATGTTTAATACTTGACTAAAAAAAATTTTATTAAACATTAAAAAACTTGACGAAAAATTTTTTAAAAAAAATAAAATTAGCTAATTTATGTGCATACCTAAATAATCTACATTATAAAGTTTGCCTACATTCTACCCCTGTACACACCTACTGGCCTAGGCAAAGTAGAAGCCATCATACCCATGTGCATCCTTAGACACCAGCCAGAATCTTGCAGCCAGGGGCAAGGGTAGCGCTTTTATTTAATGCAATTTCCTTGCAAGTGTTGAATTACTAAGGAATTTGTTATGCCTGTTTGAGCTTCAACAATTTAAAAAACACTAGGCAAGTCTCAACCACTGCAACAACCCCTGGTGTCCCTTTCTATCTCTACCATACTATCTTAGAAATGTTTTATCATTGTATTTACCCTACAATTTCCTTGAGATGTTTACTTGTGATTAGTGTATTGGATATTTTTCCATATACTGTGAACTTGCAAAGCTGCCATGCTAGATTAGAATTGCCGGATTTCACTCCTCTTTTCCTGAAGTATAAATTCAGGCATATAAAATAAAAAATGATAATTATGCTAAGCTAACATTCACTCCCGTGAAAAGTGCTTGTCCCACATACCTGGATTCTTCATAGATCCTATTATGACTTTGTAGTTTGCTTTATTTGCACTTAAGCCAGCCGTAACATCTTCAATTCTCCACAGATCTCTTTGCATTTTTGTCTTCTCCTAATATTCAGCAATACAACATATAAAAAAAAATTAAATCTAAGCCCAAGACCTACAAATCGTTATTAAATGTAAAGGGATAGCTTCAGAGCAATCTGCTTGGCCATTTTAACCCAATTCCTATGCATGCCCCTTATTTGTCCTGTTCGCCTGTTTTAATTAGACTGTAAGCTCTATTGAGCATGGACTATCTCTTAAATGTTTAATGTACAGTGTTGCGTAAGTCTAGCAGCAGAGATAAGCCCAACGGCAGAGATAAGCAAGAAAAACCTGAACTTGATGGACTAGGTGTGGTAACCAACGGAGAAACACTTTAATATAGCAAAACGTTTAAAAACTGAAATCTAGATTTAAAGCAGATCTCAACACGGGACGTATTTTGGCGTACCCACCTACATCAGGTGTCCACAATCTGAAAACCCATAAAGCAATGAGAATAAAGCTACATCTTTAATCATGGTATAGATCCTGAGGGGCATCGAAAAGGTTGACAAGGACAGATTTTTCAAATTGAAAGAAACCACAAAAACAAGGGGCCACTCGATGAAATTGAAGGGGGACAGGTTTAGAACAAACGCAAGGAAATTTTTTTTTCACACAGAGGGTGGTGGACACATGGAACACCCTTCCGGAAGCCGTGATAGGAAATAGCACAGTACAGGGTTTCAAGGAAGACCTGGATAGGTTCCTGGAGGACAAAGGGATTGAGGGGTACAGATAAGAGCAGTGGAAGGTTTAGAGATAAGTGTAGAGGTAGGTATAAAATTAGTCAGGGACTGCTGCTCAGGCAATATGCCTGATGGGCCGCCGCGTGAGCGGACCGCTGGGCGGGATGGACCTCTGGTCTGCCCTGGCGGAGGCGACTACTTATGTACTTATGTTCTTAATATGTCATAATAAAAGCAACAAATAGTTACAACAATTAATTAACTTAAGCCACCTATTGACAGCTTACACATAAGCATGGACGACCTACACTGCAGGGCTTCTTCTCTTCTTCTCCGTTAACATACTGGAGTAACCTATATGGCCTGGCAGTTATAGCCTTAACACTAGGCCCGATAGTCAGCTGGCATTGATCAGCTTTTTGCTTTGAACCCAGAAATCCAATGCTGGGCTGTGGGTTAGCACAGAAAGTTAAGACGGACTTTTATGCAGTCCTATTTATGAAGTTAAACTGGCTGGTTAAGCACCGAGGCCTGGATTCTAAAATCAATGCCTTAAATTAGGTGCCTAACTTAAATCAAAAACATCGGTAAAAACTGGAAAAATAAAAGCTCTTATAAGACAAAATCTAGGTGCCTACTGCCGCTGGAATCACACCTACAGAGGCATTAGCATCACTGTAGGCGTGGCTAATGCCAGAAGCGGTGTTAGGTGTTGTAAAGTGTCTCACAGGTGTGATTCACGTGAAAGATAAAGCACCGGAAATGTAGGCCTTTGAAAACTCTGGCCCACGTTTCCGGTGCCTACTTTACACATGGCCGCAGTTCTGCAGCCGGTGCATGATTGAGATGCAACTGGCACCGAGTTTGAAGGTGCTGGCCGATACCGGCACCGGTTGCAGAATCCGGCCCTGAATATTTACATTTAGCATCCTCAAAATAAATAGCCAGATTTCAGTTCAGCAATAACTGGTTAAATGCCGCTGAAAATTAGTTAGCCTCAAACAGACAATTTAACAGGCCAGGAGCCATTTCTGGCTGGTTAAATCACTTTGAATATCAACCCAGATAATAATCAAGTTTTATATATACTATCATGACCCTCAGCTCTCGAAAATGTACAGTCAAATGCTCTAGGATCTCAGAAGAATGGATCTCCTTTAAGCAAGTACAGTGTTCTCCTGCAAATTCGTGGTTCGTGGACTCGCTCACTCGTAGTCTGCTCTGACTGCCTCTTCCTGTAGTAAAGTCGGGTTACACCAATCAGGAGCTGCATGTCAAAGCAGCTCCTGATTGGTGTAGCCAGACTTTACTACAGGAAGAGGCGGTCAGAGCAGACTGGGAGTGATTTTCTTCACCCGCCAGTGCTCCAGTTGCCCTCTCCTGCCTCCCAGTTGCCTTCTCCTGCCTCTTAACAGGCAAAAAACTGCATTTGTGGTTTTTCGAAATTCGCGGGGGTTCCTGAAACGGAACCCCCACGAATTTCGTGGGAGTACTGTATTATACTGAATTAGCATCAGCTCTGCAAGTACAATAAAGGTAAGCTAATCTTAAATTTAGGCCAAAACTGGCCAAGACTGAAACCAGAATTTGTCAAGAGATATTTTGTACAAAGCCAAGGATTCAAGAGCTTTCTACATCTCAGATAATCTCTTTCACAACTAGTATCTACTGGTAATGAATTCCATATAGCTTGGTGTTACTATAATAAACTATTTTTTATGCGTCAAAATCAAGTATACAGATGAGGCTGCTGGAAGTTTGAATCTATTAGATTAGATATGTGATAAGATCTAATCTAATAGTAGATGATGCAGGTTATAATTTTTTTTTTTAATAAGATGGGCAATTGCCATACAAAAGCTTAAAAATGCAAGATGTTGAATTCCACATGGGTTACTATGGCAGCCAGTGAAGTTCTTTCGGAAGTGGCGTCACTCTATCAAATTTAGATTTAAATAAAATTATCTTTGCTGCTATATTTGTAATAATTGTAGACGAGTATGCAACGTTTTCGAGATACCCCAATACAGGGAATTGTAGCAAAGCAAACAATCGCATAGACCAACTTTGGCAACTCGTCTTGAGAGAAACTTTCTGCTCTGATGCAGACATCAGTTCTTGAAAGAAGCATAAACTTGTCTAAGTCATGGCTTTTCTTTCTAATGTAGAATTAATCCAGATTCCTAAACTTCGGCTGCCATGAAGCAGACAGGTTTGTAAAAGCATTGCGTTGCGACACACAAATCCAGATAAAGATGTTTCCTGGTTCATAGACTCCTCTGTCACTTTAAAACAAGCAAGCATAATGCTAACTATATCTGATGATGACAAATACTGGTCTGGGACACACAGCAGAGATAAATCATCTCCCTCCATTTCCCCAGCACAGGCACATAACAGAATGATAAATATGACCAGAGAATAAAGGCTCAACCAGTATGACTAACACTGCCAAGTTTCATTTAAGCTTGTGCACCCAGTCTTTTGTCATAAAAGAAGTCGTTAATCATATAACCAGCAGAGAGGAGTCAACAGAACTAGCATTTTTTTTTGGGTGGCTGATTTCTCAAACTTCTCCTAATTTAAATCCCCTCCCACCAAGCCCCCTTACTGCAGACCCCCATCCTTGACCCTTAATGTACAGCTTACAGTTCCTGAGAATCTGATGCACACCAGCAGATGTCACTGCTGAGCCAGAGCTGCCCCCGTCTCCTTCCTTAATAATAATAATAACTTTATTTTTGTATACCGCCATACCCAGGGAGTTCTAGGCGGTTCACATTTGTTTATCAAAAATTACAAGTGGTTCACAACCACTTGAACAAAGTTGGAAGCAACGAAGTAGTTGAGGTTAGGGAGAGAAGGGACGAGGAGGTCAGGGGGGAGACGGTTAAGGTGGGTAGGCTGGGTAGTGTGGTGGAGGGGGAAGGAGGAAGTTAACACCTAGGAGCTGGGAAATAGAGAGTTGCATGGGGATGGAAATGTCTTCTTTCCTACTGGAATTTATCCCATACCCATCCACACCTGCTAAGTTCCATTCCATCCCCACTGCAGACATTTACAGCACTAAGGAGGCAAAGAAAGAAAAAAAGATAGGGAATTTATTTTTAGAGCACATTCAAATACTATTAAAAGCTCAAACCATTTCAGATTAATCTATTGGCATAAACATTTTGCAGGCCTATATTTAAGGCATCTGTCTCGCATTTACGTAGACGTTTAGCGACGCTTAAGCCCACCCGAGGCCACTTCCAGGCAAAGCCACGCCCATGCCCTGCCTTGGTTGTGCTTAAGCATCGCTACGCATCTCTGTAGATGCACTCTGGAGGCCTACAATGTGGACATCCTGCCTTGGAGAGTTTTTTTTTTTTTTTTAAACATGTGTCCCAATTGGCTGCCAGATGGCGGTAGGATGCTTACCACCGCCTGCCATTGGGTCACACATTTTTGAGAAACAGGTCCTCTCTACCCAGGAGCTAGGAATACTAACTTAATAGCATCCTCAGCCTCAGGTGATCTTAGAAGCAGAAGACCTGACTTGAGGATAGAACAAGAGGTCCTCAAGCATAACAGCACACATCATCATGAGTCGATGAGCTCTTGTGGCATATTTATCAATAAAGTGGCCTGATTACTTGCCATCTTATCCTCACAACTCCATCATTGTGTGAGCACACATCATCTGCCATCCGAACCGCCAGACTATTCTCCTAGAGATCTTCCATGCAACGGCAAACCCTGGCCAGCTTCAACCATTCAATAAAAAATACAATTAGTTATGTGATAGCATCATTTAAACAATTCCCCTTTGGGAGTGAAGGCTGAGGTCTATACAGAACCCATTATAACCTGGACCCTTGAACACCAATACAGTTTCTGCTAGAGAAACTAAGAAGACAAACTACTACTGATTCCTGCACAGAGACTATGCACTACCAAAATACCTCACCACAATCACACACACAACGAAGACCGACTCTCTCCCAATACTAATACAGAACCATTAAATTAAGTGTGCAAACAAAAGTTGAACTGGAAACCTCCAAATGCCAGACATGGCACACAGTACAAAACCGAAGAGGAATACAAATGCATTTCTAAAGGTACGAACAAAATACAAAGTATAAAAAATGCACATTCCCAAAGCTAGCTTATTTCATTCACTAAATAAACTTTTTTTTTTTTTTTTTTTAAACTTCTTTGACCGGACATCTTATTTTTCTAAACATTCTAATCCCAGTTGCCTTTCGCTTGGCTCATTCCGAATAACTTTTTTGTTTTTATTTCTTTTAACAACGTTAGACTTTGAGAATTCTTAACAGGATTCAACTAAACCTCCCCTCGACAAAAAAATCTCAAGTACAGAAAAATAGTCCAATCCTTGCTCACGTTCTTGCAGAGACAGAACAGAACCCAACCTTGCCCTATTCTGGAGGAAACTGAAAACTCTACTCTTTGATAACTAATATAGTGCTCCCCCGGTCATTTGCGGTCGGCGATTCGCAGTCCCAGTCATTTGCTGTATTTTCTGACCGCGAATGACCGGGCAGGAGAGGGCAGCCAGAGAGAGCAGCCCGAGCACTGGCGAGTGAAGGAAATCACTCGCGGTTATGCTCTGACCGCCTCTTCCTGCACTGAAGTTGGGCCTCACCAATCACGAGCTGCTTTGACATGCAGTTTATAAATTTATAGTTTATAAATATTTCCTTTTAGCTAAGTCTTAATAATAATAATACACTTCTCCCTCCGTATTTGCGGTGATTGGGGCTGGACTGAACCGCGAATAACTTATCATATGGTGTTTCAGCCTTCCTTGCCCTGCCTGCGGCCTCCTTCAAATTGAGCCCAGCGCCACCATGACAGATCCTTCTCAGCAGCTGAGAGAGAGGGGGGATGGTGGGAGGGGGGGAACCAGGGGTTACCTCTTCCCTGGCCGGAGGAAGCCATACTCACACTTTATCCATCAGCTCCCGCACTTTCCACATATTCAGCATGTTGGCAGCTTCCCCACAACGGGGACAGACTGGCCTCAGCTGGTCAATACGCGGCCTTGGAACCAGACGGAAGCGCGGAGGGGGCAGGAGAGGGGAGGCAGCCCATCACGGATTTCCTCTCCCACTCCTGGGAATCCCGACAGAGCAGCCGCGGCCTCGCGCTCCTGCCTCCAAACCCTCTGCAAGTCCAAACGCTCAGACGGAGAGTCGCGGCATTACAGCGCTCTGCGTGGGAAGGCACGTCCACCCGCAGGGCAGCCCTGGGAGGTGTAGTTCGTGGGGACGGGAGCGAGGACTTTGCTGCCTGATTTTTCAGTTTACAGTACAATAGTTCCCATTTCTGCACTCATAGAAAACCCGCGAATAATCAAAATTGCAAGTGCAGAAACCGCGAATACGGAGGGAGAAGTGTATTGTAATTTATAGCTAAGGAGACTTATGATCAAGAAACTGTTTTATTTTACTTTTGTGATGATGATAAACATACCGAAGGCCTCAAAATAGTACCTGGCGGGCTGCGAGTTTGAGACCACTGGTTATGAGCATCTGTATGTGTAAGGATCAACCGCCTAGACAAGCAATTTTAGTTTTTATGCAGTAGTTATCTTAACTTGAGCAATAAAGCAAATTAAGGCTTTGTTACCATTTGGATCTTCTTATCTTTGCGAACTTGGATTTTCAGCTCCAACAGAAATTAAAATCGAAAAAAAGAGAACAATTGCAGATGGTGGATGATGAAATGTTTGTTTGCTTGTCGTCTATCAAGCTGCATTCTAAGTTAATTTACACTCAAAAACAAGCACATCCATCACATTGATTATCAATTATATTCTATCTACTTTAGTTTCACCATTGTTATATTACCCTTACTTAGCGTAAAGAACTTGAAAAAAATAATTCACATTTAATTTTTTGTTGGTTTTGCAATTTTTTAATTTCAATTATAATGTCCCGCAAAAAACATTTGCTCTGTTTACTGTGCCAGAGCTTAAAAAAAAGTTTGAGAGACACTAGATTAGACTAACCTGAGATAAATAAGATTTACTCATTTCTTCTTGTAAAGCCTGCTTCAAGTGATCAACATCATTTTCTAGTTTTCTGTATTCATTCCAACCATTTTCCATTTCCTGAAGACAATGATAAAAATTACAGTCTGTTTACGTTTTCCCAGTAGTTTATAAGACATTTGCCTACTTTGTAGAAAACCAGAAACAGAGTAAGTATAAGAATTAAATCAAATACAAATAAAGGCCATTTCATCTTAGGTACCCTGTGATTACATCTTAATTCTGAATCAGTAATACTATCAGGAGTATCACGATTGTCAAGATAATTAAAATATCTCAATACCTTAGGTTAGTGGGCTTCATTATTGCTGGAGTGGCAGCAAAAAATTCAACATAGGCAGGACCAATGCTGGATAAAAGTGGATGTTGCCCAGGATCTTGGGCAATAAAGTATGTGTGGCGAGGTGTCCCTCTTCAATAATATGGCTTTTCAGGTGCCCTTAAAGCAGTATGTATGACATTTGATTCTCCAGACTCTCGCTCAACCCACATTTCCCCTAAAACTCTCTTTCCCCAATATACATTCTCACTCAACCCTATCTTAATCAGTGTCAACTGCTACCAACCTCTCCATCTAGTCTCCTGCCATCAACCTCAAACCACCCAAGCTGCATTTTCACCAATTTGGTAATGCCCTCTGACCTTTCCCAGAGTCTTGTAACAGACACAGTCTCTGGGCCAGCTGTTCTGCTTTCTTCAAGCATCATCACTGCTCACAGTCTTACTGTATACTTAATGTGACTGTTTATTTTTTCCCTCAAAATGGGACAGCCCCTTTCCCCCCGGAACCCATTAAATATAGTGCAAAATATAGACAACAGATATAAATTCTCAAAACTGACACATTTTGGTCACTAAATTAAAAATAAAATCATTTTTCCTACCTTTGTTGTCTGGTGATTTCATGAGTCTCTGGTTGCACTTCCTTCTGACTGTGCATCCTTTCTTTCTTTCTTTCAATTCTTTCTCTTTCTTTCTGTCTTTCTTTCTCTCTCCCTGCCCCTCTTTCTTTCTCCCTGCACCCCTTTCTTTTTCTTTCTTTCTCTCTTCCTGCCCCCCCCTTTCTTTCTTTCTTTCTGTCTCTCCCCGCCCCCCCTCCTTTTTTGTCTGTCTTTCTCTCTTCCAGCCCTCGCAAGTCACTGCCACCTATTTATCCAAGCCACTGCAACACTAACAGATCATCTTCATGCAGCGCCCCCCCAAACGTCAAGTCTGACATCAGAGAGGAAGTTCCAGGCCAGATAGGTAGCGATTGGCTGGCCCTGAATTTTTTTTTTTTGGGGGGGGTGGGAGGCTTTTGCAGTCACTACACGAAGACGATCTGTTAGTGCGGCGGTGGCTTGGAGAAATAGGTGGCAGTGGCGGCCCGTTTTTAGCTCGCCTGTTCCGCTCTTTCTGAAAACGGGACATTTTGCGTCCTGAAGCTGTGCGTGAGGACAATGGGACAGGCGAGCTAAAAACGGGACGGTCCCGTTCAAAACAGGACGTATGGTCACATTCTGTATATTATCTAACCCACACTCACTGAGAGCCACAGAGTTCTTGAAAGAAACAGAGCAGTTTTTCTAGAGACAGCGCCAGCAGCAAACCTTTGGAAAAACAGGGAGAAGTTTATATCGAGAGAAAAGAGAGTTAGGGAGTCACGCCGGGGTCAACTCACTGGTAGAGGTTGAGAGATCAAATCCCAGTGCTGCTCCATGTGACCCTGGGCAAGTCACTTAATCTTCCAGTGCCCACAGCTTTGAAATGCTAAAGCCACAAAAAGGCAGTATACAAGTCCCCATTCCCTTTTATCAAGTCCAGTATCCCAAAGAGTAGCAACATTCCAGAGCTGAGATTGTGATGTCATAATGCCTCATTCCACCAGTGCCTAAGAGCCAAACTCATCAGTGATGTCACAATGGATTCACTGTCCTCTAGTTGACTCACATAACATATGAATTGCCACTGAAGGTGTGGCTCACTGGTAGAGCTGCTGCCTCTGCACCCAGGAGGTTGTGAGATCAAATCCCGGTGCTGCTCCTTGTGACCCTGGGCAAGTCACTTAATCCTCCAGTGCCCACCACTTTGAATGCCAGCTTTGAAATGCCAAAGCCACAAAAAGACGATAGACAAGTCATTCTCTTTCCCTTCCCACTGGCCTCTGGATCTTGCAATGAAAAATACTGCTTTAGACCGTCAAGTGAGATGTATTTCAGTGCCCCATCAACTAAAACTTAACTTTAAATTATTTTTTTATTTATTTAACATAAAAAGGACAAAGACCCAGTAGGGATTCAATTATTAGGTACAGTAGAAATCACTATGCAGTCAAACCTGAATTTAACAGACCCCAAATTAACAGATTTGGGGTTTAACAGACAAGATTTAGCAGTCTTATGTCAGCAGTTCATCAAGTTATAGGTTTCCCCGAGTACTTCCCTGTTGTTTTAAGTACAAATTGCAGGCAGCTACGTATATTGTAATAGGGCTGACATTCGATATTTGATCGTCACGGACGAGATTTCAGAATTCAGAAAGCAAAACATTTGTGTGCATGCACAGTATGTATTTCCAAATGCGCGATATGTAATGTTCTCGCATAAAGCTAAATGTGTGGGGGTTTTTTAAGACAAGTCGATTTAACTGAGACCTCCTCCCCCCAATTAGTTAGTTAAATTGAGAGTTGGCTGAACAGCAATTAGAGCTAGCAGGGAACATTCCAGCAACAGTTACTTAGTCACTAGCCACATACCGTCGATACTTTGGATATTTCGGCTCGAATTTGGACAAGGTCTTCTTGCAGTAGTCTCTGCTGGTAAGCAATGTTTTCAACGTGCTGCGGCTGGCTGTTGTATTGCTCCATTTGTCTGTGAAGAACCTCTAAAACTGACTCCAGTTTGTCCTGAACATGGAAGTGGGAAGAAAGAAAATGGATCCTATTACAGCTTCAGGAGAACGTTGAAGACTCATCTTTTCTCCTTAAAATGACTGATCCAATATGTTCCCTAGAATCTAATTGTAATTTAGCAACTGATCCCAAATCTTATTGTAAGCCACAATGATTCCTTGTTGAAAATTGTGGGATATTTTTTTTGGGGAAAAAAAAAGTCTAAATTTAACTTGGAATGTCCAAAGTTAGAGGAACAAAAATGGCCTTTTTCCAATGACAAACTGCTGGACATCCAAATATAATTTATTTTTTTTTAAACCTGTCTACTTAGACATCTTGGCTACCTGAACGTCTAACTTTATATCCCATTTTCAATCAGAAAAACATCCATTTAGAAAACGTCCTAATCCTGACCATTTCGACGTGGGTGGGGCCAGCATAGTAATGGACTGGCCACATAGACATCCCCACAGAGCAATAGGACACTGTTGTGAATATCACATAAAGGGTGCCAGCTGTATATCTCACCGTAACCCCCTTATAATTTAGGGTGAGCCCTCCAAAACCTACTATACCGCCTATGTACCACCGCAATAGCACAAGTGGCTGCAAGTGGCACCTATATGGCAGCATAGCAGGTTTTGAGTGGGTTCACACATTCTACCATAACTGCAGTGGTTAAAGTGTCTTATGGGCCTGGATCCTCCTCTCTGTGGTTCATTAGTCCACCCACCAGGCTACTTAAGACACTGTATGCAGCTCTACTAGGCTTCCCCATATCAGATGCTGCTGTTTTAGAGACAGGCATGTACCTTTTTCTTCTCATTTTTGTTTGGTGGAAGGGGGGTCAGTGAGCACTGGGGGATTGTGGGGGTGTCTTACCTTGATGCATGCAGTAGTCATCTGGTCAGTTTGGGTACCTTTGTGGCACTGAGACCCATCTAAAACAGGTCTAGTTCCAACTGTATAAGTTCTGTCCAGGATGTCTTGCAAAATGTTTGATTATCGCTGCAAGACATCCATGTCTAGCCTGCCCTTGGGAACACCCAAAGCCCGCCTACAGCACGCCTCCACCACACCCAACTCGTGCTCAGGACGCACAGAGGCTGGAACACTTTGCTAGACATACAGAAAGACGGTTTCGTTTATTGACACTTGGAAGTCTTGGCAATTATGACGTCCAAGTTCCAATTTAGGATGCTCTTTGGATGTCTATGTTTTTAAAAAAATTATGAGCCTGTATATGGTATGGCATGGTGTCTCCGTTTACTTAGTTTTGCATTTCTTTGTCAGTTAAGCATGCTTCAGAACAGCACCAAAAACTCAAACAGATAAAGAGCAGAGAAAAAAAAAAAAAGCAGGCACAAATCGCCTCAGTTCATAAAGACTTGGGTAAATATTTAGCTTTATTATACTTAAAAATTGCACATCTTTAGTTGCATGAATACATTTAATAAAAATGACAACAACTAATGGGAAACTAATATTGTAAATGTGATACTAGACTTTGGCGAATCACACTTCACACTGAGACTATCATGCATTTAAAAAAAAAAAATATTATGATCCTTGGCGGACCTTGCTTTTCAGCCGCCCAAGTCACAGCCCTCCCCCCCCCTTCTCAAGGCAGTAAGAGGGTATGTGGAACACTCACAAGGCTACAGTCTGCATACAGGTGACCATAGGCTCCACTGGTCCCCTGCCCTGGAACAGAAGACTGAAGCCAGAGGAGGCAGGGGTCTTGATCCCTCTACACACCCCACCACTACTTACACCACTACCTACACCACTACCTACACCAGATGTGAACCACCCCCACTACCTCACCCTAGATACACTAGAGATTATGACAGACCCTTCTAATCACTTGTCATATGAAATTTAAGAATCCGTCTCTGTGTATAAATATTTGCATTGTTTTATATTTAAATTATATATACAGTAAAACCTTGGTTTGCAAGTGTTTTGAAAGACAAGCAAGTACATACAGTATACACGCGTCACATCATCACAGCTGAGCAGATGGTTCTTCTCTCTCTGACGTTGCAGGAGTGTAGGGACTGTTCTAAATGAGCAAAGTCTTGCAATACGAGTACATACAGTATACACACATCACAACTGAGCCAATGGTTCTTCTCTCTCTGACACAGTGAGAGTGAAGTGACTGTTCTAAACGAGCAATGTCTTGCAATACGAGCACATACAGTATACACGCGTCACATCATCACAGCTGAGCCGATGGTTCTTATCTCTCTTATGTTGCATGAGTGTAGTGACTGTTCTAAACGAGCGAGGTCTTGCAATACGAGTACATACGGTATACACGCGTCACATCATCACAACTGAGCTGATGGTTCTTCCCTCTCTGACGTTGCAAGACTGTAGTGACTGTTCTAAACGAGCATGGTCTTGCAATACAAGTATATACAGTACACACGCGTCACATCATCACAGCTGAGCCGATGGTTCTTCTCTCTCTGACATTGCAGGAGTGTAGGGACTGTTCTAAATGAGCAAAGTCTTGCAATACGAGTACATACAGTATACACACATCACAACTGAGCCGATGGTTCTTCTCTCTCTGACGCAGTGAGACTGTTCTAAACGAGCAAAGTCTTGCAATATGAGTTCATACAGTATACAAGCGTCACATCATCACAGCTGAGCCGATGGTTCTTCTCTCTCTGACGTTGCAAGAGTGTAGTGACTGTTCTAAACGAGCGAGGTCTTGCAATACAAGTACATACGGTATACACGCATCACATCATCACAACTGAGCCGATGGTTCTTCTCTCTCTGATGCTGTGGGAGTGTAGCGACTGTTTTAAACGAGCGAGTCTTGCAATACAAGTACATACGGTATACACGCATCACATCATCACAACTGAGCCGATGGTTCTTCTCTCTCTGACGCTGTGGGAGTGTAGCGACTGTTTTAAACGAGCGAGGTCTTGCAATACAAGTGCGTATAGTATTTTGTATTAAAGTTTTTGGGTTGTGGAACAAATCGTCTGAGTTTCCATTATTTCGTATGGGGAAATTCGCTTTGATATACGAGTGTTTTGGATTACAAGCATGCTTCCAGAATGAATTATGCTCGCAAACCAAGGTTTGACTGTATTACATTTTTACATGGTACTTGCTAATTGACAAAAGCAATAGTGAGGAGATGTTGCCCAAAGCAAAAGGCAAAGAACTAGATGTCCTTGTGAAGTCTATTAATACCAGCAGAGAAAAAGAAGGCACTTCCATTCGGCTACAAATGTTTGTGACATGACAAGTTGGACTCATAACCCAGTTTGACTAAGCGCTGACAGCATAGATACCAAAACACAGCTCATCGCTCTAAAGCAGATTTGACGTGGGTAGAGGCTCACTGCAATATAATTGTGGACAACAACACTGGACTGACCGACTCCTGACACAGGCATCATTGCCGAAACAGACGTGTTGAGTCCATTTTGAGTCTGACCTTTCATGTCACAAATATTTGCAGTCAAGTGGATTTATCTTGTTTTTCTCAGTTGGTATTAAAAAAAAACTTCAAGGACATCCAGTTCTTTGCTTTTTGCTTTGGATAATATTTCCTCATGAGGAGAGTGTGGCATAGTGCACTTAGAGCTAAAGCCTTAGCACCCAGAGGTTGTGGGTTCAAATCCCATGCTGCTCCCTGTGACCCTGGGCAAGTCACTTAATCCTCCACTGCCCCAGATACATTAAATAGAGTGTGAGCCCACTGGGACGGACAGGGAAAAATGCCTGAGTACCTGAATACATTTCTGTAAACTGTTTTGAGCTCCCTTGGAAGAATTGTATAGAAAATTGAATAAATAAATAGTGTGAGAAGCTTCAGCCTCTGATAACCAGAGCTGGTATTGTGACATCATAATGCCTCATTCCACCAATGCCTAAGAGCCAACCTCATCAGTGATGTCACAATGGCTTGATTGTCCTTTACTTGGCTCACTTTTACTACATTTTGATTTCTAGAGTGGCGCAATGGTTAAAGCTACAGCCTGAGGTTGTGAGTTCAAACCCACGCTGCTCCTTGTGACCCTGGGTACGTCACTTAATCCTCCACTGCCCCAGATACATTAGATAGATTGTGAACCCACTGGGACAGAGACGGAAAATGCTTGAAGTACCTGTATGTAAACCTCTTTGTGTGGTTATAAAAACTACAAAAAGGTGATATACGAGAAGTTCTTTTCTCTTTCTCGTATTTTGCTTCTTAGAAGATTACATGAGAGTGTTTCCTTCTTTTTTTGACTTTCTTTTTTTAACTTGCTAATTCCAGGCTACTGTAAGAATAGGAATTCCATCTTTTGTGGTTGGAATTCCATCTTTTGTGGTGCCCATAGAAATGTGTTCCAGGCACAGAGCTGCAAAGGTGATGTCAACAGAATCACAAGCATAAAGTAACACTGAAAGCTAAATTCTCTGCAGTTTTGCATTACAAAACCAACTAAAACGAATACAAGGCTCAGCTTTAAAGGGAAGGGGAGTTACATTCAGAGCCCTCTCAGTATGAAGTGTGATTCGCCACAGTCTCGTATCGCCTTTGTGATATTAGTTGATTAAACATATTCATGCAACTAAAGGTGTGTACTCTTAGATATAATAAAGCTAAATATTTACCCAAGTCTGTATGAAAGGAAGAGCTCTGAGGGCTCCCAATCTACCCCCCCCCTTTTTTTTTTTTTTTTTTACAAAAACGCAAAAGGCTAGCGTGCTGAATGTTCTGTGCTGCTCCCAACGCTTTTAGGAACTCTATGAGTGTTGGAAACAGCGCAGAGCATTCAGAGCACTGGCCTGCACCAAAAACTGCTTTTGCAGTTTTGTAAAAGGGGTGGGGGGAAGGGTAAATTTGTACCAAAGGCAATGCAGACTTATAAGTGGCTTATACGCTGAGAGACTGGAGAAACTGGGACTCTTTTCCCTGGAGAAGAGGAGACTTAGAGGGGACATGATAGAGACTTACAAGATCATGAAGGGCATAGAGAGAGTGGAAAGGGACAGAAAGAGAGAGAGAGAGAGAGAGAAAGGGAGAGAGACAGAAATATATAGAGAGAGAGATAGAAAGAAAGAGAGAGAGAAAGGGAGAGCCAGAAATAGAGAAAGAGAGAGAGATAGAAAGAAAGAAAGAAAGAGAGAAAGGGAGAGAGACAGAAATAGAGAGAGAGAGAGAAAGATTGGAGAAACTGGGACTCTTTTCCCTGGAGAAGAGGAGACTTAGAGGGGACATGATAGAGACTTACAAGATCATGAAGGGCATAGAGAGAGTGGAGAGGGACAGAAAGAGAGAGAGAGAGAGAAAGGGAGAGAGACAGAAATATATATAGAGAGAGATAGAAAGAAAGAGAGAGAGAAAGGGAGAGCCAGAAATAGAGAAAGAGAGAGAGAGAGATAGAAAGAAAGAAAGAAAGAAAGAGAGAAAGGGAGAGAGACAGAAAGAGAGAGAGAGAGAGAGAGAGATTGGAGAAACTGGGACTCTTTTCCCTGGAGAAGAGGAGACTTAGAGGGGACATGATAGAGACTTATAAGATCATGAAGGGCATAGAGAGAGTGGAGAGGGACAGAAAGAGAGAGAGAGAGAGAAAGAATGAGAGAGAGAAAGGGAGAGAGAGAGATAGAAAGAAAGAGAGACAGAAAGGGAGAGACAGAAATAGAGAGAGAGAGAGAGAGAAAGAAAGAAAGAGAGAAAGGGAGAGAGACAGAAATAGAGAGAGAGAGAGAGAGAGAGAGAGAGATTGGAGAAACTGGGACTCTTTTCCCTGGAGAAGAGGAGACTTAGAGGGGCCATGATAGAGACTTACAAGATCATGAAGGGCATGGAGAGAGTAGAGAGGGACAGATTCTTCAAACTTTCAAAAAATAAAAGAACAAGAGGGCATTCAGAAAAGTTGAAAGGGGACAGATTCAAAACGAATGCTAGGAAGTTCTTCTTTACCCAACGTGTGGTGGACACCTGGAATGCGCTTCCAGAGAGCGTAATAGGACAGAGTACGGTACTGGGGTTCAAGAAAGGATTGGACAATTTCCTGCTGGAAAAGGGGATAGAGGGGTATAGATAGAGAATTACTGCACAGGTCCTGGACCTGTTGGGCCGCCGCGTGAGCGGACTGCCGGGCACGATGGACCTCAGGTCTGACCCATCGGAGGCATTGCTTATGTTCTTATAAGAAGTATCAGTCATTTTTAAAATATGTGCTATTTCCAAAACCATAACCTTCCTTGGTGAACACAGCTCATGTTGATTTCAAGAAATGTTCTTTAACATAACCTAAAGTGGCCTGGAGTCTCTCATGCAAAGCACTGCTGTTTGACTGCATGTTTTGAATAAGAAACCTCTGTGACTGCATTACAATCTTTCCTGCTCAAAACTGTTTGCCAGAAAACACCTAATCATTTAAGAATTTTATTGTAATTACTTTATTGTCCTTGAGGATTCTTAATTTGTCTTCCAAATCACGCAGAATTCCATCCTGTTCACAGAGTTTGCTTAGTTTGACCTAAACAGAAAAAGAAACACATTTCTGCCAGCTTAGAAAATCACTATTTCCCACATAAGGATTTCAGAGTGGGTTGTTGTTTTTTTTTTTTTAAAGGTTCATAAAAGACAGGAGAAGGCAAAATTAGTTGGCGTGAAGTGCACTGCTGACCTCCTACTGGGAATAGAAAAGGTAATATTTAATAGGGATAAGTTGTCATTATTAAACGCAGGGGAAATCACATTTCTCGTTTCAATTTTGTTTCATTTCTCATTTGAAGCAGAGACACAGCCGTCTATATTTAGTCTCTGTGATTTTAGCATGTAAACTTCTCGATTGTGTCCTTGCCATTATTTGGGGCTCTTTCTTGTTAATAAAAAGATTTAAACATAAAATGCAAAAATGGAAGAAAAACTAGTCTAAGTGGGTCTGCAAGATAGATTGATTATAATATACTGGTTCTTTGATCAATATGTCAATATGACATGTTTACTATTGCATTTCATAAACTCTAGTTTATCTCAGGCTGATGGGTACGGCTCCTTCACAATGGCAACACACCCCACTTGTAAGGGTTCAATCAAAGGATGACAACAGGGCCTACAAAACTATTTATATCAGTACAATAAACGTGAATGTCCAGCTTGGGCTCTTTTTAAGCGTCCTTACTCATTTGAGGCTAGAGTTAATCTAGAGCTCCTTCATGAACCCTTGAAAAAGCCCTTTCGGGCGAAAAGGGTCCCGTCGGGGCATGCTAGAGATAACTGCATTAAAAGGATAAGTAAAGAAAATATGTACTGTTGTTTTATTTGTGAAAAGTAACAGAAATAAAACAGCAGTAAACTAACAAGGTACATTTTAATCAAGGAGGCAATTAGCTGAACCCAAGCTGGACATTCACGTTTATTGTATTGATATAAATAGCTTTGTAGGCCCTGTTGTCATCCTTTGATTGAACCCTTACAAGTGTGTGTGGGGGGGGGGGGGTTGCCGTTTGGTGGTTTCCTGTTTGTCCCACTTTATCATCTTCTGCATCCTTTTAGTGATTACTAAGTGTACTGTTCCTTCCCCATTCTTTTTCTGTCGTTCAAAAAAAAACTAGTTAAAGCAGCCACCCCCCTCCGCCATATCATACTCACGTCAACATCACTTTCTGCAATTCTCACAGGTTTGGATGTTCGGTCTTTCAGGCTTTCCTGACCAGTAACCTGGCAAAGAAAGAAGGATTGAAAATAAAGCATGCTACAGAAGGTGAACTCATATGACACAAATATCGCCCATTTGCAATTTTGATAAGTTTCTGCAGGATCGAAAACATGAATGCATGAATTTGTAGTGCAAGGAAAAACTGGAGCACGCAAAAAAGAAAAAAAATAAAGCATATGCACACATTTCTAATATACACTGCTGTTCTTATAAAAATAATAATGGGGTCGGTATTCAGTGGCATTTATCTGGATAGAGAGAGCTATCACCCAATTAGCTGCTACTCCCTGGGGCCAGACAGTAATCTTCAGCAGCTTTATCTGGATAATCCCCTTCCCTCCCAACAGCTCTGTCTGGATGCCGTCATAAGAACATAATTTATCGCCATACTAGAACAGACCAAATGTCCATCAAGTCTAGTATCCTATTTCTAACAGTTACAAATCCAAGTACCTGGCAAGATCCTAAAAGAGTAGAACAGGAATGAGCAAAGAATTTTCCTGAGTCCATCTGAATAATGGCTTATAATAACCTTTTTTTTTTTTTTTAGGAACTCATTCTAACCTTTTTAAACCCCGTTAAGCTAACCGCTTCAGCACATTCTCTGGCAACAAATTCCAGAGTTTAATTACATGCTCAGCGAAGAAATATTTATTTTGCTTTATTTTAAATTTACTACTTAGTAGCTTCATTGCATTCAATTCTGGTCTCCTTGTCTCAAGAAAGATATAGCGGCACTAGAAAAGGTTCAAAGAGTGACCAAGATGATAAACATAATAACATAGTAGATGACAGCAGATAAAGACCCGAATGGTCCATCTAGTATGCCCAACCTGATTCAATCTAAAAATTTGTTGGTTTTTTTTTTTCTTCTTAGCTTTCTAGGCAAGAATCTAAAGCTCTTCCCAGAACTGTTCTTAGGTTCCAACTACTGAAGGCTCCATCAAAGCTCACTCCAGTCCATAAAGGAGATGGAACTCCTCTCATATGAGGAAAGGCTAAAAAGATTAGGGCTCTTCACCTTGGAAAAGAGACGGCTGAGGGGAGATATGATTAAAGTCTCCAAAAGCCTGAATGGAGTAGAACGGGTACAAGTGGATCGATTTTTCACTCCGTCAAAAATTACAAGGACCAGGGGACACTTGATGAAGTTACAGGGATATACTTTTAAAACCAATAGGAGGAAATTTTTTCACTCAGAGAATAGTTAAGCTCTGATTGTGGTAAGAGCGGATAGCATAGCTGGTTTTAAGAAAGGTTTGGACAATTTCCTGGAGGAAAAGTCCATAGTCTGTTATTGAGAAAGACATGGGGGAAGCCACTGCTTGTCCTGGATTGATAGCATGGAATGTTGCTATTCTTTGAGGTTCCGGAATCTTACTATTCTTTACGATTCTGAATGGAATGTTGCTACTCCTTGGGTGTTGGCCAGGTACTAGGGACCTGGATTAGTCACCATGAGAAAAGGCTCCTGGGCTTGATGGACCATTGGTCTAACCCAGTAAGTCTATTCTTATATTCTTAGTCCTTGAATTTTTGCAATTCACATCAACCCATTCCATACTACTCAGGATGGATCTGGGGGCAGAGATAACGATACAACTATTTTACTGTCCTAACTTATCTGGAGAGGTATCTGGGTCCAGGTGCTGAAAATGAACAAAACCTGAATATCTTTCAGCTGCCTGTATCCAGGTATAATCAAAAAAGTAAGTTCCAAAACCTGTCAATTATGAACAGCTGCTCTTTGCATGAACGCAAGTTTCTATTTTTGAAAATTCTGTCTAGCATAGGAGTTGTTTTTTTCCACTGTAAATCATATACCTTATGAATAAATGCCTTTGAGTGCAAATTTCACACATCAATGGCTATCTATAAAAGAAGTCTGTTTCCGATATGAACTTTGTTTTGAGAAAAAAAAAGTACTTAACAAATTTTGGAACTCATCTCTTCAATTATCTGGATATAAATTAAAACACCACGGTTCATTTGAAGTCGATGTTCATGGCAGTGTTTAAGTACCAGGGGTAATATCTGTTCTATTTGGTGAAATCTGTGTAAATTAAAACTTTGGCTTATGTGATCATCTGTCTGGGATGGTACAGTACTACGAAAGAGAAAGACTACAAAATATTTGAACAGTTGGTAGCCTGACTAGACAACTTCTTTAGCAGTGTGGAACAGAATAACTGGGCAGACTGGCTGGGTCAACTTGTCATCTGTTCTGCTATTAATCTCTGTGACTGTGTAGAATACCAGCATGAACCTTTTGTGAACCATTCAGATTTGCACCATACTGTGTAAGCAGTCTTCTTTCATTTGAGAAAATGTTGACATTTGATTTATTCTTAATACGAGGGTAAATCAAAAAGTAAAAGCAAAATACATTTAACGGCTTTAATAGAGGTAACTGTGAGCAATTGATCATATCACTTTTCCACATAGTACCCATGCAAGTCGACGCATTTGTTATATTGTTTAACCAGCTTCTCTATTCCTGCAGAGAAGAGGTTTTTTGGCTGCTCTTGAAGTCTTGTGAGCTCCGCTTCATCATCAGAGGTGTATCTGCAACCTCACAACATCTCCTTCAGTAGACCAAAGATGTGATATTTTACTTGGGAGCCTTCAAAAAAACCATTCTAAGTCTCAGAGTCATTCAAAATTCAGCAGTTCGACTGATCTTTGGGCTGAAGAAATGGGATCACATAAGCCCCTATTATCAAAAACTCCATTGGCTTCCCCTGGATGCGCGAATTCTGTTCAAGTTCTCTTGACTGTGTTATAAATCAATACTTGGTCTGCCCCCACTTACCTAGTTTCCCAATTTAATCTGGCAAGTTCTATTAGGCCCACACGAAGAATACATCTGTTCACCTACCCAACAATAAAGGCCTGCCACTATAAAAGATTCCTGCCCAGAACCCTCGCCCTCCAGGCAGGCAAATGGAACGATTGGCTGAGTAACGTTATCTCACACTCCTCAACCTACCTCAGTTTTAGAAAATTGATAAAAACGAGTTTGTTCAATCGATTTGTAAACTAAGAATTTTATAGCACTGCAAATTCAACCATTAACCTTAAGAACTTTATAGCTTTCTACCTCTTCCATTATATAAGATTGTATAGATGTCTTTGAATTGTTGACCTCTTCTCTGATTGTCCAGCGCTTCTTGTTGTAAACCGCCTTGAACTTTTCATGGCTTTGGCAGTATATAAAAATAAAATTATTATTAGATGCCAGATCCAGGTATCATGCTCCAGTCAACCAGCAATATCTAGGGGTTACTTTTGATCAAAAATTAACTTATCACGGCCATATTAGTAGCATATTGCAGGTTTAAGTCCATTTTGCAGCAATGCGAAGTGTTCATCACGGTTCACTGTTTGCCCGTGCACTTGGAAATGCGCCAGAATAGGGCCCTTCATGTCCCAAAAGAAGGTTATATAAACAAGAAGAAAACCTGAGAGAAAAATATATTATAGAAATTACCTGAGAGAAAAAATATATTATAGGAGAAGAAAGGTTAACAAGATTTTCTAGTAGGAGGGCACTACTGCACGTTGTTTCAAGTTTATTACAAATTTGCTATCTTATCAAGTATTTCAAGGTAGTTGTACAAAAAAAATTCGGGAAATACAAATAAAATACCAAAAAAAACAATTAACATAATAAAGACCAAAAACAGGACATAAAACAGGGTACAATAAGACCGGACAAACAAGTACAAAAAAGGGAAAAGGGAGAACTACAATAATAATTTTAAGAAAAGAAAGGATAAGAGGAAAAAACAAGATGGCGGGTTAACAATACGTAAGTCCAAAAGAAAAATGGACTAACGAAAGCTTAAAAAAATCCTTATGACAGTTAAACTGGGAAAGCATCTTTAAAAAGGAACGTCTTAAGAGAAGATTTAAATTTCTCAAGGTTAGTTCTTTCTCTTAGCTGGTTCAGTGCTGAGTTCCAAAGGGTGGGAACAACCACAGAAAAAATAGTATTTCTCCTAGTATTTATATGGCTCAGAGACGGAGTAGCAAGTAAGTTTTGATCAGAAGATCGAAGGGCGGTATATGGAATCAAAAGTCTATTGATAAATTCTAGTTTTAAAAGTCAGTAATAGTGTTTTACATGTACCTCGATGATTGATAGGGAGCCAATGAGCTTTAATTAGAAGTGGAGTTCCATGATCAAATTTTTTTAGCCTTATAAATTACTTTAATGGTAGCGTTCTGAACTATTTGTAAACGTCTTAGCTCTTTCTTGGAGATTCCATGGTATAAAGCGTTACCGTAGTCCAAACAGGAAATGACCAAGGATGGTGCAATCTTGCAAAGGAGCGTCCACGTTTCTGACCTCGTGGCCGCCACACAACTAAAGGCCTTGTGCACGAACTATCCAACAGGCAACGTACAAGTACATATGTTACATTTCACTAGCGCCGTTCCGGTTATCGCGTAATTTAACAATTGCCTTTAATTTTTGACTCACCCTCATATATAGGCAGCCAGAAACCTGGCCTTTTCTTTCTCAGCTGTGGACACTACTGAAACGCAACTAAAATCGACCTATGGTTCTATGGCACGTGAGCAACCTTCACTTCATGTTGGGTGCTGTAATTCTTTCGATGTTCGTTTCCCTGCCCTTTAGCATTGCATCTGGACAGAAAGGTGAGGAAAAAGGTCCTTCTAAGGTTGTTATTTATGGCCAGAATTTAGTGAATGCAACACTCGGCTTTCAGATCTGAAAACAAAAGCTGGTAACCTAAGCAACATGGTTATTCAAATACTACCGTATTTTCACGCATATAACGCGCGCGTTATACGCGTTTTTACCTACCGCGCATACCCCTCGCACGTTATATGCGTGAGCGCGGTATACCAAAGTTTTAAAACATAGTTCCCACCCCGCCCGACGCCCGATTCACCCCCCCAGCAGGACCGCTCGCACCCCCACCCCGAACGACCGCTCGCACGCGCTCCCACCCGCACCTGCATCCACGATCGGAGCAAGAGGGAGCCCAAGCCCTCTTGCCCGGCCGACTCCCCGACGTCCGATACATCCCCCCCCCGGCAGGACCACTCGCACCCCCACCCCGAACGACCGCTCGCACGCGCTCCCACCCACACCCGCATCCACGATCGGAGCAAGAGGGAGCCCAAGCCCTCTTGCCCGGCCGACTCCCCGACGTCTGATACATCCCCCCCCCCGGCAGGACCACTCGCACCCCCACCCCGAACGACCGCCGACTTCCCGACAATATCGGGCCAGAAGGGAGCCCAAACCCTCCTGGCCACGGCGACCCCCTAACCCCACCCCGCACTACATTACGGGCAGGAGGGATCCCAGGCCCTCCTGCCCTCGACGCAAACCCCCCTCCCCCCCAAGAACCTCCGACCGCCCCCCAGCCGACCCGCAATCCCCCTGGCGACCCCCACGACCCCCCCACCCCCCTTCCCCGTACCTTTAGTAGTTGGCCGGACAGACGGGAGCCAAACCCGCCTGTCCGGCAGGCAGCCAACGAAGGAATGAGGCCGGATTGGCCCATCCATCCTAAAGCTCCGCCTACTGGTGGGGCCTAAGGCGCGTGGGCCAATCAGAATAGGCCCTGGAGCCTTAGGTCCCACCTGGGGGCGCGGCCTGAGGCACATGGGCCCAACCCGACCATGTGCCTCAGGCCGCGCCCCCAGGTGGGACCTAAGGCTCCAGGGCCTATTCTGATTGGCCCACGCGCCTTAGGCCCCACCAGTAGGCGGAGCTTTAGGATGGATGGGCCAATCCGGCCTCATTCCTTCGTTGGCTGCCTGCCGGACAGGCGGGTTTGGCTCCCGTCTGTCCGGCCAACTACTAAAGGTACGGGGAAGGGGGGTGGGGGGGTCGTGGGGGTCGCCAGGGGGATCGCGGGTCGGCTGGGGGGCGGTCGGAGGTTCTTGGGGGGGAGGGGGGTTTGCGTCGAGGGCAGGAGGGCCTGGGATCCCTCCTGCCCGTAATGTAGTGCGGGGTGGGGTTAGGGGGTCGCCGTGGCCAGGAGGGTTTGGGCTCCCTTCTGGCCCAACTACCAAAGGTACGGGGAAGGGGGGTGGGGGGGTCGTGGGGGTCGCCAGGGGGATCGCGGGTCGGCTGGGGGGCGGTCGGAGGTTCTTGGGGGGGAGGGGGGTTTGCGTCGAGGGCAGGAGGGCCTGGGATCCCTCCTGCCCGTAATGTAGTGCGGGGTGGGGTTAGGGGGTCGCCGTGGCCAGGAGGATTTGGGCTCCCTCCTGGCCCGATATTGTTGGGGAGTCGGCGGTCCTTCGGGGGGGGGGGGGGGATGTATCGGACGTCGGGGGGGGCATCAGGCTTTCAGGATGGGGACAGACCTTCAAGGGGGGACAGTGCACGGAAGTAAGGGGGGGTGAACGGAGAGTCGGGACAGCGCACGGAAAGTCAGAGCGGGCGAAAGGAGCGTCGGGCAGCATGCGCGGTATACCCGTGAGCGCGGTATATCAAAGTTTTTGTGCAAATCATCGTGATTTCTGCGCGCTATATTCGTGTGCGCGTTTTATACGGGTGCGTGTTATTTGCGTGAAAATACGGTAGTACAGAATCCCATGTTCAAGGAGCCCACACTAATTCACACTGTAATCTTAGTATAATAGTAGATGATAGCAGAAAAACCCAGTCAGCCCCATCCAAACTGCCCATGTATTTCAGCTTTGCGTCATAATGCATGCAATTTTAATATACTGCTCTATACCAAGACAGAGCATAAAAACAGGAAGATAATAAAATCTTAGTTTATATACAGCACACTTTCCACATCTTAATCACAAAGTTTTGGAAAATCCATTAGCCTTCCCAGACAGTATCTGGTCCTCACTGGTCAGCAGAATCAACTTGTTTGATAACTGCAGTGTCACTGGGGGTGTCAGGTCAAAAGCGCACCGGGACAAAGGCGCGAGCAGACAACTGAGCGCAGCATGGAGGCGCGCGCCGAAGAAAAAGACTGTTTTTAGGGGCTACGACGGGGGGTTTAGGGGGAACCCCCCACGTTACTTTATACAGATCGTGCCACGTTGTGGGGGCATTGTGGGGGGTTTGGGGGGTTGTAACCCCCCACATTTTACTGAAAACTTAACTTTTTCCCTGTTTTCAGGGAAAAAGTTACGTTTTCACTAAAATGTGGGGGGTTACAACCCCCCAAGCCCCCCACAACGCCGCCGCGATCTGTATTAAGTAAAGTGGGGGGGCTCCCTAACAAAACCCCCCATCGCAGCCTCTAAAAACATGCTTTTTCTTCGGCGTGCGCCTCCATCTTGCGCTCAGTTGTCGGTGCGCGCCTTTGTCTTCCGCGTTACTGTCTATGAACCGTCACTGGGTCATGCCTCTCAACATTTCTTTGGCCGCCACCGGAAACCGAGCAGATTTCAACGTATGGTTCACCTCGATTTTTTTTCTTAGGTAATGACTCCTAATGGGGAACCTATCATCCCTCCCTATTGTTTTTACCATAATTGTCTTCTTTTCTATCAGCAATTTGTATTTCTCTACCCATCCTTTCCTCTCATTTTTACATGTTTGTAATGTTAGTCTTTAACATGTTACGTACGTTTTGTTTTTGTTGTTTTGTTGTCCCCTTAATTTTATGTAATTTTAATGATATGTTCATCGCTTAGAAATTTGAGTAAGCGATTAATCAAATCTACAAGAAACTTGAAACTTGAATCAAGCAGCTACAGTTTGGATTAATCTTCCAAAAGTGAATCACTTTGTGCTTATCCACATGAAATTTCCTCTGCCATTTGGATGCCCAGTTTTCCGGTCTCCTAAAGTCCTCCTGCAATTTCACAACTTTGAATATTTTTATGCCTTCTGTAAGTTTAATCATCTTGCTCGTCGTTCCCATTTCCAGATCATTTATGTTAAAAAGCACCAGTCCCAGTACAGATC
Source organism: Geotrypetes seraphini (assembly GCF_902459505.1). Taxonomy (NCBI): domain Eukaryota; kingdom Metazoa; phylum Chordata; class Amphibia; order Gymnophiona; family Dermophiidae; genus Geotrypetes; species Geotrypetes seraphini. The sequence continues at coordinate 27,036,897 of NC_047102.1, read as the reverse complement.
CCTGGGGTACTCCACTAGTCACCTTCCTCCATTGAAAGAATTGATTATTTAACCCTTTACCCTCTATTTTCTATGTTTTAATCAGCTCCTATTCCAGAACAGAAATGTAAGCTACCGTATATTTACATTCTTTGACCTGCTCTTGATTATGTCTTTCAGGCTATATTTCTATAATGTTAGAATTTTTGGGATGATGGATATAATTTATTTCATCCTAGTGTTCAAGCTCTTTCCACTGGTTTAGGGGGCAAGTCTTTAACTGGGTGACACAATATTGCTACGGCTGGAGGTCCGTTGCTATTTGCAGACTTGGTAGGCTATACCCTCCCTTCGCGGGTTGAAGGGATTATTTTTTGGCTCATGGACATCTGGGAAGGCTCTCTGTGGGCGATAAGTCTACTTTTCCACAAGGGCGATATTGTGGGGGAAAAAGTGCATCCTGAATCATTGGCTTCAGGACTCCCCACCCACCATCTGGTATTGGTGCAATAAATTTCATTTTTCAATGGTATGGGCATCTATGTCAGCTCGGTTTTCTTATCATAGGAGTAAGCCTCTTCTTGTCCATTTGAGCATCTTATTTGTATACCTTACCCCCTCTAATTAAAAGTCAAGTTGTCAATCAATTACAGAAGCCAGTGGTACCTCTACTGCCAGTGGGTTGAGGGTGGGATTAGGAAGGTGCTAGTGGGTAGGGGGTTGGCGCGGAGGTAGGGGGGAGCATTGGGGTGGGGCCTAGCTGGGTCCAGGCTCTAAGAGTCCAAGCCTGGACCCTACTTGTATTAGTTTGCTTTCTTTGCTCATTGTTTGGTTGTGTCATATATCAAAAATTGATGTATCTGTTATTTTACATATATTTTGCCATTTGAATTAAAATTTGGTTAAAAAAAAAACCCAACAAAAAAACTGGGTGACACAACTTAGGGGCCTCAATGTCGTGCACTGAGCGCTAAGGCCCTGATTCTATAAATGAAACCTAACTTAATTTTTTTAATTAGTTTAATTGGCGCGGTTACTGGAGGCACCATTAAAAAACGATTAAAACGCAATTTTTAAAAATTAATTAGTCAGTAAGCATCTACATCAAGGCGCCTACACAGCAAGTAGGCATAGATGGGGGCTGAGTTTGAGCGGGGGCTGAGTTAGGCGTCGGTGGGCATCTACATACATTATGTGCCAGTATATTAGGCCAAGAAAACCCTGGCTTAATAAACCGGCACCTAAGATTATGATTAGGTGCTGCTAGGACAAATTCTAACTTTGATTCTAGAAGCCATCCTGCCCTCCATCCATAAAAACTCAGTATAGAACCATAGGGTCAAACAGATGATTATTGTATAGTTAACTTTCAATAGCCAACGTCACTACATGTGACCGAAGAATCAAATTACAAACGATTCTTTGGCAGAATTCTCTTATCAGACCAGTAAATGGGATAAACATCTTGGTAATTTTATATCAAGTTCCAACACCTATCTGGCATTTAGAAAATTGTTAAAAGCATTCTTGTTTGGTAAATTTTTTAACTAATGGCTTGGAATTCACTGTGAATGTCCAGAATCTTATTTCTAAACCGCACAGAACTGAGCATATTGTTATGTTATAGCATTCTACAAGTTGCACATATAGGTTGGAGACACGCCCATGTCCCCTTATGCTCCGCTCACATATAAACCCTCTTACAACTAAGCCAGTGATTACTAAACCTAGCCTTGAAGGCACCTTGGCCAGTCGGGTTTTCAGAACATCCACAATGAATATTCATGAGCGAGATTTATTTATTTCTTTAAAAATTTATATACCGCATTCAACTATGCGGTTAACATATTGGTTACACACATACTATACTGATCGCCCTTTAGTCACATGGATATGAAAAATGGATGACGTGCGAGGTGATTAAATTTGCGGACGATACAAAGTTATTCAGAATAATGAGGACACAGAAGGTTTGCGAAGACCTACAACGAGACATAAATACACTCGAGGAATGGGCCGCGAAATGGCAAATCAGGTTCAATGTGGATAAGTGCAAAAATCATATGCACGAATACAGGATGTCCGGTGCTGTACTCGGAGAGAGTCCCCAGGAAAGAGACTTGGGATAATTGTAGACAAGTCAATGAAGCCGTCTGCACAATGTGCGGCAGCGGCGAAAAAGGCAAACAGAATGCTAGGAATGATTAAAAAGGGGATCACAAACAGATCTGAGAAGGTTATCATGCCGCTGTACCAGGCCATGGTACGCTCCCACCTGGAATACTGCGTTCAACACTAGTCACCGTACATGAAAAGGGTCCAGAGAAGAGTGACAAAAATGGTTAAGGGACTGGAGGAGCTACCGTACAATCAGAGGCTAGAGAAACTGGGCCTATTTTCCCTTGAAAAGAGGAGACTGAGAGGGGACATGATCAAAACATTCAAGATATTGAAGGGAAAGAGAGATTGTTCACTCTCTCCAAGGTGGAGAAAACGAGAGGGCACTCTCTAAAGTTAAAAGGGGATAGATTCCGTACAAATGTAAGGAAGTTCTTCTTCACCCAGAGAGTGGTGGAAAACTGGAACGCTCTTCCGGAGGCTGTTATAGGGGAAAACACCCTCCAGGGATTCAAATAGGGGAAAACACCCTTCAGGGATTCAAGACAAGGTTGGATAAGTTCCTACTGGAACAGAACGTATGCAAGTAAGGCTAGACTCAAATAGGGCACTGGTCTTTGACCTAAGGACCACCGCGGGAGCGGACTGCTGGGCACGATGGACCACTGGTCTGACCCAGCAGCGGCAATTCTTATGTTCTTATCTTATCAATAAAACATTCAGCAATAAAACTGCAAAAAGTTAAAACCCAGATATTCGTTGGCACTACAGCTTACAGGAAGAACAGAAGTAGCAACATTTTCATAGGAAAGCTGCGTTTTCAACATTTTCTTAAAACTGATCTCTCCAACACAAAAACGTAGTATGCCTGGAAGAGCATTCCAAAGTTTGACACCCGCCACTGACATCATTGATGCTCCAATTCTAACATGAATAATAGGCATCCTCCCCTCTAAACCCAGTTTCATCGTGTTTTCAGACCTTAGATTTCTTCCAGGTTGGTAAATTTCAAATAATTCTTGTAGTACTCTTGGAGCAATAGGGTACAATATCTGATGGAGATATGATTGCAGTGGAGGCAGTACGTGCAAATGTCTCTTATAATAATAATAATAACAACTTAATTTTTGTATACCGCCATACCCCGAAGAGTTCTAGGCGGTTCACATTAGTTAAACAGAGATTACAAGTGGTTACATATCAAATTGATCATAGAGTTGCGAACAGCAAGGAGAGAAGTAGTGGGAAGAGGAGGGAGAACAGGGGGGGGCGAGGATCAGAAGGGGGGGGGGAAGAGGATTGGAAGGGGCATTAAGGGTCTTGGTCTCGGAATAGGTGAGTTTTGAGTAATTTTCTGAAGTCGAGGTAGTTGTGGGCCTTGAGGACCATTTGGGCTAGCCAAGGGTTTAGTTTGGCGGCTTGGAAGGCGTAGGTTTTGTCTAGGAATTTTTTTGAGTGGCATAGTTTTAGGGAGGGGAAGGCGAAGAGTTGAATATCCTGAAAACCTAATTGGCTGGACTGCCTCCAGGACCGGGTTTGTGAATCAATTCACTATGCTATATAGTTTTGGACACACTGCTAGCACTTATGCATACAAATGGCACATTTACAAACAAAGCGATAGTATTCTCTAACCTCTGTGCAAAAATGGCGTATAACTTTAGATGCCTTGTTATAAAACGGTCTTTTAAATGTAATTAACTAATTTTTATCTTGGAAACCAGATCTTTTGAGTGAACTACAAGGAACATTCCAATAATGCCATAATGGATTTTTTTAATTTTTTTATTTCTTTATTCATTTTAAAGCCATAAGTAAGTGCAAAATAAAATACAATCATATAATTCTATAAAAGCACTTAAATACAATTACAATTATAATCTATGACAAAAAGATCATCACCCCCCCCCCCCACACACACACACATAATTACTTGGCCATAATGGATTTAAGCTAAGTGGTTCATCATGAAAGTACTGAACTGGGCTGGTGAATAAACTCCTTAACATTTGAATCTGGCCCACACCTACAAATAAATAAAACCTCTACCATAAATAGAGAACTACTACATTTATTCTAAGTCAGTGATAAAAATGAAAACAAAATGGTTTGAATGGTTTGAAATGTTGCCATTCAGAAAGCACAGGAAATTGTCCACATGCATAAAACACATACACGATATGAAGCGCGATCAAAGCAGCCACAAGTCCGTACGCATACGCGAAAATAAAATCTAAAACATATTCACACAAAGCCTTCGTTGACTTTTTTTTACTATGAAACGCATGTAAAAAGCATGGGAAGTCAGATGAACTAAGCATTTTTCCCATCCACAGGAAATGGGAGAAATCCCTTACCACATCTGGCTTAAGGCATTCAGTTGTTTGCCACTAAACCATGTGTAGAAAGCAGTGAAATGGCTACACTTTTAGATATAAGCCTTACGTTCAAGCTGCATCGTAACCCTGGTGTCGAGTACTTCAGTACATTGTGAACCAGGTTGATGAGAGGTTCATTACATTTAATCTGTTTCAAACAAAAATTCAGTATTTCTGTTATTAAAAAAAAAAAGTATAAATTTCACCGATCTTCAGGATTAAATATTCGCTATTCAAGTTTATTTAAAAATTTGATTTGATCGCAATATTGTATTCCAATGCGATTTACAAATAATAATTTTAAAAAACCCAAAAACCCCACACAATTTTTAAAACTATGACACTACAGGACACAAGAGGAAGACAGGTTTAACTACAAATCATAAAAAAATAAAATGAAAAAAGAGGTTAAGACAGTAGGATGGGAATTGGCACCCCCTTAATTTTCATTTAGAGGATTTTAGTCCACCACAGAGTATTTGAGTTTTATAGAATTCAAGAAGCTCAGTTGAAAGCATCCTTAAAGAGCCACCTTTGAACTTACTAAGCGATTTTTCTTCCCTAATATAAATTGGAAGTTCCAAGTTTGAGGTGCCATAACAGAGAAGATCGTTGGGCTGCTTGAATAAGTTAGTTCTGAAGCTTTCCTTTGGTAATTATACTTAAACTGTCCACAAAGGCCCTGATTCTATAAAACATGCCTTACGGTAGGCATCTAAATTGACACACCTAGACTATCTAGGCACCTAACATTTAATTAACTTAATTAGCACCGAGAAGAAAAGCTCAGTTGGCTCAATAATTAGCTTCAATTACAATGAATTGCCACTTAGGCACCTAAATTGATAGACGCCTAGCCTGAGGCATCTTCTAGAAAGTGGGCATGGTTAAGGGTGGATCGTGGGCAGATCTTGGGTGTCGTTTCCATGTAGGGTCCTAAATTGGACTTAGGCACTGGTATTTAGGCCAAGTAAACCCCAGTATAAATAGGGGGACACCTAAGATTTTGACACCTACCAGTGCCTAAAGCCCAATTTAGCAGCCACCAGTTGCAATTCTGTAAACAATGCCTAATTGAAGATCAACAGTCGCTACGTCCTGCGTTCCTTGGTGCCTATTTGTTAGGGACTGCTCATTATAGAATGTATTGTGCAATAATTCAAAAGCATACATAACAAAGAAAAATAATTGTGCTCAGACCAATGCTGGTATTTTTCATAACTCTTTTAGAAGTCTGCCTATAGAGCCAAATCCTATAAATAGCATCCTATAGGAGGGGCTTTAGGCACCTGGACCAAGCAGAGCCTTAGGCCCCTCCCGGTGCATCCCAGAATGCACCGGGAAGGGGGGGGGAGACCCACCATTTTGGAAGAGGAGGGCCTGCCGGCCAGGGGGAGTGGGCATCCCTCTTGCCGGCCAGCTCCTAAAGGTACAGGAGGAGGTTCGGGAGGTGTCAGTGGGGATGCTGGGATGTGAGGGAGTGTTGGGGAATGTCGGGGTGTCGGGGAATGTTTGGGAATGTCGGGTGAGTGTTGGGGAGTATTGGGTAGTGTCGGGTGTTGAGAGTGGCAGGGGCTCAATGGGGCCAGTGGCAGGAGAGAGTGGGCACCCCTCCTGCCAGAGGACTTTGAGGGGGGGTACGGGGGAGGCATATTGCTACTGTGGATCTTCACCTCTCTCACCTTTTATCCCATTAGTTGACAGTCAACTGTTGGACAGAGACGTTTGGGATTGCAGCGAACGAGAGGGTAGCATCATCAAACCTCTTTTCCTTCCTGTCTAATTTCTCTTTATTCTCTCTTCTCTTTGTGTCATGATGATTATATTTGGGTCTTTTCATTTTGTAAACCACTAGCTATTTGAATGTTCATTAAATATATTCATTTCAAACAGTCTGCATCATGTGGAATGAAGTACAGGCTGGAGAAGCAGCTCAGACACAAGCTTTGCCAGTGTTGCACAGTGGTTAGAGCTACTGCCTCAGCACCCTGAGGTTTAGGGGTTCAAAACCCCTCGCTGCTCCTTGTGACCCTGAGCAAATCACTTAATCCTCCACTGCCCCCAGGCACATTAAATAGACTGTGAGCCCAACCAGACAGATAGGGAAAACGCTTGAGTACCTGATTTGTAAACTGTTCTGAGCTCCTTTGGGAGTACAGGCTAAAAACAAAAAGCCAAACGAAATAAAAATAAATGTCTGTGATCAGAGATTTCACAATGGCATCCAGTCTAGTATGGCTGCAGTTGCAGGACAAAGGCTGGGCTGAGTGGTACTTGGACAAGAAGAAAGTTGGGTCTTGTCCGGTCTAGTTATTCTCCTGCAATGCTTGCAAACAATCCGGCTTTCTATTGTTCGTAGGATTTGTTTTTGGTTTTTTTTTACATAAATTTTATTTATATATTTCACAATCATGAATAAGCGAATGGCATTTGTACAGAAAAAAACTAATTCAGATAAGAAACAAAAACATAGGAATGTAATTGCATATAAACAAATGATCAACTGAATATTGCTTCAAGCCTGCCAACATACTCCAGTCCACAGCAGCTCTAACTCAAGAGACAAAAACATCCCCCAGTCTAGAGCGAAGCAGATGGAAAAAGCACACAACTGATTTCTACCCTGCCCTTCCTCTTCCCCATAACAAGGTAAATTATAGAGTAACATGCTCTAGGCCAGGGGTGGGCAACTCCGGTCCTCGAGGACCAGAATCCAGTCGGGTTTTCAGGATTTCCCCAATGAATATGCACTGAAAGCATGCAAATAGATCTCATGCATATTCATTGGGGAAATCCTAAAAACCTAACTGGATTCCAGACCTCGAGGACCGGAGTTGCCCACCCCTGCTCTAGGTGGATGGAGTTAACAGGCAGACGCTATCTTGGATTCTCTTGTCTCTAGGAGTTTGAAGAGGAGAACAAATGTTTCAGTGATGGTTGAAATGACTGGCTAGTAGACCAGGCTTATATTGTCAAGTATTAACTTGTCAGAAACTTGCAACTTATGCTAGGTTGACTCCCTGCAATTTTTACTGAACGCAAAGGAATAACTTAGAAGCAGCTGGTTCTAAATGCAAGCCAGGGAAGCTAAGGTTCAACGGCTGAACCGTATATAATGATCTGGAAATCAGAATGACAAACGAGGTGATTAAATTTGCGGATGGCACAATTAGCGTCAATTATTAGGTGTCAATTGCTAATTATTGGTACTGATTAGCTAATTAAAAGGGGATAGATTCCGTACAAACGTAAGGAAGTTCTTCTTTACCCAGAGAGTGGTAGAAATCTGGAACGCTCTTACGGAGGCTGTTATAGGGGAAAACACCTTCCAGGGATTCAAGACAAAGTTAGACAAGTTCCTGCTGAACTGGCACGTACGTAGGTAAGGCTAGACTCAATCAGGGCACTGGTCTTTGACCTAAGGGCCACCGCGTGAACGGACTTCTGGGCACGACCCAACAGCGGCAATTCTTATGTTCTTAAGTTGTGTGTGAATATCTGTGCGCAGCAGATTTGAGGGAGCAACTTGGGTCACACAATACAAAATCTAGGCCTCGGCGCATACTTCACTAGCAACATAATCATAAATAACAATGGGAAGCAAAACACTGCCCAAGAAAAATCAGCGTGTGTATGCACAAATACATACATATATAAAGATATGCCTATATACACATATGGAGGTATTTTGAACAGAACTTAATTTCCTTAGATTTCACAAGTTACTTAAATCATGGCTGTTTTAACAAATATATCTCTTAAATCCTTGTACTTGAAGCTTTTTGTTTCTACTTTTCTAGATTTATTATGCTATTTGTAGATTGGAATTTTTGTGCTTTGATGTTTGTTGACAATATGGTGTAAATCATTTTGAACCTCTTATTCGATATGGTGTATAACATTTTTGTAAGCGATATTGCTGAAAGACTGTATGGTAAGATTTGCTTCTTTGAGGATGATACCAAAATCTGCAATAGAGTAGACATCCCTGATAGTGTGAATAACATGAGGAAGGACCAAGCCAAGCTTGAAGAATGGCCTGAAATATGGCAGCTAAGAAATGCAAGGTCATGCAGTTACGCTGCAAAAACCTGAGGGAATGCTACAATTTAGGGGGTGAAAAACTTTTGCGCACAAAAGAGGAGCGGGACTTGGGTGTGATTGTATGTGATGATCTTAAGGTGGCCAAACAGGTTGAAAAGGCAATGACAAAAGCTAAAAGGATACTAGGGTACACAGGGAGAGATATGGCCAGTAGAATATTTTGTGCAATTACATTACAAATTTCTATTCCGCCATTACCTTTCGGTTCAAAGCGGATTACAAAAAGAGTTATGGAAGAAGGGTTACAACGTTAGATCAGAGAAGGTTTCCAAGAGAGGGAAAAGTAGGATCTGGGGTTAGGGAGGGGATGGTAAGAGGGGGGTTAAGCTTTATCATGGTATTAAGCTTTATTAAGGGATTTAAATACCTATGTGACGTAAATGCGCATGAGTCAAATCTCTTTCATTGAAAGGATGTTCTGGAATGAGAGGGCGTAGGGTGAAGTTAAGAGGCGATAGGCTCAGGAGTAATCTAAGGAAATTATAGAAACCAAAATCTATTCGTGGAATAGTCTCCCGGTAAAGGTGAAGGAGACAAAGACGGTGTCTGAATTCAAGAAAGCATAGGACAGGCACGTGGGATCACTTAGGAAGAGGAGGAGACAGTGGGCAAATTAGATGGATCATTTGGCCTTTATCTACCGCCATGTTTCTTCGTTTGTAAGATTTGATATGTTATATTATAACAGGTCACCTATGTGAAATGTTTCCAAATTCACCTATTTTATGAAGGTATACTCCTAGACCAGACATGGGCAACTCCGGTCCTCAAGGGCCAGAATCCAATCGGGTTTTCAGGATTTCCCCAATGAATATGCATGAGATCCATTTGCATGCGCTGCTGTCAATGTGTATTCATTGGGGAAATCCTGAAAACCCAATTGGATTCCGGCCCTCGAGGACCGGAGTTGTCCACATCTGTCCTAGAATGATTCCTATTAGCAAACAAATGCTCTTCCACACACGTACTCCAAAAGTGTAACATACATGTGTACTTTACATATGTCACATGCATTTTATCAACTCGGTATTTACGTTGCAACTCTGCCCCAGCTCTGCTCAAAGCATATATGAAAAGTATCTAAAACTAGGCATAACCTTTATAAGAATGTGCATTCAAGTGCGATTTTGTGAGAGTCATTTTCTGCATGCATAACAAGCTTTACACAAATGCTTTATAAAACTACCCATAATGCAAAGAAGCTGTGGTGCAAACTATTACTTATTTCTATAGCGCCACTGGGCATATGAAGCACTGTACACATTATATGCAGGTACTTTCTCTGTGCCTAGTGGATCACAATCTAAGGTGTGTTTTGCACCTCGGACAACGAAAGGTTAAGTGACTTGCCCAGAACCGCAAGGAGCTGCAGCGGGAATCGAACCCGGTTCCTCAGGATCTCAGCTCACTACATTAACCTCTAGTTCACTCTTGCCTGATCCAGCAAGGCTCAACGTGAGTTTGATTATGTTACTAAGCAGGAGGGAAAATTAAATGTCCCCACGCACTTTTTCAGAACAGGAAATTACGATTTGACAGCCTTTGATTTAGATCCCCACAGGTTTTCCCCACTTGCAACCAAATTACAGAAAGCAAGCAAGCCTAAAACTGCATATACTTTGCAGGAATGAAGAAACAGGACATAAAAACCAAAGGCAAAGAAAATTTAAAAAGGCAAAATAGATATATATAGAAACCATGAAGGAAATTTTGAAGTTCTTTTATCCAAGGATGTGCAAATACATTTCTTAAGATTATATGGTATTTTTTTTTATGTGGCACTGCTGCTCACAAATCTCTGTTTTCAAGCCATAAATGTTACTTTCCCCTCATCCTTACTCATACAACAGGTCACATGCCCTTGAATATTATGTTGCTTTTTCTTTTTCTTTTTATACACACATTTAATAATTACAATATCAGACGATACCAGGAAAAAAAAAGGATTCGTACAATAATTAAACATATACCGGTAAACAAAATTCCTTTCCAAGCCCACAAACATGGGAAGACATACTACTAAATTCAATTACAAAAATAAGAAGAAAATTAAAGAATTGGTTCTTGATTCATCCTTGTGAATCTTAAACCAATCCCTACTATTTATGGGACTATTACATCCTCCAATTCTCAGTAGTGAAACATATTTAATAAAGGAAAACACTCATTTAGCTAATAAAAATTGTTGCAACGGAATAGGATCCCAAAATACATATTCAATGTCTTGTAATTTAACAAATATATAAATATATGCCTCAGTTGTGTCTTCAATCATATCATGTATTGAAATTGTCTACAATAGTTTGTTTTAAGGACTCACATTACATGATACATATTCTGATGTTGTTTGTATATTTTTGTACAGAACACCGTCAGGGTAAAAACCTCTGACCATAGAACTCTTCATCGGTCCAACCTTTATTATTTTGTAAATTTTTGTAAATACTTTTTAACTTAATTTTAACTTAATTTTTTACTAAACTTTAAAAGCCATCAGACTGTCACTTAGCTTTAGCTTATAGTGATACCGCCCGGTGAAGACCGGCGGTGAAGACCGAGTGGTATCACTATAAGCTAAAGCTAAGTGACAGTCTGATGGCTTTTAAAGTTTAGTAAAAAAATTAAGTTAAAATTAAGTTAAAAAGTATTTACAAAAATTTACAAAATAATAAAGGTTGGACCGACGAAGAATTCTATGGTCAGAGGTTTTTACCTTGACGGTGCTCTGTACAAAAATATACAAACAACATCAGAAAATGTATCATGTAATGTGAGTCCTTAAAACAAACTATTGTAGACAATTTCAATACATGATATAATTGTAATTGAACAAGACATTTACAAGGAAATTTTAGATAATACGTTGCGTCGAGGGCTACCACTCTTGTTTTTAGTTTTAAAAATTCTTTCCTTCTTAATTGCGTAGCTCTCGAGACATCGGGAAAAATTCTAACCAAGTCTCCACAAAAATTTTGTCAATCTATTTTTGAAGTAAAGTTTCATTATTAACATTTTATCTATCTCACTCATGCATGTTATTACCATAGTGGACCTACTTTGAATCACATCCTGACTATCCTCCAAAAACTCTGTCAAATTTACATCATTTGTGACCAGATGGTCCACCTCCTGGGCGGATTGTATTTTCCTTTGTGGCACATAGTTGTTAATTGTTTAATGGGAAACTTTCCACATTGGGTAATCCCAGTACTTCTTTAAAGTATTTCCTTAACAAAATTTCAGAAGATAGTAAATGAGTTACTGGGAAATTAACCAAGCGGAGATTCCTCGCTCTATACATATTTTCCATCGTTTCCATTTTAGAATGTAATACCGCAGAATCCTTAACAGCAGATACAGAGACAGCTTGAAGTGTATTACTTTGAGTTTCAACCACACTTAATCTTTTATCCAAACATCTTATATTGGAATCCACATTCTCAAATTTTTGAGAAACAGACTGTGAGAAGTCCAATGTTTGTTTCACTGCTTCTCTGAGAAACCCTTCAACTCTAGATGTACCTAACCACAAATCTTTTAGGGTAATATCTTGTGTTTCCACTGCTGGTGGCTGATCCTCTACTACACTTGAGAATTCAAGTGGTTTAGGTATTTCAGTAAAAGCTAATTTACTTGTCTGAGTAGAGGTTACCACATATTCAGTGGAAATAGTGGGAATGTCTTTCCCACTATCACTTGATACTGGGTGAAGGGGGGGGTGTCCTTTCGAGGGGACTCATTGATGCACCCGATATAGGAGAAGTCAAATCCAATAACGTTTGTGGGGGATTATTAGCCGGAAATGTCAAATGCCTGTCCATGGGACCAGACATAGCAGGTGTAGAACTTTTAGGTTTAATTTTCCTTTTCCCCATGACCAGACAAAATAATGTTTATACGACCTGAGTTCCTGCTCCTCAACTCCTCGTTGCTCCAAGGGGCTCCCAAGGGGCAAGACAACAGGTCACATACCCTTGAATATTATGTTGCTACCTAAAAAGTTATTTTGTCTTCTTGTTTATTGCTCTAAATATGCGTTTCCAAAAAACAAGTTCCTGTTAACTTTTATAGTATGAGCTCTAAAGAGGGTTATTTTTTATTATTATTATTATTCTAAAATGTAAAAGATAAACCTCAGCCCTTCCACAAAATAAATTTGATTACACAAATAGTCCAGATGCATATAAAAACTTTAAAAGTTGGTTATGAATAGCCACGAGTAAGTTCCAAAAAGTCACAGAAGATTGCATTTTTTTCATTAAAGCAGTGCCATTCCTCATACATCAAAGGTCTTTATAATTTTAGGGCATATTTTAGGGATACATTCATTTTTTGAAATCTGCATTTGCTGAATTTCTTGCAAGTGGGATACACAGACAGGCAAGCGGTGCAGGGTGTATCTTGCAGACAGAGATTTGTTATTGGTTAAACTACAGAGATACTGACAAGCAAGCTGCACAGGTTGGAATTTCTGTCCTTGTGCAGGTATATCTGAATAGTTCCCAATTAGCCGTAAACGTAGAGGCCTTTTTATTAAAGCTTAGTGCATGCTAACAGAGGGAAATTCTATAAGAGGTGCCAAAGTTAGGTGCCTAGCTCAATTAGTAAATTGGCTTCAGTAATGAGCTTTAACAAACTCATAATTGAAAAAAAAATTTTAATTGAGAGATAGGCGCATATCTTCTTAGGCGCGATTCTACATAAGATAGGCACCTATAGCATAGTGCCAAGCGGCGCCCAACGCCAAAGTAGGCATGTTTAAGAGTGGAGAAAGACTTAGGCACCAGAGAAGAGCGACTAAAATGGTTAAGGGACTGGAGGAGTTGCCGTACAGCGAAAGATTAGAGACACTGGGCCTCTTCTTGAAAAAAGGAAACTGAGAAGGGGACATGATCGAAACGTTCAAGATAAAGACTTAGTAGATAAAGACAGGTTGTTCACCTTCTCCAAGGAAGGGAGAACGAGAGGGCGCACTCTAAAGTTAAAAGGGGATAGATTCCGTACAAACATAAGGAAGTTCTTCTTCACCCAGAGAGTGGTGGAAAACTGGAACGCTCTAACGGAGGCTGTTATAGGGGAAAACACCCTCCAGGGATTCAAGACAAAATTAGACAAGTTCCTGCTGAACCAGAATGTACGCAGGTAAAGCTAGTCTCAGTTAGGGCACTGACCTAGGGGCCGCCGCGGGAGCAGACTGCTGGGCACAATGAACCACTGGCAATTTTTATGTTCTTACATAATTCATGGTCTGTTACTGAGAAAGACACGAAGGAAGCCACTGCTTGCCCTGTATTGGTAGCATGGATTATTGCTACACCTTGGGTTTTGGCCAGGTACTAGTGACCTGGATTGGCCACTGTGAGAACGGGTTACTGGGCTTGATGGACCATTGGTCTGACCCAGTTCTTATGAAAAGACATAAGGGCAGGCTGCATTGTATAGGATGTATTCAAGGTCTAGGTCTCGTATGCTTCTCTAAAGAGAAAGGTTTCATATGTTTTTTAGGTGCCCATTACAGAATCTGGCCCTAAATGCTGCACTTACTATTTTATAAAATGACCATGGGGTACTTGGTGCATGCTAATGTAAATCTGCATGCACTAAGCCTTCATTTGGGGTTGTGAAAACAGATTTTAACTTGAGATTTATTGGCGGGGTCAACTCTATTATAACTTGGTTGCATCTACCAAATCAATTGTTTGAAAGAGTGAGGATTCCTTGGCGATAACAAAAAGTGCCGTTAGACTCACCATCGCTTCCAGCATCCTTTTTATGTCCTAGCTGGCTAAAGCTTTAAAAACAATCCAATATATACTTCACTCCAACCATTTAGATATCGCCACGCTCTGCAAGTTCTGCAGTGACCCGATGAAGGGAACACTTGAAAGCTGATTAACAACTAACAAACCAGTTTCAGGCTATTACACTTGTGTCAACTAAAATGGCAACCATATTACAGGAAGAAAGATCAAATATGTGTGTATTGGCATGACATAATATGAGCAAAAACAAGAAGTAATTACATACAAATTATACCTTTAGGTCTAGATACTCCAGGTCTTTTTTCAACTGCATGTAAGTATCATCAGCCTGCAGAAGGAGAAAATAATTAGTCCAAAATTATGAATTATTTGAATGCTTAGACAACTATTACTATAATTTACAAATGCTGCACTTCTAGCAAGCTTGTGTTACATTATGATCACACTAGCCTGCTTACCATAGGGTAATTTATAACCTAATCTGGTTTGTAGTTAGACCAATCTTACGCTCAATGTCACCTTCAACACTGTTCACAGCCTTCACTGCTGCCCAGCCATGATAAATACATGAGAAAAAAATGGGAATTGTCTTAGTTGGCCTCTGTTCTAATAACTCCTGCAGCAGACAAGACCTGCAAGTTCCAAATAACCAGGGCAGCGTTGAGCCCAGCAGAACGCTATTTCTCGTTTTCAAAAGTTTTCGCGTGACCCCGGGTCACCGCTCTGCACATCAAGTCAAACCTTCCGCTGATCCAAGGGCTTGTCAAGCGCTGTAATGCTGCACAAACAAATCTCTCAACAGAGTAACAAGGTATTTACCACACTCCGCAAACCGACAGCTGAAGTATCTAGATCAAGAACTTTAGATTTGTCATGAACGGAATGACCCTGACTGCCATAGGATTTAACAGAAGAGGAAATGAGAGTAAGAAAAATTAGATTCTGTCACTTCCCAGCAGCCAGACGCCGTAGGACACAATAGAGCCATAAATAAGGAAGCAAGGTTTACAGCAGCTTGGGCAAGTCTCTTCATGAAGATTTCATCTGCTGATGCCTGTTTATCCACTCTGATAATCCAAGAATGCACAAATGGAACCCTACATAAGTGCACTGCATATCTCGTCCTCTAAATTCATTTTACAGGCTTTTTCAAAGACTCAATGATATAAGAAGGAATTTATCTGGAAATGGACTTATAAAGAGACAGAAACCTTTTTTATCATTACTCCCTTGATCCCTCCCTCTTAAAATTTAATTCTCTGATAAATATCAATGTGCTTTTAAGTTCCAGAAAGTTAATCTTCATCTCTTTAGGTTCTTAAGGACAGGCCGACGTAAAGGGTGAGATAGCAGTTTCTATCTAAGGTGAAATGATGAATTAACCTAGGGATGAAACTAAAATAGTCCTAACTAAAAAGAACTGTAGAAAAGGAAACCCACATAATAAAGCTTTCCAAATTTCTCCACTTTTCTATTTCCCACCCTCCCCCAAAAAAATTGCAATCAAGACTTGCTTTAGAGGTTGGGATAATGCACTACACAGATGTAGCTCCCCAAGAGAATTCAACCCAGTGGCGTAGTAAGGGGGGAGGAGGGGGGGCCCCGCCTCTTCCCATTCCTCCCCTCCACGCGCATGCCCCCTTCCTCCCCCCATACCTCTAGCGGAAGTTGTTGTTCACGGTGGTCAACAACGTGCTCTTTGCAACCCTGGCGGCTCTCCCGCTGACACCACTTCTGGGCACAGCGCACGTGAAGTGACATCAGAGGGAGAGCCGACAGGGTCACAAGGAGCACATTGTTGACCACCGCAAGCAACAACTTCAACTACAGGTACAGGGGGAAGGGAAGGGGGAGGTGTGCACGTCAGGTGAGATCAAAGAAGGAGAGGGTTCGCACATGGGACACCTGCGCCCCGGGCGCTTCTCACCCTCGCTATGCCACTGATTCAACCATGCAAAACACAGCAAATATAATAAATAGAAATAGTGATGCGAACAATGGAAAAACACCTTCGTTTATTTGACCCTTTTCTCCAATTTTTGAAAGTTTCCAGTTTTACACATTCATTTTAATAAAACATTTTAATGTACATTAAAAAAAAAAAAATTTAACACACACTTAGAGCCAGATTCTATGAAACGCACCTATGCTAGGTGCTTACATTAATCACCTACACGAGCTTTAACAAGCTCATAATTGGGAAAAAAATTTTTTTTTAATTGGCCCATCAGCGCCTACCCAATTCTATAAAAGGTAGGCAACTAATACCTAAATGTGCATGTTTGGGGATGGAGACAGAGATGGGCGCCATTAGACGCGATTCTGAAAAGAATTTAAGCACCTGCAATGTACGAGTAAAACCCTGGCCTACATTACTGGCACCTAAGTTTTGTGATAGGCCCCATAAGGTGCGAATCTGTAAATAGCGCCTAAGCATGATTGACATGCTGCTGGCGCCTTTTTTTCAAGGCACCTGCCAAATTAGGTGCCATTTATAGAATCCGGCCTTAATTGACTTAATAAATATTAAATCAATGTACTATGCACAAAATATTTGAAGTTGCACTACTGAACCGAATGCACACCAACAAGTCCGTATCTCTACAAGGAAGATATGTGATCTGCTGAAGATGAAATGGTGATAAAAGTCAAACTTGAATGCAAGTCTTCAAATATCATTGTTCCGCACTACGGTAATACTCTACCAATTTGAGAAGAAGTGTTTCCTTAGCTTAATTTGCACACGACTTATGCGTTCTACTATTTACTTCATTATGTTTTCCTTTGTGTTGGCTACTGCAGGGTTAAGACTATGGAATAGGTCAAGTTCTACTCTTTCCATTAGAAGAACCGCTTTCAATAACCTACACCCCCGAGCATTTTCATCCATGAAACCTTATTCTCCTTTGCGATAACCAAGAAAGTCAATCATTTTACCCCATTTTAACTAATAATTCGAGCAAACATAATGTGGACCCCAGGGCAGACGCACACTCATGTACGATCATGGTCTGGCTGCAGAACAGTGACATATTGTCAAGGTAGACACTTCGAGGAGATAGCACTTGTATGCATTCAATCAATACAAATAAACATGCTAATGAAGTGACATACTGAAAGCCAACCGTCATCTTTCTCTTTAGTTTACACATCTCTGGAGAAAAGCACATTCAGCTTAAAAATGTACAAAAGCAAAGGAAACCACATTATGACTTAGAGGCTCGTCTACTGAAGGATGGGCAAATTGGTAACAAAACAGCAGCACAAAGGCGAGCAGACCACTAGGAAGCGTTGGGATAGCCACAAACTGTAAAGCAGAAATGAGCTACTCAGCAGCTGACCTGGTAGGTGGGATTAGTTGGCGCATACTGCTGTAATTGGCCGATTGTGTAATTTCGTACACCAGCCAACATAGCCTGATGTCTCCTTAATCGAATGAGAAGCAATGTTAGCTCTTCAGGCTGCAGGTATTCAGACACATTGCAAAGAAGAAATTAGCAGTCTTCAGGCAGAGTCACTGCGATAACATATTTCAACCTTTGCGCCCCCCCCCCCCCAAAAAAAAAAAAAGCATTTCATACACAAACTAGAACTCCTAGTGGAAAAGCCGGGCCTAAATGAGCCAGGCTAGATGAGCCAGGTCTTTCTGGCAGATTGCACACTCTTCGTGTTGATGGGACTGAGGAACTGCAAAGAATCTTGCCACACTGGCACCATTTATAGAAACCCACCTAGCAGTGCCTAGGCATGCTTAGGCATCACTAGGAATCCTGGGGGTAGGCACTGGCTTAATTTACCAATGCCTAACTCAGATGCCTAGCAATGCGTAAGCCAACCACGCCTACTGTTCATGTAGGCATCATTAGGCATCGCCAGGCACTCTTAAAACAAACTGGAGAAGCCATTTACTCATTCGATAATCAATCAAGCTGTGGAACTTGTTGCCAGAGGATGCGTTAAAAGCATCTAATATAGCTGGGCTTTAACAGCTATGTAAAAGCCCACAAGCATTTGTTAACCAAGTAGCCCTTGGATGGTAGAGATGGTAGAGTCCTATTCAGAAAGGCCTTGGGAAGTCACGATGTTGAGATTAGAGCATGCTGGAGTTGATGGCTGCCTGCATTATTGTGGGACCTTGTGTTTGAAGAGGAGGGAACTATAAAGGGGTTCCTGAATATTCAGCTACCCAAGAGGATACAATACAATGGAGGAAAACAACAAATAATATTCTTTGATAAGAAGTAAAATCTTTCAGCTAGTCAGCTGTGAATATACCTAAAGTTGCCAACTGGATCCAGATTTATCCAATAGGGTTGATCCAGTTTTGGGATTACCCCACTGCATGCAGGGGCTTATAGTCTTGTTTTTCATAGGGAATGCAATGGGGAAAGAACTACAAGTCCCTATAAGCAATAGGGGTAAACCCAGGACTGGACCAACCCTGGATCCAGTTGGCAACCCTATATCCTACAATGCCACTATGATAAAGGTAAAATTAATGAAATACTTAAAAAGTCAAAATTTAGCCTTAGCAGGGAGATGATTCAAGAAGAAAAGGAAATTGTACCTAGCACCAACCTGTTCAAAAATTTCTGGCAGCTCCAACGTAACAATGCTACAGAAATTATAGGAAGGTAGATTAAACAAAACACTCCTGGCACAGCGTGCAGAGAAGATTAGTTTTAACATTAATTTCCTCGCATACCGGGGAATGAATTCTAAAAAGTTTTAACGTTTCAAGATAAGTATTTAGCAAAATGCTCACCGATTTCCCATGTAAGCTGGGTGCACTTACGGTGTGCGTCATATATCCCATAGAAGGCATTGATCGTCTATCGACATGCGTAGCAGCCTGTAACAGTAAAAAGAAACCATGTGCAAATATCATACATACTTGTTCAAAAACCCTGTGGGAAGTTTCACATAAAAATCAGCTCAAGCCAGGCACAGGGCAACTTGGTGAGTTAGCCATTTTTCTACTTCTGGAGAGGAAACGTGAGCCCTATTAGAGAATGACATGAGGACAAATTTGTCCCTGCAGGAACTCAATTTCCCCATCCTGTCCCTGCGAGTTTTGTTGCTCTGTCCCTGTCCCATTCCTGTAAGCTCTGCCTTCACCGCACAAGCCTCAAACACTTATGATTTTAAAGCGTTTGAGGCTTGTGCAGATGAGGACGGAGCTTAGGCATTGGTAGAATGAGGCATTATGACATCACAATCTGAGCTCTAGAATGTTGCTACTTAGGATTTTAAAGGGTTTGAGGCTTATGCAGATGAGGATGGAGCTTAGGCATTGGTGGAATGAGGCATTATGACATCACAATCTGAGCTCTAGAATGTTGCTACTTAGGATTTTAAAGGGTTTGAGGCTTATGCAGATGAGGATGGAGCTTAGGCATTGGTGGAATGAGGCATTATGACATCACAATCTGAGCTCTAGAATGTTGCTACTTAGGATTTTAAAGGGTTTGAGGCTTATGCAGATGAGGATGGAGCTTAGGCACTGGTGGAATGAGGCATTATGACATCACAATCTGAGCTCTAGAATGTTGCTACTTAGGATTTTAAAGGGTTTGAGGCTTATGCAGATGAGGATGGAGCTTAGGCATTGGTGGAATGAGGCATTATGACATCACAATCTGAGCTCTAGAATGTTGCTACTTAGGATTTTAAAGCGTTTGAGGCTTGTGCAGATGAGGACGGAGCTCAGGCATTGGTGGAATGAGGCATTATGACATCACCATCTGAGCTCTGGAATGTTGCTACTTATGATTTTAAAACGTTTGAGGCTTGTGCAGATGAGGACGGAGCTTGCAGGAATGGGGCAGGGGCAGGAAAAGAACTCGCTGGAAAGGGTCAGGAAAATGACTTCCCGTGGGGACGGGGAAAAATTTGTCCCTATGCCATTCTCTATTCCTGCCTTTTGCTGACTGTAAACTAGTGCTTGGCCAAGAAGGTACACGAATAACCAACAGATGTACACGTACACCTTTTCTGTTCTCATTTTGTGCAGTTTATTCTGCTGCATCTAGAGAGAATCCGCAACCTCAGATTTAGGTCTTAGGACTTCTTTTACAAAGCCATTTAGTGCGGGTTGCTACAATAACTGCCCTGAAGCCAACAAGGATCTCAAGGGCTTCAGGGCTGCTGTTGTGTGGCTTTGCAAAAGGGGGTTAGTTTTCCCTTGTTTTGTGTTTGCTTGGTTTGTTTTTAATTCCAACCCAGCTTCCCTCAATTCCTGTCACTCTTATACATACTTCCTAAATTTTGTGGGAGATCTAGTTCTCACTTGAATGCAGGGGTTGATGCAGGGATAACTGTGGAAAAACCACATGGAAAAAAACCAGTAACATATTGCAAGCAAATTTGAAATAACCACAGAATAAAAATTAACGATAGAGAGAGAGAGAGAGAGAGAGAGAAAAAGAGAGAGAGCGAGAGAGAGAGAGCGAGAAATAGAAAGAGAGAGAGAGAGAGAGAGAGAGAAAAAGAGAGAGAGAGAGAGCGATAGAGATAGAGAGAGAGAGAGAGAAAGAGGAATAGAGAGAGAGAGAGAGAGAAAAGGTGCTTTTTAATATATTAACATAAAGTAATAGTACGAATGGCTTCTGATTTCAATGTGGGTTTGTACCTCCATATAAAGAGCTGAACAGATGACACAACAAGAATGCAGAAACATCAAACTCAATTTCTCACTATTGAAGTACTGTGTGAAATCCACAGAAAAGGAATATTTATAAAAAGATACTGTAAAAATTTGTAGGCGCTCTATACTACCAAAAACATTTCAAAGATGTTCGCCCAAGTGATCAACAGTATACCTTCTATAAGTTTTTCTTTGGATAAATCTTTGGGAGACCCACTTCAAAATGCCTTACCTTAAGAGTTTGGGTTTGCATTTTCCTTGGTGATCCAGTGTCATTAGTGTTCGCGTTCCATTCCTCCTCTGTAGGTTTAACGGTGACCCTTTCTGCAGGAGTGTGTGGCCTTTTTGGTGGATAGGCTTTCAGTGGTGCTGTCAGAAGAATATCAGAAGGAGATGGGGGAATGGAGATGGAACGAGGAACATCTAATGAACTTCGTCCTTTCCCACGGTCAATAAAATCAATAGAACCTATATAAAGTGGGCCGGTGGGGCTGCCGTGTTTAAACTGTTGTCTCTGCTGCCACTCATACAGCTGCCACACAGTGCCTTCCTTCGAAGCTTTACGATCCTCATTAGACATCTTAAAATGGCTGATACGGTCCTGGGCATACTTATAGTCACTTGGCAAATTGCGATTTTGTGGTGGTGGTGAACTCCCCAAAGACTGTCTGGTGTTCTTTGGCAAGGTTTGACAGTTTTCAGGACTCGATGACAACGTTTGATTGGGAGCATGACGTGTTAGGGTATGATCGGAAGCAAGGCTAGGAAGGAAAAAAAAGCATTCGTTGCAATATGAATTTGATTAAAATATAGGGAGTGCCATTTATAAGACAAAACAATAATTCAGACAATAAATATTGCAAATTGCCTAAATAACTATTTAACAAAATCAATCTAAAGTACATAAAGAAAAGACCACAAGTTCTAAAATGTGTTGTTTGATATCCCATAGTCCTTTTAACATCTTAGTCAACGCTCATATTATACCTCTGGCTCAGCTCCAGTCAAACTACATCCCCAGGAATGCCTACACAAGACCATGTACGAGGGGGTACTGAAAAGTTCTCAGCCCAACCAAGAAGGAAAAGACGTGAAGTCATGAAACTTACAAGTTATTCCACATATTCATCTAAGTTCAACACACTTGGCATATCATGTCTGAAGTTTCAGCAACCCTTCCAAAAAATACACTAAAATACTGCTCCACCTCCAAATGTGAATAAGGATGGAGGAGTGGTAGGCCCTGATTGATTTTCAGAGGGTTGTGTTCATGAGGAGCTAACTAAATTAAAGGTAGACAAAGCAATGGGGTCGGATGGTGGTACTTCCGAGGATGCTGAAGAAATTTAGGGAAGTTCTAGTGGCTCCGCTGACTGACCTTTTCAATACTTCTCTAGAGTTGGGAGTGGTACCCAGGATTGTCAAGCCCTGCCCCAATCTACTTATATATTCTTTAAAGAACAGTACCATATTTCTCGCTCTATAAGACGCACCGGACCATAAGATGCACCCACCTGTAGAGGAGGAAAAACCATGAAAAAAAGAAATTTGGTTCGGAATTTTTTTTCTTGGTTTTTCCTCCTCTACACATAGGTGCGTCTGGTGCTGGGAAGCCTGCAGTCCAATGCCCGCCAGTACCTTTATTTAACTGGCATTGTCGGTGCTGGACAGCTGCCTTTCTCCCTGCAGAGTGGTGCATAAGGCAGGAGTGCAACCTTTGCACTTCCTGCCTGATCCCGCTCTGCTCCGTGATTGGCTTGCCATCAGTTCTCATGAATCACAAGAACTGACGGCAAGCCAATCACGGAGTGGGACCAGGCAGGAAGCGCAAGAGGCGCGCTCCTGCCTTATGCACCACTCTTCAGGGAGAAAGGCAGCTGTCCAGCACCGACTACGCCAGGTAAAAAAAGGTACCGGGGCGGGGGGGGAGGTGTATTCGCTCCGTAAGACGCACCCACATTTCCACACCCTTTTAGGGGGTGGAAAAAGTGTGTCTTGTGGAGCAAAAAAATACGGTAATTCAAAACATTAGTTAATATGGGTATGCTAAAACATTTGCAGATGAAAACAGAAGACAAACAATCCTCCACAAAAAACAAGCACACAGAAGCACAGCGCAGGAGACGACTGCAGGAGACGACAATCAGTGGAATGGAATGGAACACTTTATTGGATATCACAAGGTGACTTGACACGAGTCGTGTTTCATCCAGAGGCCGCATTCACCATTATCAGGTTCATTAGTTTGCACTCCAATAGAGACTAAATACCAATTGTCATGGGAAATCAAAACCGTTTGGAACATGTTTGGATAACAGAACGCTCTGGCTGAAACATGACTCGTGTCGAGTCACCTTGTGATATCCAATAAAGTGTTCCATTCCATTGGTTGTCATCGCCTATGCTGTGCTTCTGTGTGCTAAAACATTTGCACCATACACAACACTAGAAATGATTATAACTTAAAGTAGAACTGTATAGTTTGATACTTTTCTGGCAGTTTGAATACAAAGTGGAGTAGCAGACTGGTTACTGGAGCAGACTGGGAACCCACTCTTTGTGATCATAGGGCAGTGGGCTCCAGCGTGCGGCCCCCAAAGTCCTCCATTGTGGCCCTCAAACACTTGGAAGAAATGCTCTTCAAATCCTGCAAATGCATTAATATCAATCTTGCCTACTTGACATAGTAGTTCCAAACAATCTCTTAAATATGTTACTGAGGTATCTCATTTATAGAACTTTATACTGCTAACAACTTAAAATAAAGTGAGTTTTAAAAATATATGCTTGATGTGCTGTAGAATCAATATTCAATGTTTAATACCTAGTCTGAACAAGGTAGTGAAGATGGTTTACAAAGTTAGTAGTATATGCAAGCTTGAAACCTCCCGGTGGCCCTCAGGGCTTTCTCATATTCACAATGTGGCCCTACACATGAAAAAGGTTGAAGACCTCTGTCTTAGAGAAGCCAAACTTATCCCTCCATTGCCTGGGGTACACACTCAAATTGTGAGCCCTCCAGGACAGAAAAATGCCTACCATACCTGAAAGCATACTGCTTCAATAGCTTTTGGGCTTGAAGAAAGTATAAAAATAATTAAATAAACCAAAATACATGCTCAAGCCAGCTGTAATACTTAACTAACTCACTAAACATCTATAGCCCAAGGTCCAATGGCACAAGGGGTAAGTGTATAACTAACGGGCAGACTGGATGGACCGTTCAGGTCTTTATCTGCTGTCATTTACAACGTTACTGTAGAGTGCCTTGTGGAAGATTCCTACTTTGATCCCAATGGGATTTCTGCTCCCTGGGTTAGCTGGAGTGCTTTTGAGGCAGGGCAGAGGGCTATGATCACTGCTCAAGAACGATGCCTAATGCCATACTTACAAGGCTCCAGGAAGAGCCCTGGGGCACAACCCAACCCGATGGCTGTCACCACAATAGCCAGTCAAAATATCAAAACCCGATCTAGGTTATATTTCAAAAAAACTTCCGTTCACATTAGGTGCCCTAGAAGAACACACACTCGTTACATATACTCCATGTGTGAATAGATGAAGTGATCAGAACCCAAACCACCTGCATGGGAGCCACTCCCCTCTACCCAGGCCTGGCTGCGCCAGTGCGGGGCTATCCTCACACTCGTTCTGCTGTGGATATAAATGAGGCCCAGCTTCAGCCATCCCTCCTGAAGACGCCTTTCAGCAAAACTCAGGTCTGGGTAGAGGGGAGCGGAACAGTATGGTTTTGACGGTGTGAACACAGGGTGCACTTTACTTTGACTTCGCTCCTTTCTGCGGAGCTGCTGTGAGAACCGATCCTCATTCCTCAGCTGGGGACATCAGGAAGTATTTCTTCACGGAAAGAGTGGTGGACCATTGGAACAAGCTTCCAGAGCAGGTGGTCAAGGCCGCCAAAGTGCTTGACTTTAAGAATAAATGGGACATCTACGTGGGATCCCTACGAAAGTCAAGTTAAGGAACTGGGTGATTTGCACTCAGACTTAATGGGGTGGGTCAGTAGAGTGGGCAGACTTGATGGGCTATAGCCCTTTTCTGCCGTCATCTTTCTATGTTTCTAACTGTCTGACATTATCCCACAGTTTTGTCATACTTCATTCTCTAGTATTTATACATCTTACTGGTCCTCAGCGGGCCACCACGCACTCAAACTCTCTCATTGTGCTGGGCTTTATGCTCCCACTCGTCATTGGATCCAGTGTAGAAAATTTTTTTAGATATTTTAAGAAATAATTTAACCTATTCAAATAAATATGTACTAAAAGTACTTAGCTGTGCCATAGACGCTATTCAGGGGGGGTAGAATCACCAAATCACCAACATGTTTCGCCCGTGTGGTTCTAAGGGCTTTCTCAAGGTTCCCACTCCAGTTCCCTTGCCCAGAACTCTGAACAAAGACAGAAGCTGCGGGACTTTTCCTCTTGCCTGCTTTGCTATAAGCTCTGCCAGTGCCAGTGCCCGCATCATAGCGGGTAAGCTTGTTCCAGCTTTGTATGTTTGTTTGTGCAAGGAAAGGGGACACGGAAGTGTTATGACGGCCCCCAATAAATCTCTGTAGCGGCTCGCATGCAGGTGGTTTGGGTTCTGACCACTTCATATATTCACACACGAGTATATGTAACGAGAGTGTGTTCTTCTAGGGCACCTAATGTGAACGGAAGTTTTTTTGAAATATAACCTAGATTGGTTTTTGATATTTTGAGTGCCTTAATATAGATATAGGCTTTAGTGATTATAAACTCCTCTTGTTTTGAAGGTACTACAATAGCAAGCCCAGCTGGGAATGAAGGAATTAAAACAAGAACTTTCCTGTCTGTTACTGCATTTGAAGTACCCCTGAGGAAGGCTTATGAAGCCGAAACACGGCCTGTGAAGGGTCTGGCTACTATTCATATTTATATTGTATAATTTTGTCTTTTAAAATTGTGATATATTTGTATACTCTTTGAATTAATAAACTTCAAAATTTTATACTCTTGGAAGTCCAGGAACTGGTTCCACATTTTTGTCTTTAGTAGCATCACCTGATCTTTGTGGTACCTTGGTCCATTTCTGTGGCTGGTAGGACCGTATTCGTGACGTACCACCCACAGCATCGTTTTGCAATTAAAACAAGAGGAAAATCTTCAAGCAGTTACAAATGAAGGCTCATGGTGCTATATGCATGCTAGTTCTGGCTCCAACTAATCTAATCTAGTCTTCAGTTTATATACCGGATCATCTCTCAACGGAGCTCGACATGGTTTACACATGGTCAAGACCAGAATAAGCATTAGTAAAAGAAAAGAGATTAGTTAATCTGTCATAGAAATGGATCTTACAATGCAGTTAGTTAGTTGATTCCATAGATAAACCATTTAAATATTTTGAAAACAGCAAAGTTTTTTTTTTTGAAGACTTTACAAAATCGTTGTAGCTGACCTATCAGTCTAACAGAGTAGGGGAGTCCATACTCTAGATCCTATTGCGTTCTGGACTCATGCCCCCCAGAAATTATGAAAGCAGCACCTTTAGAATTTAAATTATCACTGATGCAATATTTGGCTTACAACCTAAACAATGGGAAGTTCCTCTCTAATAATGGTCACATTATTATAACCCCAATTCTAAAAAATCGTAAAGTATCCTCAGCCCTAATATCCAACTATAGACTGGTAGCTTCCATTCCGTTTATTATAAAAATTATGGAGGGATTGGTTCACACCCAACTGATGGGTTATCTTGATCAATTCTCTCTCCTCCATGAAACTCAATCTGGTTTTAGGCCATTATTCAGTACGGAGACAGTAATTGCGGCTATCTTAGACAATTTGCATCTACTGTTTAGTAAAGGCCTTAATGCCCTGATAATGCAATTTGATATGAGTTCTGCCTTTGATCTAGTGGACCACATGAAACTGCTGCAATGCCTAGATGCCATTGGTATCCGGGATAAGGTGCTGAACTGGTTTCGTGGTTTCCTTATATCCCACACCTATCAGGTTCGTTTTAATTATGAGCTTTCCGACACCTGGAGCAATCCATCCGGTGTGCCCCAAGGCTCTCCACTATCCCCATTGCTCTTCAACGTCTACATGTCCTCACTGGGGAGGAAGCTAACCCAGCTGGGGATAAAACTATTTAGTTATGCAGATGATTTTACGATTATCATCCCATTCACCAATTCTGTGTCCGAAACTATTCCCAAAGCTTCAGAAGCTATAAACATGATGGAACAATGGATGACAAACTTTAGGCTCAAACTTAATTCAGATAAAACGACTTTTTTCATTGCTTCACCACATCCACTTGACATTAAATCATCCCTCTGTATCAATAACCTTAGTTACCCTATCCAGCCCTCCATAAAGATACTAGGTGTAACTCTGGATCAATGCCTAACCATGAAAGACCAAGTAGATTCCTTAATCCGAAAGGGATTTTTCACTCTCTGGAAACTCAGATCCCTTAAAGCTTATTTTGTTTCATCGGTTTTTAGAATCCTAGTCCAATCCCTCGTACTAAGCCTGCTTGACTACTGTAACATTGCCTATTTGGCAATTTCCCAAAAAAATATGTGACGCCTACAACTGTTGCAGAATGCGGCACTCAGACTAATCTTTGGACTAAAAAAATTTTACCACGTGACACCCTACTACCGGCAGCTACATTGGCTGCTGATGAAGGCATGCGTAAAGTTCAAATTTGCCTGTTTCTGCTTTAAAGCATTACACGGGCTTGCCCCCAAATACATTACTGACCTTTTCTCCTTCTCAACCAACAGACACAAGAGAAGTTCACATTCCAACTTCGTTTCCCCCCCCAGTGAGAGGTTGCAAACTGAAAAAACACCATGAATTCCTTCTCTCACACCAAGCAACATCATGGGGTAAAGACCTAGAACAATTGCTTTCGCCCACTACTTATGAGGAATTTAGGAAACGTCTAAAAACACACCTGTTCTTAAAACATCTTGACAACTGATCCACTTATCTCTTTCCTCTCAATAGCGACCTACTGTCCTTTTGATCACTTTTCTCCTCAACAATGAATTTCCTGTCTAATTACTTCTCTTTCTTCTTCCCCTCTTGAAGTCAGTCAATTTGTACCTTTGCTTAATCTTTTGTAAACCGCATAGAACTTCACGGTATTGCGGTATATAAGCTGTTATTATTATTATTCCAAGTCTCTACCAGCTTAAAAGCAAAGGACTGACTAAGCTGCCCAACAGATTTAATTCCCTTGAAAGAGGGGAACAACAATTTATATCTCTGTGTATTCCTCAAGTAGCAGGATCTGAGAGTATTCCAGTGTAAAGGGACCAAAGGGTCAAATATTCCATACAGAAGTTTAAAAACACATGCACACTTGAACTGAATTCTAAAACGGATTGAGAACCAGTGAAGTTTTCTTAATAAAGGAGAGACATGATCGTACTTTCGTTTACCGAAGATGAGTTTCACCGCCGTGTTTTGTATCAATTGAAGGCGTTGTAAACTGCCCTGCTTGATACCCAAATAAAAAAGAGTTACAGTAGTCTAATTGAGCAAGCACAGTGGACTGTACCAACACTGAGAAGTGTTCCTGATGGAACAAGAATCTAACTTTTTTCAGCATATGCAGGCTAAAAAAAAGCACATTTTCACCAAAGAGTTTATCTGCTCATGAAATGTGAGTGATGAGTCTAAGATAATACCCAGAACTCTGGAAGAAGATTCGATGTGTAGCGAAATGCCTGATTTCAGTGTGATAGAAGCAGGGAGTTTATCCAATCTTGGCCCAACCCATAACAATTTTGTTTTAGCAGGAAATTGTAGGGTTAAAAAACCCCACAACAAAATAAGCTAGATGTATGAATATATGTATAATGCATGTGAATGGTATATTGTACTAAAATATTTTTAGTTGGTCACTGAATTAGGATACAGACTATACAGCAAAGCAGGATCATTAGTGCACCATGTATAAACATTTCCTCCCTCTTTTACAAAGGTGTGCTAAGCTTTTTAGCATGCGCTAAACGCTAGTGCATGCATGTTATCCTATGGATGCATTAGCGCTAGTGCTGCCCGATTCACGATTCGAATCGATTCACCAATTCACTTCGGGTGAATCGATTCGAATCGATTTACCCCACCAAAAAATTGGCCTCCCGATTTATTGACTGACCCTCCCCCCTCGCCCCTAAAGCAGGAGCAGCAGCGCTGCCTCTTGCTGGCCTGCCGCTCCTGCTTTAGAGGGCGAGTGGGGAGGGTCAGTTGGGAAGTGGCTTCCCCGCTAGTGCTGGCTTCCCCGCAGTAATTTACCGAAATTCAGCAGCCTGCCCTGCAGAAGAAGATCGCTGGCTCTAGAGATCTTTGTAAGCTGCCATAGGTTGTCCGAGTTGTCTTCTCTCTGCCATGGTCCTGCCCCTTCTCTGATGTCAGAGAAGGGGCAGGACCGCAGAAGAGAGAAGACAACTCGGACAACCTATGGCAGTTTACAAAGATCGCTAGAGCCAGCAATCTTCTTCTGCAGGGCAAGCTGCTGAATTTAGATAGATTAAACATATAGGCCTTCTGTGGGGAGGGGGGTTGTAGTCCTTCATGGGGGGGTGCAGGCCTTCTAGGTGGGGTACAGGCCTTCAGAAGGGACAGGCAGGCCTTCAGGGGGGGACATGCAGGCCTTCAGAGGTGGGGTGTAGGCATTTGGGGGGGCATGCAGGGGTGGGGTGTAGGCCTTCAGGAGGGGTGGTACATGCCTTCCAGGGGATGTAGGCCTTCAAGGGGGACAGGCTGGTCTTCAGGGATGGGGTGTAGGCTTTCACGGGGGATATGCAGGCCTTCAGGGGGGAACAGGCTAGTCTTCAAGGGTGGGGTATAGGTCTTCACGGGGGTGCAGACGTTCAGGGGAGGGGGCCCTGGTGTAGAAGTACACGGAGGGAGGGAAGGGGGGTTCAAAGAGACGTGCATATGCCGGACTTTGGGGGGGAAGAAATAATGGGACTAAAACAGAGAAGACGGAGAGAGATGATAGACAATGGGATTTAGGGATGAAAGTAACAGAAAGGGAGAGATGGTGGACCCTGGGGTGGTGGGGAAGGAGGGAGCGATGAGAGAAGGTGGATCTGTGGATGGAGCTGAAAAAAGGGAAAGATGCCAGACCTGTGGGAGAGGGAAGGGAAACAGAAGGGGAGGACAGAGATGGAAGATTGATGGTTAGCACGGAGAAAGAAGAAAGTTATCAGAAGACAACCAGAGCCTGGGACCAACAAGATTTGAATAATGACCAGATAACAAAAGGTAGAAAAACTAATTTTATTTTCTGTTTTGTGATTACAATATGTCAAATTTGAAACATGTATCCTGCCAGAGCTGGTGTTATTCCGCGAACGTGAGTTAGGATTTAACAAAGAGAGGAAAAGTCTTTTTTGTTTGTTTATTTTGTTTACACCACAGCGCCAGTGTGTTTAGGAGAGGGCAAAGGGGGTGAAGAGGCTATAAAATAAACCCACCAGGATATTTAAAAAAAAACACCCAATTGGGCAGGAAAATCGAACCGAATCGAATCGAAAAATCGATTCAATAGGCTGAATCGAATCAAAATTTTTTTTTACTGAATCGGGCAGCACTAGTTAGCGCACACGTTGATTTAGCGTGCGCTAAATCCACGCTAAAACGCTTAGCACGCCTTTGTAAAAGAGGGCCTTTGTTTTTTTTTTTCATAGAATATCAGGAAAATCTAGACAAAGTATGATGAAGGAACAGCTATGTGATGAAAGGTTACACAACACAAGCCATGAAAAGAGAGGCTTGTGAGAACTGTCAGATGTACATTTTTTTCCTGCTTTTGGAAAAATGCCCAAAGCCGCAAATGTGAATAAGCGGAAATCCAGTTCATCTAAGTGTACAACAGTGGAATGACTGTAGCCTTTTAATACTTTGGCATGGAGGATGCATTAGAATTGTGTTACAAGATAACATAGAGAAAAAAAAATAATACAGTCTCGGATAATACAGAAAGCTTTCTCCTTCTGTGTTGTAAGCCTTAAGGGTAATCCTACTGTCTAACTTATCAGCCTATAGTGCTCAGGATCAAATTCCAGCATGGCTAGCACAGCTTTCCACCTTTCAGAAGTAAATACAATGATTGCTGCTAACAGATACTTAGAATTGCTTAGTACATCTGTACAGCTAAAAATAAAAAGCTTCCTAGAAAAACACTAACATGCACTGTATATAGTCAAATATATGCCAAGAGTTTGGGGTCCAAAAATGGGGAGTCAGCTTATATTCAGGTCAGCACCCACCTGCCCCCACCCCCCCCCCCCCGGACGTGTTGCAGGCCATTGCTGGGCCTTCCGTATGACCTGGTGGGCCAAGTCAGCAGGAATTCCTCCTGTCTCCTGTCCTGGCCGATTCTACAAACTTTCACCTCCCTCCCGCCTTACAAATCCCCGGTGGGCCAGCAGTGTACCAAGGCATAAGCGAGTTTCCTGTGCTCCTGCCCTATCCAGTGCTGCTATCTGAATGGCTGCTGCGAGTTCTTGCAAGTACCGTGAGAACTCACAGCAGCCATTCAGCTAGTAGTTCTGAATGGGACAGGAGCACAGGAAGCTTGTTCCTGCCCCAGTATACTGCTGGACCACTAGGGATTCGAAAGGTAAGTGGGGGAAGCAGGAGGGAGGTAAAAATTGTCAGAGTCAGCCGGAACAAGAGGCAGGAAGGATCCCTCTTATCCCAGCCCACCGCTGGACCACCAAGTAATATGGCAGGCCCGGTGGAAGCCTGAAAGACATCGGAAGGGAGGGAGAGGGGACAGGGTGCAGAGCTTGGCAGGGAGGGAGAGGGGACAGGGTGCAGAGCCTGGCAGGGTAGGGGAGGGAGTGAGGTATGGAGGGGCTGGGTGCAGAGTCTGGCATGGAGGGAGGAGGGACAGGGTAGCACTTAGTGAACTTTAGTCACAGAAGACCTTCAGATAAGTTTCATTCAACATATGATCCATTCATAATAACTTTGGATTAT
Source organism: Geotrypetes seraphini (assembly GCF_902459505.1). Taxonomy (NCBI): domain Eukaryota; kingdom Metazoa; phylum Chordata; class Amphibia; order Gymnophiona; family Dermophiidae; genus Geotrypetes; species Geotrypetes seraphini. Next base: position 27,004,904 of record NC_047102.1, on the reverse strand, counting down.
CACCAGTTCGTCATCAGTCCTCACATTTTTAAATTTATCATCATTTTCACTTTGAAGAAACAAGCAGAAGGCACTTCAATTTCCATTTTCCATTTTCAAAGCTGTACTTATCTTAAAAGGGAAAGAAAATCAAATTTGTACGCCATTGAAAATGGAAATTGAAGTACCTTCTGTTTGTTTCTTCAAAGTGAAAATGATGATAAATTTAAAAATGTGAGGACTGATGACGAACTGGTGATAATCCAAAGTTATTATGAATGGATCATATGTTGAATGAAACTTATCTGAAGGTCTCCTGTGACTAAAGTTCACTAAGTACTTTAGTGTTTATCTCCTGGATTAGATTGTCCAAATACAGAGGATCATTTCTTAAATGTGTAGCCTAAATGTGCAGCAGACAGAACCACCAAAACTATATGCATACATTTACAGCCACTATTTGCTATGCACAAAATCTGAGAAAAATGTATCTGCCTGCAAAATACATTAGAGGAAAGAACTAGCTGCCGGCATGGAATGAAGCATCATCCTTCAGCTCAGGCTCCCTAAAGCCAGTGACTCTCTAGTTCAGTGTTCTTCAACCTTTTTACACCTATGGACTGGCGGAAATAAAATAATTATTTTGAGGACCGGCACCGGGTTGCGGACCAGCGGTTGAAGAACACTGGGCTAAGTCATGGGCCAGACCCTGCCCCAATAATAGTACTAATTGTAACACTATTTTTTCCATTCATTTTTCATATACAGTATGCAAACAATATAATCTTATTAACAACACAATGGTTAACCACAAAATTAAACTATACAGAGCACACAATATGCTTCTCAACATTCATTCCTACCAGAACATGGTTAACCCCTATGCAAATAAGGGGCCAAAAACTAAAAGTAGTAATATATACAAACGAACCCCTAAGATTCAAGACCCTGCATGCAGTGCAACCCCAGAGGAAAAGAAACTAATGCATTTCTTCCTGAACAGACAGCAGATGTAAATCAATCACTAAATTCAAAACTAAAATCATTCCCCCTACCTTTGTTGTCTCCCTCCCTCCATGCTGTGCCTTAACTTCTGGCCGTTTTATACCGCCCCCGGCGTTATCTTCGGGCCGGCTCCCTCTTCCTCAGTGCCGCAGTGCACAAAGCCGTGGGCAGCAGCTCCTCACGCATTCCACGCCTGAACCGGAAGTCTTCCCTCTGACATTGCAACATCAGAGAGAAGGCTTCCTGTTCCAGCGTGGGACATGCATAGGAACCGCTGCCCACGGCTTTGTGCGCTGCAGCACTGAGGAAGAGGGAGCCGGCCCGAAGATATCGCCTCATTGATCGCGCCGCGGACCGGCGATTGAAGAGCACTGTCTCGGCCAGACGCACGTGCCGGCCCTGCGGACTGGCAGGAAATTTCTGCGGACCGGCATTTGAAGAACACTGCTCTAGTTTACCCATTAAGCCAGTCCTGATTGGATAATGAACCAGCTTCTACTGAATTTTACATAAAAACTGAGATCCTCTGCAGTGGTGCGGCGAGGGTGAGTGGTGCTCCTCCCCTGCCCTCTTCTCCACTCCTCTGCTCCTTCCTGACCCCCACCCCCCACTGCCGTGTATGTACCCCCTTCCCCTGTCCCTTTATTATTTTCTAGGCGGGAGTGTGTGGCACAGGGGTTAGAGCTACAGCTTTAGCACCCTGAAGCTAGGGGTTCAAATTCCTCTCTGCTCCTTGTGACCCTGGGCAAGTCACTTAATCCCCTCATTGCCCCAGGTACACTAGATAGAATTAGACAAATTCCTGCAGAACCAGAACGTACGCAGGTGAGGCTGGACTCATTTAGAGCACTGGTCTTTGACCTATTGGGCCACCGCGTGAGCGGACTGCTGGGCACGATGGACCTCGGGTCTGACCCAGCAGAGACATTTCTTATGTTCTTATATGTTCTTATGTTCTAAGGGCTGCCATGGGAGCTAATCATAAATTCTAAGCGTTTACCAATTAAAAAATTAAGATGGGGAACAATTAACATACTTGTTAATGACAAGACGTAGCATACATGAAAACAAGAGGATAGTAGGGGGAAATACAATTTTAAAAAGAAAAGAGTACAATTAAGATCAAAGTCAAGAGGGCATGTCATGTTCAGTCTTCATTAGGGAACTGCTCGGCACCTCCTCTTATACGCTTTAATTGCTTTTGTAAACCGAAGAGCATTTTGGTTGTGTTGCATTCGCTGCTTTTACGCAGGCTAGTTCATTGCAACATTTTATGTTTGGGACTACTGAAATTGAACTTTGATAGCCTTTTTCCAATTACAGACAATTCAGCTGCAAGGCTTGCGACCCCCCCTTTTCTGGAACAGTTTATGCTTTTTAATTATTCACCTTTTGTTAGAGGGAAAAGGTGAATTGCGACTGAAAAATCCTTCAGTTAACTTGTTCTCCAAAAATATTACAGCCCGGATTCTATAAACGGCATCTGTATTGGCGGCCACCGATCGCGTCTCAATCACGCATCGGTGCCATTAATAGAATCGCGGGCTGGTTTTTAAAAGCAGGCGCCTTAAAAGTAAGCCAGCATTTTACAAGTCTACATTTAAGGCCCCCTGTTTTGCGCCTTCGGAAGCACCTAGGGGGCGCCTAAGGCCACTTTTGGCATAAACCACGGCCGCACTGGCTTCTGGCATCCTTACGCATGCCTAGGTGCTTCTGTAGGTACGTGAATGGTGCCCTTCAATATAGGCGCCATTCATCGCATCGATTTCTTAAAAAAAATGTGTGTCCCGATTGGTTAGTTAGATACAAATATAGAAACATATGATGGCAGATAAAGGCCAAATGGCCCATCTAGTTTGCCCATCCGCAGTAACCATTATCTCTTTCTCTGTTCGAGAGATCCCATGTGTCTAGGCCCTGCTATCGCCTAACTTTTGGACACTGTTCTGAGAATCTGGGCCTACATGATGTTTGTGCTCTTGGGAGAGTAAGATCCACAAATCTTAATGTGTCTGGAACCCTTTTTTTTAAAAAAAAAACAATTTGCCAGTACTTCACTGATAAAATTTAGGGAAAAGATTGAAGGCACATCTCTTTGCTGAAGCCTTTGGTACACAATGAATAGTTACAGTATTATATTTGTTCTGATTCCTTATAAAGAGTGATAGTGAAAGAAGGGCTATGTCTACCCTATTTTATTAGGAAAAGTTCATTTGTGAGCCATACAGACTTGTAGAAATGATGGCATGTAAATCATAATATATGAAATTACATAAGGGGAAAGGGGACTTGTATACTGCCTTTGGCATTTCAAAGCGGTGGGCACTGGAGGATTAAATGACTTGCTCAGGGTAACAAGGAGCAGCACCGGGGTTTGATCCCACAACCTCTGGGTGCAGAGGCAGCAGCTCTACCAGTGAGCCACACCTTCCGTGGCAATTCTTATGTTATGTGAGTCAAGTATAGGACAGTGAAGCCATTGTGACATCACTGATGAGTTTGGCTCTTAGGCATTGGTGGAATGAGGCATTATGACATCACAATCTCAGCTCTGGAATGTTGCTACTCTTTGGGTTTCTGCCAGGTACTTGGGACCTGGGTTGGCCACTGTTGGAAACAGGATACTGGGCTTGATGAAAGGGGAAGGGAATACTGCTTCTTTGTGGCTCTGGCATTTCAAAGCTGGGCACTGGAGGATTAAGTGACTTGCCCAGGGTCAAAAGGAGCAGCACCGGGATTTGATCTCACAACCTCTGGGTGCAGAGGCAGCAGTTCCATCAGTGAGCATGCATACACCTGCATAATTTTAAATGGTTTTAAAATGCCTCCCACATTTACAAAGTTTATATAGTATTTGACATTTTTGTGGTTTGTGGCATGCATATCTATATATAGATAGAGATACAGACATATATAGATACCTACGACTAAAACACATTGCAAATACAAATTTTAAGTATACAACAAAAGACTGTTACTTTTATGGCTTTTGGTGAGAAACAGAGTGATTATTAAGGTGACATGGTAATAGTATCTCATCTCTGAGTGTTACTTTCAAAAGCTGGTCTTTTCCTCACCTTTTGGGGTCTCCTTTCTGCACTTTGACCCAGTGTTCCACTTGGGCTATGTTGGTTTTCCTTTGGGTCTCTTTCTCTTGATTTGTTGCTCTGGGGGTAATCCCTCTTTTATATCCATCCGTACCATTGTATTGCACGGGACTAGCGCCGACATTCAGCGAGTTAGGCAGCGTCCCATTCTTCTCCAATGGCTGAGGCTGAGCCGTTCGGGACCGAGACGTCCGGGGCACCAACTCTTTGTACACCAAATTAACTTCCGAGTGCTTGGGTTTTCCTGGTTTGCCCTCCAGGATGTCGTTTTTGAAAGTGTAACGCTCTTCGTTCTCCCTCTCCTTTCTCTTGTCTTTGCGATTTCCAAACGAAAAGGTTTCGTCTGCTTTCGCAAAGTATTCCTTCCTATGGACAACTTGAGCCTCAGCACAGCCCTTATAAGAATCAAGGTGGTTGGCTTGTGGCAGAGCAGCCTGCCATTCCATTATTTCCATGTCTCTGTAAATAAATTGCAGATATATCAGTCAAAGTGCAACGGTGCTCTCTGCAGCACATTTATCACATCGAATATCTGAGTCAATAACCGTTGCCTATAAAATATTTAAGCAACCTTTAGATAAACTTCAAAGCAACATGCAATAAAATGACTGGAGGTATTACAAGGAGCATCTGCTTTTACAGCTGTGCACGACTTAAGAAACATCTGTGAGCTCATTTAACACATGCATAAAACATTGTACAAAAAACAACAGAGGTTGTTTTCTCTCCTGTTACAATAGTGCAGAACTTACATAATCTATTACCTTATGAAGATCCCATAAGAACATAAGAACTGCCGCTGCTGGGTCAGAACAGTGGTCCATCCTGCCCAGAAGTCCGCTCACGCAGCGGCCTCCAGGTCAAAGACCAGTGCTCTAAATGAGTCCAGCCTCACCTGCGTACGTCCCAGTGTAGCAGGAACTTGTCCAGCTTAGTCTTGAAACCCTGGAGAGCGTTTCCCCCTAAAACAGACTTTGATCGGTCCTTCTTCCCCGCCCAATACAATAGGGTCAATTTTCAAAGAATTACAAGTGGATTAGTGGCTTTGTGAGTATCTTTTTCTGGTACGCTGTCAGTACCGCGAAGGACATTGGCGCGCCGACAATCCCGCCCCGACATTTGCACGCAGGATAAATGCGCCCCACCCTATTTCCTTCATTTGTGGACGAAATTGTAAGTGGATTGGGGAGGGCGGATGTTTGCGGCAATGGTGCACATTGGCATCCTCCTCATTGTAGTGGGGGGAGGGGTTCCCTCAGAGCGTAAAATTGAAAGTTTGGAGTTTGGACCGGGACTTGTAAGTGTATAGGGCAGGGGGTTTTCCCCCCAACCCCTCCAAACCCCCTCTCAGAGCACAAACGGGAAGGAAATAGAGCAGTGCACATTTGTCCTGCACGCGAATGTCAGGGTGGAACTGTCGGCACTCCAATGTCCTGTGCGCTTTTGACGGGTCACCCTTTTTCCTAATTTGGTTTTGAGTAATACTATATATAAAACATTTTGGGTTTTCTTTACCAAGATTGATTTCTGTAACTATTTTGACAAATCCAACTTAGGAATTCTCCATTGAACAACCAGGATGCTGGTCCCCAATCTGTTAAGTGTGATATTAACAAACCTCTTGAACCCTGAATGTGTCTGCAGGAGAGCTGCTTGATTCATGGCTCGGATCCAGGCATTCATATCCTCTTGTGTATCTGCGCTGAAGTAGTAAGTCCGCATCCCAGAATTCTCCGACTGCGAACCGATAATCGTGCTCTTGTTGAGGAAGTACGCGCGCATCCCGGTGTGTACTGCCTGTAACAGATCACGATCAATCAATAATGAAGAACCTTTTAAAGAAAAAAAAAATAACAGTACACTCTAAAACATAAAGCGCCTTGCAGATGTTGGGGCTCTCTGTGCTGCTCAATTCTTATGAAACTTAGAATAATTATTTTGTGGCCTTCTTTGTGGAGGGTTTTCTTTTAAATTATGATTTGATAGCATACCATCTGATGTTTATAATCAGCTATTTAAATGGTTTTAAGCAGCACTTTCCTCATGATTCTCCACACACTAGTTACTCCACGTATCTACTACTATAGGACTTTCAAGGACCCCTGAAGACGACTATCTTGCCGAAACAAGGACCGTGTTGGGTCTTACGCTTTCAGCGAACTAGGTTTAGGTTTTTACGTGGATTACTTTTTTATGTGGATTGCTTAATTGTACTTTTGGAACTTTGAAATTTTCAATAAAGTCCATTTCAGGAACATCATTACTCCACAGTGTTTTTTCGATTTCTCTTGGACTTTCGTCTCTGTGGATTTCCTAGGGTCAATTTTTTTGTTTTTATAACATAGTAACATAGTAACATAGTAGATGACGGCAGATAAAGACCCGAATGGTCCTTCCAGTCTGCCCAACCTGATTCAATTTAAATTTTTTTTTATTTTATTTTATTTTTTTTCTTCTTAGCTATTTCTGGTATTTATAGTATAATATATGTCCATATTATTGGCATAATAATCATATAACAAATATAAGGGTTTTTTTTCACTGATCATTTTTAGGACTCATTCCTGAAAGTACCGTATATACTCAAATATAAACCGAGACTTTTTGTCCAAGAAAAGGCATCAAAAATTGCCTCTCAGTTTATATTCAGATCTACCCTCTTACCCCCTGGTGTCAACCCTTCCATTCACCTCATTTCCTGTGGTGTCCCCCCTATATTGGCACCACTGCCATCAATCCTGGCAGAGATCCTGCTTCCTTCCTTCCTCCCTCTCTCCTCTTGCTGAGCACATGAAGTTCCCCTCCTGGACCTACCATACAGTGCTGGAGATCTAACGGTGAGCTAAGGGAGGAGCAATCCTCATACATTGCTGCCCATAACAAAAATGGCTGCCGTGACTTCCAGGAGCAGTCTCGCATGATTGCCTTTGGAGATCACGGCAGCCATTTTGAAATTGGAGCTGGAACATGGAAAATTGTGCACATAAGCGTATGGCAACAAGATGGCATACTATGTATATACTTGCCATATACGGGCATTCCTGGAGCCATGACAAAGTTGTCATATACATTCATTATTATACATACAACAAATGTTATATCTTTTACTGTTTTTGACACCCCTAGTTAAGATACATTTTAGAAATTATAGGGTTACCAACAACTCCAGAAAAAGGAGGACAGATCGAGGAATCTGGGTTTTATTTCCATTGGAAGTTATGGAAGTAAAGCCCAGAGGCCTCAATCCGTCCTCCTTTTTCTGGAGCCATATGGCAACCCTAAATAAGTTATCACTAGGATACATATTTTTGCATGGTATCGGGAGCAGAAAGTGCTGCAACAGGGTAAATTACATTTTCAGTATTATTTTGATCAGTTGCTTAAAACACTGAGGTCAATATGGAGTTCTCATCTCAAACAAGAACCATGATTTTTCTTGAAAGCAAGGAAGCAGCTTTTGCTCCTTCACTTTCTTCCTGCTAAAAACTCGGCTTTTTGATCAAAAACTCATTCTGCATTGTTTTATTTTTACTGGTGGCGTTATTTCATTTCTGTTTTAAATTTTGCATTTAGTTTATGTCGTGTTTCCATCAGGCACTGGTTTAGAAAGTTTGTCTGCAAAGCTGGAATTTTAAAAAGGAGGAAATTATATTTAAAGTCAGCTTAAAACGCTGCTTTGTGATTTGTGACCAACACTTGATGGCAGAAGCAACATTAAAATCGTATACCTTAACCATAAACCTCGTTGTATTTGGAGTGCTGCACTTTATAGGTTTATTTCTTAATAATTGCTGCTATTAAATATAACACGTAGTGTTTACAGTTCTGGGCAAGGCTGTTCAAATGGATATTTATTAGCCCCACTTTAGGGGAAAAAAACAGCTTATAGTCTAAGGATGATAAACTTTATCTCTAATAAAGACATGTTCTGGATTACAAATGGTAAATAAGAGAATTGATCGAGGGTCTCCAGAACAGTTCTGTCTAAGGTTGCATTGGGTAAATTACTTGTAACTGCAAACTTATTATGATTTTTGTGACGCAATTGTTATGGTAGAATGATGCTGGAATATTATTAAAATGAATAAGTTACTTGAATAGAAATCTAAATGCATTGTGAAGGTAAAAAAAAACACAATTCCAGAAAAGTATCTGTAGGCCCCCCTCCTGAACAAAAAGGGATAGGAAGTTTATCTGTTTTCACGTTGTCACTCTTTTCCACTGATAAAATCTGGCATGCATCCAATGATTTGGTGGGGGGGGAGGGGGGCAGGGAGGAGGAATAAAACCTTTTCAAGAAAACCTTTTTGGACACACAAATAGTGTTCTTGTACAATCCCACTTTATTCCGGGACCAGTGGGTTTTTTCCCTCTACCCGCCAGGACTTTGTAAGAAGCCTCAAAATTTCAAAGACTTAAACCGCTCACCCTCATACCTCATCACTGTTCCAGTGTCTCAGTACCTCAGTCATTCTTTCTACAAGCTAGGCTGTAGGAGCTGACCTTTTCTGCTCGTGTTTAATTTTGCGTATTTTCAGTAGTTTGCGTTTGCAGTTTTAGCCCTCGCGCTGGGAAGGTTCCCTGCGGGGACATCCTTGACTGCGAGAGATCACAGACCTTTGGAGAAAGCCTGCTTCAAGGGGGTTCCCTGCTTATCAGTAAGCCCCCTGGACAGACTGCACATCAGAACGTAGCTCAGGAACCTTTTCCTTGGTAGCTAGCTCACCCTAGGTCAGGGGTGTCACAGTCCCTCCTCGAGGGCTACAATCCAGTCAGGTTTTCAGGATTTCCCCAATGAATATGCATGAGATCTAATAAATCTCATGCATATTCATTGGGGAAATCCTGAAAACCTGATTGGATTGCAGCCCTCGAGGAGGGACTTTGGCACCCCTGCCCTAGGTTCATCCGCTAGTGGGTAGAGCGCAGGCTGAGCGGCTCCATGGAGGCACGCCCGGGATCAGAGCCAGACTGTGTTCCTTCACCAGGCATCTGCACGGCATGGCAGAGGGTGGCAGAGGTCTCCGGCCGTGGTGAGTCAGGCCGGTAGGGCAGTCAGAAGATTTCAAAATCCAGATTTCCAGTTCACTGAGACAAAGGATCACCCTGTGAGCTGTTTTCAGTTCTGTCTGGTCTCTCTCCTTCAGCACATATCACAGTGAGTACAGGCTGACAGCCTGAATCAGCAATTTTGAGGGCCTTAAAAAGGGTGTTTTGAGTGGTTTCACTGCATACCCTACCCTTCCCCATCTCTCAAATCCTAAAATCAACATTTTTTTAAGGGTTCCTGTGATTTTTCTGAGCTATTTTTTCATAGGGTTACTATAGGAAGACGGATTGAGACATCCAGGTTTTACTTCAACTGAAAGCAATGAAAGTAAGGAAGATAGATTGAGACATCTGGGTTTTACTTCTATTGAAAGCAATAGAGGTAAAACCCGGATGTCTCAATCCGTTCTCCTTTTTCTGGAGCCATAAGATAACCCTAATTTTTCATCTAAAATCTGCACCTGTGGCAGCCATCTTGGATTTTTCCCAGTTTGAATTTAGACATATTTTTTATACTTCCAAGTTTCGTTTTTTCAAGAAAACTTCATAGATGGCCTCCCTAGGACAGGATGGGATGGATTAATGCAGGATGGCTGGCGGATGCGCAGCCATGGGCCACAGTAGTTACAATCAATGTGGTCCCTTGGGCCCGAGCCCATCTGCATCTGCCGCAGGATGCTCTGCTTTTGTGCTGGAATACCCAGCACACCATCACCACCCGCACAACCCGCAGTGACACGAGCGCCCTGCAGTACAGCCCCCTCTCCAGTTCCCAGAGCTACTTGAGAGGCAGTGAATAGCAGCAGAGGCCTCCCCAAGAGAACTGGAGGAGCCACGTAGCAGAGGCAGTAGTGGAGGCGTCGCTAATGGTAATTAAGTTTTTGGGATGTGGAACGAATTGTCCGAGTTTACATTAATTCTTATGGGAAAGTTGCTTTGATATACGAGTGCTTTGGATTACGAGCATACTTCTGGAACAAATTATGCTCGTAAACCAAGGTACCACTGTATTTACATTCCTTAGCAGATATAATTCCCTTCTTATTAACCTGAAATTGAGATGAAGGATCATATTCTAACCTCTCTGATAGCTGTTGGTCTCTTGCAGTTGTCGTTGACCCTCAGAGAGATAAGAAATTCTATTCAACACAACCACTCCTCCCCCTTTAAATGCTCACATAATAATAATAATAGAACTATCCTGTGAGAAAGATTTTAAAGCTAACCACTGAGTTTAGAACCATAATGAAAATGAGTCAGTGCATCACTGGCTTAGTGCAGTGTTTCTCAATTCTGGTCCTGGAATACCCCCTTGCCAGTCAGGTTTTCAGGATATCCACATTGAATTTGCGTAAACTTGATTTGCATACACTGCCTCCATTCTATGCAAATATCTTTCATGCATATTCATCGTGGATATCTTGAAAATCTGACTGGCAAGGGGGTGCTCTAGGACCGGGTTGATGGCTTCGTGGCCTACTATTACTACTATTAATTATTTATATAGTGCTACTAGACATATGCAGGGCTGTATAGAGTCACAAAGAAGAAAACAGTTCCTGCTCAAAAGAGCTTACACTCTAAACCAGGGGTGTCAAAGTCCCTCCTCGAGGGCCGCAATCCAGTTGGGTTTTCAGGATTTCCCTAATGAATATGCATGAGATCTATTAGCATACAATGAAAGCAGTGCATGCAAATAGATCTCATGCATATTCATTGGGGAAATCCTGAAAACCCGACTGGATTGCGGCCCTCGAGGAGGGACTTTGACACCTGTGCTCTAAACAGCCAAGACAGACATACAGGATGTATCACTGTATCACAGCTAAAATTAAGCAAATCATTTTTGTTCTGGAACGAAAGATTAGGTTCTTATCTTTGCTAATCTTCTTTCTTGTAAATCCACACTTTATTCCGGGACCAGTGGGTTATTTCTTTTATTTTTTATTTATTCAATTTTCTATACTGCTCTGCCAAGGGAATTCAGAATGGTTTCATGAATTTATTCAGGTACTCAAGCAGTTTTCCCTGTGGGCTCACAATCTATCTAATGTACTTGGGGCAATGGAGGGATTAAGTGACGTGCCCTGGGTCACAAGTAGCAGCACAGGTTTGATTCCAGCAAGATAAGTGATGTTTTATATTAATTTTCACTCATTTAGTATCATTGGTGGTAGGTAGGTGGTGCCCTGATGTTATTCATAACACCGTGAATCGTACCGCTGCCAGTGTGTTAGGTGTTAATTTCACTGAGCACTATTATTCACATATTGAGTTGTGCATGATATTAGTTTTTTTATTTTTTGAACGGATCATCTTGTACAACCAGCCTTGTGATTGCAAAATGTCCACTCATGCATTTCTGCAATACCAGTTACACAATAAGAAAAGGTGCAACAAATAAAGATGTCTCTCAACTCATCTGGACAATCAGGTTATCCTTTATTCTTCCAAAAATACTCGACCCGACATGTACATGTTTCGGCCCTAAGGCCTGTGTCAGGAGTCTGGAACAGCCAAGGGACGGCCGGAAACCAGAGAGAAAACGGCTTTTGTGCTGTGTGCTCTGAAACGTGCCTTGATACACTGCTTTCTCTCAACCCAGGTGCAGCACCGCTGGCTTCGCATCTAAAACCAGGGAGCTGAAGGATTTTCATTACCGCAAATTGGAAGCCAGCGGTGCTGCACCCGGGTTGAGAGAAAGCAGTGTAACAAGGCACGTTTCAGAGCACACAGCACAAAAGCCGTTTTCTCTCTGGTTTCCGGCCGTCCCTTGGCTGTTCCAGACTCCTGACGCAGGCCTTAGGGCCGAAACATGTACATGTCGGGTCGAGTATTTTTGGAAGAATAAAGGATAACCTGATTGTCCAGATGAGTTGAGAGACATCTTTATTTGTTGCACCTTTTCTTATTGGACAATTCCACTTGTTTTTATTATTCTGTTTTCTGTGGATTTGTTTCCCCTGTGTTTTGTGCATACCAGTTACACACACCAGCAATAAGATGAGCTCTTTGTAACCCTCAAAGGTAAGGACAGCAACGGAATCAGTGAAACCATTAATAGGAACAAGGAGACATTCACGAGGAAGATTCAATTTACCTAGAAATGATCATGCCTTGTATTCCTAAACAGCATGCTACAGACGGTTTGCTGTTAATTTAGTTCAAGGATAAAAATCTGTAGTTATTTTAAGCCCTGCAGTCCGCCTGCTTTCCTGCCATAAAATGAATTAGCAAACGTTACTCAGTAAATGAACTGGCCTGTGCTTCTCATGCCTCGGTCTGAAATATATTTACCATACCTTAAATGAATATTTGCGGCTGATACGATCTTCAAGCCCAACAGGAGATATTACATAGCTCGGCAATGGTATACTGCCCAACACAGCCTCTTCCCTGCTGTCTGATCAATCAGAAGAAAAAGAACCATTAATTTCTGCATTTTTAAAGAACTAAAGAAACTGAGGGCCTCTTCTATCAAACTGCGCTAGCAGTTTGTAGCACGTTGAGCCGCGCTGCTCCCGACGCTCATAAAGTTCCTATGAGTGTCAAGAGCAGCGCAGGCCATTCAGTACGGCTCTCTGCGCTAAAAACTGTTGGCGCAGTTTGATAGAAGAGGCCCTGAATATAAACCATATTCTATTTATGGCACCAAAAAATTGGACGCTGGCTAGAACAGCACTTAGCAAGATTCTATAAAAGGTACATGCACCTTATAGAATCGCACTAAGCAGCAATGTGTGTCACAAATTTTAGGCGAACCCATTAAGGCTAAGGAAAACATAAGAAATGCCATAATAGGACAGATCGAAGGTCCATCAAGCCCAGTATCCTGTTTCTAACAATGGCCAACCCAGGTTCCAAGTACCTAGCTAGATCCCAAGTAGTAAAACAGATTTTATGTTGCTTATCCTAGGAATAAGCTGTGGATTTCCCCAAGCCATCTCAATAATGGCCTATGGACTTCCCTTTTAGGAATTTATCCAAATCTTTTTTAAACCCTGCTATGCTAACTGATTTCACCACATTCTCCAGCAACAAATTCCAGAGTTTAATTACATGTTGTACGAATAAATATTACTCCAGTTTGTTTTAAATCTGCTACTTAGCAGCTTCATCACATGCCCCCTAGTTCTAATATTTTTGGAAAGAGTAAACAAGCGATTCACATCTATCCTTTCCATTCCACTCCACTCCACCAAACTTGTGCACATACTGGGCGTATTCTATAACAGTATGCTTAAATTCTAGGAATGCCCACAATCTGTCCATGCTCCTCCCCTGGCCATACTCCCTTTTCAAATTCACGCACAACTGGTGCATACTTTTTATAGAAACACACCAAGCTGTGCATATTTTTAATTAGTGCCAATTAGTATGAATTATGAGTTGTTAATTGCAAATTATTAGCACCAATTAGGCTTGTTAAACAATTAAGCTGTGCGTGAAAATTGACTGCACACACACCATGTAGTGAACTATTTACAGCATTATATAGGAAGCAATTCTACTTCCATTTAGGTTCCTCGAAGATATGTATTCTATAACAGAATGTAGGTGACTAGGATATGTTCTAGAATTCTAGCTTAACCTGGTATTGATCCACCTCACATTTAATTTATTAACATATAGGTCCCTTTAAGCTGAGATTTTTGACGTCAGATACACATCACACCATAACCCCTGTAAATTATATGGCAAGCCCTCCAAAATGCCTCCCCCCAACCTACTATCTACCATCCCAGTAGACCTTATGCCTGCAAGTGTCACCTACATAGCAGTGGGTTTCTGGTAGGCTTACACTTTCCACCACAAGTTAGGGTGGTATACGGGTCTGGGTCTCCTTCTCTGCAGTCCAGTGCACTGTCCAACAGGCTACTCCAGAGACCTGCTTGCAGCTCTACTAGGACTAGCCATAGAATCTGTAGATGTCATAGAGACAGATATATATTGTTTCATACAACTATTTGGGAGGTGGGAGATGGTCAGTGACCACTGGGGGAGTATGTGGGGCCATATTTTCATCCCTTCAGTGGCCATCTGCTCAAAACGTGCCTCTAATACACCCCATTAAAGGTTAGATGCACTGGAGACAAAACGACCAGAAAGACGTCTAGAAGTCAGTTTTGAAAATGCCATTTGGACGTTCCGACTAGTTAAGACATCCAAGTGCCAGTTTATGCCATCCTTTGAAAATGAGCCCCATGGTGACACAGTAGTTGATGGCATTCAATCCATCCAGTCTGCCCAACAAGGTATGATGTGATGCATATTTGATCTTGGTTTGTCTTTGCCATTTTCAGGGCACAGACTATAGAAGTCTGTCCAGCACCAGTTTTGTTTCCTAATTACTTCCCATCTAAGCACCGCTAGGTTTCTTTGGTTCCATTCTCTTTCCATACAGTGCTGAATTCATTCCAGAACTGAGAACTTACTGTTCTGCCTGGGACCTCATACATCTGAATGTATGCCTATAGGGCTGTATTGATTGCCCCTGTTGCTGCAACTGTTTAATAATGGAAGTTATCAATCTTCACTGTGATGATGCCTGTGGATAGGATCCATAAATATTTTTCACTTCTGTAAATAAAATGCACTGTGTATCAACTGTGGCTGTATATCTGAACTCTTTATGAGGTGCCAGTTTGGGGAATAATAGCACCTATAGGTTTGTTTCTGATCCAGTTCCCCAAATTGGATAGCAAAATAAGGCGAACCCCATCTGCAGAGGGATCTGATTTACCCTATTCCTGTGTGTGAGTTCACTCCTAATGTCTGACTGAGCACCTTGAAAAAGAACCTTCACTCTTCCTGGGTAATTCACAAAACATGCTTACACAGAGAAGAAATTTGGTAGAGGTTTCCAAGAACTTGTTCAACCTCAGGCAGGTCTGGGACAACTGAGATTATTATAGATCAAGACCTATAAATGACAGAACAAACTAATCATCTGGTTTGGAAATGTTTTCATACACTTTGGAAGTTACGCACTATAAGATTCTTCCTCCTTTAGACTCCTGGTGCAGTTTGCTCGACTACTGCGATATTGTCTACTATGCAGATCTCCAGAGAATGCGACTGGTCCAGAACACAGCAATAAGGTTAATTTTTAACCTGAAAAAGTCCGACCATGCCATTCCTTTCTATCGGGGGCTACACTGGCTGCCAATTGAGGCCAGGGTCATTTTTGAATTTGGGTTGCTATGTTACAAAGTGTTGTTTGGACCTACAGCTGACTATCTCATGGAACATTTTGCACTGGCCATTCCAAAACGTTCCCAACGAATTTTGACATCATTTGCCTTTCCTTCTTTCAAGGACTGTCGATACAAAAGGTACTTTAACAGATTACTTTCTTTTCGGGCTACAGTTAGAGATAAAGAATTAAGCCAGTTAACAGCGAGTGCAGTGTCCTAAAAACATTTCAGAAAGCTCCTATTGAGCAATTTTGAATTGTAATTCCTGAGAACGTCCCAGTTTCTTTAAGTTGTAAACCGCATAGAACTGGAAGGTAATGAGGCATACAAATGATATTGTAATGTAATGGTGGCTTGGAAGTCCTGATCAATTACCCTGGTTGCACCCCCTAACATTAGCCTTGATGCATGCAATATCTACGGTTCATAGACAACCCCGCGAAAGACAAAGGCGCGCGCCGACAACTGAGCGCAAGATGGAGGCGCGCACCGAAGAAAATTACAGTTTTTAGGGGCTCCGACGGGGGTTTTTGTTGGGGAGCCCCCCCAGTTTACTTAATAGAGATCGCGCCAGCGTTGTGGGGGTTTGGGGGGTTGTAACCCTCCACCTTTTACAGTAAACTTAACTTTTTCCCTAAAAACAGGGAAAAAGTGAAGTTTTCAGTAAAATGTGGGGGGTTACAACCCCCCAAACCCCCCACAACGCGGCGCGATCTCTATTAAGTAAAGTGGGGGGGGGGGTTCCCCCCCCACACACCCCCGTCGGAGCCCTAAAAACTGTAATTTTCTGCGGCGCGCGCCTCCGCGCTGCACTCAATTGTCTGCGTGCGCCTTTGTCCCGGCGCGCTTTTGACCTGACAGGAATATCTACTCACCTTTGTAGTAGAACAAACAATGATCGGTAAGCACAAACCACCGCCTTTTCCATAATCGCATGCCTGAACTGTCCTGCAAACGTGACAGATTTGTGGAAGATTACATTGCAAGTCCTATTACATCTCATGCTTGTTGAGGCCCTGCCTCAATATAAACATACATTTGACAGGTCCTCCTTGAGAACAAAGAGATGATCTAATAACTTCTGTACAACAAACATAAACCAAGAGTTCCGTGGTCGAACATTACAAAGAACATATCTTGGGCATTGTAAAACAGGCTGTTGCAAGCATTTGACGAGGGTAAGTATAGCTATCAGATACTGGGCGAACTGCAGAACAGGACAGCAAATAAATCTGTAATTAAGGGGCAAAATTTAATACAGATTTTCTTCAATTCTTTGCCATGGGAAAATGGCTTAGTACAGAGGGTTCCAAGGCAGGACAGACTCCTCATATAGACAAAACACATGATACAGTAGACTCTCTGTTAACCGGAACTCAAGCAACCAGCAAAAAAAAAAAAAAAAAATCTATGAAATACTGTAATACTTTAAATAAAAATGAAAATAAAATCAATTTCTGGCGGAAATTTAAGTGTAAACTTGGCACGCCACACCTGAGCACATGTCCGGTAGTTTACCTGGAACAGTTTATGGTATGGCATAGTATTAGTTAGGCCTATTTTTAATAATAACTCTCAAGCAACCAGAAACTACATTTATCAGGCCTCCATCAATCCCCATGAGTGCCGGTTAACTGAGTCTACTGTAGATGCTAGCAACATCCACACTGAAAATAGTTACACGAAATACTGCGACAGTACCTGTTTGTGAAGCCACCCTCTCACCACAACGGGAACGTTGGGGTTCCTTTTGATGGAATGGTCCCTCTTCCCAAAGCTGTGAACTTTATTGCTAAGCTTCTGAGGCTTAAAATAAAGAGGTTTTATTGAGAATTATTTATTATTATTTATTGGGTTTCATTAACTGCCTTTTCATGAAGAGAATTCACCCAAATCGATTTACGAAACATTGAATAGTAATCAGCATTCCCTCACTATTTGCAGTTTTCCTATTCACAAATTCAGTTATTCGCAATTTTTTTTGGGCTTCTAATTTTCATCTATTTGCAGGCTGCTCAAACCTCCCCCGACCTTACCTGGTGGTCTAGCGGTGACGTGGGGCAGGAGTGATCTTCCTACACTCCTGCCCCTTGCAGAGTCATCATCAAAATGGCTGCCTTGAGTTCCCCGTTGTAGTCTCGAGACTCCTGCCCCGCGTCACCGCCAGACCACCAGGTAAGGTCTGGGGACGCAGGAGGGAGGCGGGGTGGGTCAGAGCCGGCCCAAAAACTTATTCGCAATTTTTCCCTATATGCAGGCTGGCTCTCCACCTAACCCCCGCGAATACGGAGGGAGAACTGTACTCTTAAGTATTTTCCCTATCTGTCCCGGCAGGCTCACAATCTGACTGTGGTACCTGGGCCAACGGAGGGTTAAGTGATTTGCTCGGAGTCACAGAGCAGGCTGGGATTGAACTCACAACTTCAGGGTGCTGAGGTGGCAGCTTTAACCATTAGGCCCCTCCTCCCCTCCTGCGCCAGAGTATTGGCACTAGGTTTTAGGATTTTTCAATTATCATGCAAACATCAAATCTAGCGTGAGAAAACTATTGGTCAAAGTCAGGGATCAGCAACCTTTTTAAAGCAAAGAGGCATTTTATCCTAAATGCTTGACCTAAGATTTACAAAAAGCCACAATGGATAGAGAACGGGCTTTGAGATATGATTTTTAATACAATATGGGAATATATGCATTTAACACAAAAACAAAACTTCAAGTACTTACTGAATTTAAAGAAAAACAATTTGAGACTTTTGTCACTTTATTTCTGCACAAAGTTGTTTCATGACCATTTCTCCCTCTCTTACCCCATTCTCATCCCTCCTGCGATATATTTCCTTCCCCCACAAACCCAACCCCACTCACAAATATGATGCTCTTTCTTGATTCAACGAGTCAGCGGCGATTCCTACAGCTGCTTGCCGCTAAACCCGAAGCCTCTCCTCTGTCATGTCCCGCCCAGGCAGAAACTGGAAGTTCTGAAAGAGGGTGGGGATGCGGCAGAGGAGAGGCTTCTGGGTTAGCGGGAGGCAGCTGTAGGAATCGCTGCCACTAACCCGTTGAAGCAAGAGAAGAGCTGCACCCACGTGGTGAAAGAGCCACATGTGGCTCACGAGCCGCAGGTTGCCGACCCCTGGTCTAAGTCACCTTCTCTCTGGAGTGACTTAGCACTGTCTAACATTACGGAAGAAACACACTTGGAGAGGAGACAAATCCACCAATGCTGTCTTCCCAGTTGGTTTTCAGAAGACACATCAAGCCAATGCCAGGTCACTTAGGATACCAGCACTGCTGTCTTTATGGAATTAATTCTATAACTGTGTGCCTATATGGAGGTGCCTATATGGAGGCAGGAGAGGGCAGCCGAAGTGCCGGTGAGTGAAGAAAATCACTCGCTGTATGCTCTGACTGCTTCTTCCTGTACTAAAGTCGGGCCTTACCTTTCAGGAGCTGCGTGTCAAATTACTCGCTGTATGCTCCGACCGCCTCTTCCTGTACTAAAGTCAGGCCTTATCAATCAGGAGCTGCGTGTCAAAGCAGCTCTCGATTGGTGAGGCCCGACTTTAGTACAGGAAGAGGCGGTCGGAGCATACAGCGAGTGATTTCCTTCACTCGCCGGCGGTCCAGCTGCCCCTCCTGTCTCCCCTGCTTAAAAACCGTAGTCACGGTTTTTCAAGATTCGCGAGAGTTCCTGGAACGGAACCCCCACAAATTTTGGGGGAGTACTGTACATGGTAATTCTTTTAAAATGAATAGGATGAACTGTTTTGCTACTCAATTTATAGTTAAGCTCTGGAACTCATTGCTAGAGGATGTGGTTACAGCGGTTAGCATAGCTGAGTTTAAAAAAATGTTTGGACAAGTTCCTAGAGAGAAATACTGTATTTGCCCGATTGGCAAATACAGTATTCTGTGACAGAAAGCAGGCACCTACTTTTCTTTATATAATACTAGCATAACCAAATACATAAAAGCCAGCTCGGAAGGTGCCAATGAGTGTTGAGCGCCACCCAGGGCAGGATTAATTCATTGAGGGCCCCTAGACACACAAGTACACTGCGCCCCCTGCCTCGCCCCACCCCACCATGCGCCCAGGCGGAAACAGGAAGCTGCGTCAGAGGGAAGCTTTGGGCAAGCAGTACCGCTTGCACAATTACAGTTCCCGTTGCCTTTCCTACCCGCGTTGCTTGCTTGACTTACTTTCTGTCGATGGGGATGTTGCCAATCAGGGTGGGGCCTACGTTGCCGATCGATGCTGGAGGGGCCCATCGCCATTTGGAAAAACAATGTTGATGCCTTCCTTCATCGGGCCCCCCTGACCATTTCGGGCCCTAGGCATGTGCCTATTTGGCCTATTGGTTAATCCTGCCCTGGCGCCACCAGTAATGAGCAAGCTGCTTCATAGTATACTGGGAGGGAAATTTGAGTTCTGCACTTCCAATCATTCTGAAATGCTGTACCTATGACCAGGTATATACATATGCATGTGCTTAGGTGCGAGCTCTTCCACCAGCCACAGAACTGATGGAAATGTGTACATCTATATTCCAGAGAGGCCACAGAACTAGAGGACATGAAATGAATATAACATAAATAAGAACAGCCATACTGCATCAGACCAGTGGTCCATCTAGGCCAGTATCCTGTTTCCAACAGTGGCCAATGCAGTACCTGGCAGAAATCCAAATAGCAGCGAGATTCCATGCTACCAATCCCAAAGCGAGCAGTGGCTTCCCCTATTTCTCTCTAGGAACTTGTCCAAACATTTTTTTAAACTCAGCTATGCTAACCGCTGTAACCACATCCTCTAGCAATGAGTTCCAGAGCTTAACTATAAATTGAGTAGCAAAACAGTTCATCCTATTCATTTTAAAAGAATTACCATGTGCAGTACTCCCCCGAAATTTGTGGGGGTTCCGTTCCAGGAACTCTCGCGAATCTTGAAAAACCGTGACTACGGTTTTTAAGCAGGGGAAACAGGAGGGGCAGCTGGACCGCCGGCGAGTGAAGGAAATCACTCGCTGTATGCTCCGACCGCCTCTTCCTGTACTAAAGTCGGGCCTCACCAATCGAGAGCTGCTTTGACACGCAGCTCCTGATTGATAAGGCCTGACTTTAGTACAGGAAGAGGCGGTCGGAGCATACAGCGAGTGATTTTCTTCACTCACCGGCACTTCGGCTGCCCTCTCCTGCCTCCCCTGCCCGGTCATTCACGGTCGGAAAATATCGAGACCACAAACTGCCAACCGCAAATTTGCGGGGGAGCACTCTACCTTCATTCAGTGTCCCCTAATCTTTGTACTTTTTGAAAGAGTAAAAAATTCAGTTCACTTTTACCCATATTACATCACTTAGGATTTATTATACTTCAACAGTTGCTCTTCTTTGAACCTTTTCTAATTCTGCTATATCTTTTTTGAGATATAGCAACCAGAAATGAACACAATACTTAAAGTGAGGTCGCACCATAGAGCAATACAGAGACATAATAATTATTTATCATCCCTTTCTTGACCACCACCTCACAATGGGCAGAAAACTTCAGCGTACCAACCACAAAACACCTAGATATTTTTCTTGGGTGCTTACCCCTAAGGTGGACACTAGCGTCTGATAACTATGAGTCAGGTTATTCTTCCCAATGTGCATCACTTTGCATTTGTCCACATTAAATTTCATCTGCCATTTTGGATGCCCAGTCTTTCAGTTCCCTAACGTTGTCCTGAAATCTTTCACAGTCTGGATGTGTTTTAACAATTCTGAATAGTTTTGCGTCATCTGCAATCACCTTTCTTGTCGTTCCGCTTTCCAGATCTTTTATAAATATGGTAAACAACCCCGGTCCCAGGACAGATTCCGGCGGCACGCCACCATTCAAAAAATCCAAGAGACTGTAGAAAAATGTCACGCAACAAACAAACAAGGAACTGCAGCATAGTACTGGTCTGACCCAGCAGCGGCAAATCTTATGTTCTTATGTAATGTACAAGATGCCAAGTTCTTGATTTAAAAACAAGACTCTGCAGCAAGATTGATTACTGGGGTTTCAAGAATGACTCATATAACCCCAGTGTTGAAACAACTGCACTGGTTACCTATGCAGTTTAAGATTCTCTCAATCATACAGCAAATCTTATATCAGGTTTCCCCGAGGGCACTAAAGGAGTTTTTTTGAAATCTATCAACCCAGAAAATGTTTGAGATCTGAAAATGGTATGAAGTTGAATTTGGAGGATAAGATGTTAGTCTCTCATGTTAAGATTCGGGCAAAAATGCTGTCTGTAGCAGGTGCCAAGCTTTGGAATGCGCTGCCTGGTATTCTGCGATTCTGTGATGGGAGACTTAGCTTTAAGAAAATGTTGAAAACACAATTATTTGTTAATGCCTTCATGTGCTAATGCTATTTGCTGTTGAAGCCTTACCGTCCTGTAAATGTTTTTATGGGATTTTGTCTTTCCATCTTGTAGGATGAATTTGAAAAAGGTTTTAAATATGACACTGTTAGTTAATGTTTAATTGTGTCTGTTCTGTCGAAACACGTTTTAGTATTTTTAATATGTATGCATGTAATTTTGTAAACCGCATGGTTTTTATGCGGTATATAAATTTTTAAATAAATAAATCGCAATCCTTAAGACATAGAACAGTTTGTATCCAAAGTATGGTCCAATTGTGTGGAAAACCGGGACCCGACAAGGTCCGTGTTTCGAAAACACACTCCTTCCTCAGGGGTCCTAGTGTGAGAATGTTAATGTGTAAGTAAGATATGTATATATTTGTGAGAAAAATGAGAATGGCGACAGCAATGATGCGAGATCGTGGAACGTTGAACCAAAATTGTGGAGTGACATGGAAGCTACTGCTGGATAATGTGAAAAAAATGAATCAATGAGTCTTAATCAAGAGGGATGAGCAATGTGGATACATATGGAAAAACCATGTATCCTTCTGTGAAAATTAGTGCCATGTGAAGCTTAATAATAGTGAGCAAGTGACATGTGTGACGATGCTAAGACATCAAGGAAAAGGAATCAGTATAACACCAAACATATCTACCTAAAAGGTATTCAACCCACTTGCAGGGGAACCATAAGGATTACAACTAGAAACAAAAACTAAAAGGAACATATAGGGCCAATAAGAAGCATGTTTATGGTGTCATTAAAGGTTAAAACCAATCAGAACAAATTTGGAAAAAACTATGATCACGATAAAAGCACTGTGTGAAAAAGGAGACCCTAGTGCTGAAATGCTGGAACTCAAAAGCAAAATCAAAGCAATGCGAAGGCAGACAAGAAGAAGGGTGAAAAACGAAACTATCCAAAATCTAATCTAAATTTTAGGGCCTCTTCTATTAAACTGCGCTAGCGGTTTCTAGTGCGGGGAGCCGCGCTGAATGGCCCACGCTGCTTCCGACGCTCATAGAGTTCCTATGAGCGTCAGGAGCAGCACGGGCCATTCAGCGTGGCTCTCGGCGCTAAAAACTGCTAGCACAGTTTAACAGAAGGGGGGTTAGTCTTGTATACCAAATCATCTCCTAAAAATAGGAGCTCGATTCGGTATGTATAATTAGATCACAAAGAAAAATCCATTAACATTCCTTGGAGCTAAAAAGTGATGAAACATAGTGGTTTTTAAGGGTTTGCCAAAGATCGTGAATTTTCCTCCAAAGTCCTTTAGAATCCATCCAATTTAAATTATCTCTTGCTTAGACTATGGCAATACCCTTTTTAAGGGAATTATAAAAAAAAAAAAGACATTCAACGTCTTCAGATTATCCAAACCACCGCTGTCAAAATCATCTTCAACGCAAAAAAATTCAACCATGTAACGCATCTGTTGGTCAAAGCACACTGGTTGCCTATCTCACACCGTATCACCTATTGACGCTCAAAACCAGACTAACTGGGCAGCTAGAATTCATCAATAGACTATTAATACTCCACTCCTCTCAATGCACTCTCCGGTCATCTAATCATAATCTGCTAACAATTCCATCATTCAAATTTATCAACACTATGTGCATTATCTTCTCTGTCACCGCCCCTATGCTCTGGAATTCAGCTTTGGCTTATTTACGAGAAATTTATACGTTAGAGAATTTTAAGACCAGGTTAAAAACAACGCTTTTCAAAGACGCTTTTGCAGTATGACCGTCCTTTTAAGGACTTTTTAGTTGATTACTAGTCCAGTCCCCCTGGCTAATCGAGCAGTTTAGGGTAAATATTTAGTTTCCCTAACCTTTCGTTTTTCCCTTGATTGTTCTTTCCCTCTCTAATTATTGTAGTTCTACCCTTCCCTTTCGTGTCAGTCTACTTGGTTTGTCATGTTAGTCCTAGTACCTGTCTCTCTGAATGTTTTTTAGCTATTAATTTTAATGTGTTTGTATTTCCCTGCTTATGCATTTTATGGAAATTTGCTTTGTAATTTTTAAAAGGCAGGATAACAAATTTTTAATAAACTTGAAACTTGATAAACACAATCTAATTTGAGGAGGTAGTCCATTCCATATCGCAGTTAGTAAGTATGGAACGGAGTGTGAATTTTTACTAATGGACTTGATTCCTCTCAAAGATGGAAAAGAGAGCTCATTCATAAGAGTTGTTCTCGTGCCCGAAGATCTCATGGTGTTTAGAGACAAAGGCATCAAAGGAACAAATAATCCATGTAAAATTTTAAAGACTATACAGGCACATTTCAATTGAACTCTCGATTGAAACAGAAGCCATTGTAATTTCCTCAAGAGAGGTGACAAGTGATCGAATTGTTCCTTTCTGAAAATCAGTCTGGCTTCAGCATTTTGAATCAATTGCAGCCATTTCAGAAGTTGATGAGCCACTGAAGGAGTGCAATTACGACCCTATGTTCAGGCACTGATCTTAATGACCTACCAGGTACAAAGGATATAAAACACAGAGGCAAGACAAGATGGAGTAGTTTCATAAAAAGCTCTATTCCCCCCTAAACCAGTAACTTAAATGTAATCCTCAATTGTACTGGAAGCCAACGTAATGAATAAATAAAGGTGTGATGTATGAGCCTTGCCCAGAAACCACATTGCTGCATTCTGTAATGTTTTGTAATGTTTGGATTGCCGGTATAGGGAGGCAATAGGTCACAAGCTCTGTTTCAGACAGTAAGAGGGAATGAGCGCATACCTGTGGACTGACTGAGTTCTCCATTTACAGCCTTGGATTTTTTTTCCCCAGCGTTTTTCATGGGGATATTGATTCCTTGTGCACTGAAGACTCACTTGATGATTTCACAACTAAAGTGAACATATCTGCAGCTGTTCTTGTTACACGCAAGTTTCTAAGGAAGTGTTTTTGAACGGGTTGAAGCCTCCTAACTGTATTTTTGATCATTTTCCAAACTGGCTAAGCCAAGTTAAAGAGGAAGTTGTGCCTCTTTTAAGACAATTAGTCAATTCATCCCAGCAACTGGGTATAGTTGCTGAGGAATTAACATATTCTGCAGTCAGGCCATTCTTTAAAAAGTTGGAGGAGAGATTGATTCTCTCTCATGATAGCGTCTGACGGTCAATCTCCCCCCTTTGGGGCTGCAGCAAGACAGAGAAGGGAGCCAGCAAGATGGTAAACACCAGGGGGCAGCAGAGGAAAACACTGCATCGCCCTCGACCGGGGCCGCACAAAATACTTCATGGGGCTGCATGTGGCCCTTGGGCCGCAGGTTGGACACCCCTGATTTAAAGTGTTCACTAGGATAATAAGCATTCAGAACCCTTAATTCTGAAGTGTTCTTTACCTCAGGATTCTATATTGTCACCATTATGAACATATATTCGAGTCCACTGGCATTCGTTTATTAAGGCACAAGGAGTGGGGGTGTCATCTGTTCCAATTAAGGTTTTCAGTGGACTCTGACCAGGCTCTAGTTATTAGCAAGTTGGATATATGTTGAAAGCTGTAGCTGCATGGCTAGAGAACAATCATTTGAAACATAATCTAACTAAGACTGAGCTCTTATGATATACAGTACACCCCCATGAATTTGCAGTTTCGACTTCGGGGACTCAGTCATTCGTGGGTTTTTCCATGCGTGTTTTTAAACTACAATGACTCCAGAGAAAGTCCCGGGGCTTACAGGAGACACCGAAAAGTGTACCAAAATTCTTTCCGGCTCGGTTTTCAGAGGTCGGCGGATGCTAGCAGATGAGGAAGTGAGAAATGTTGCCAACCCCCCAGCACTGTTTTTCAGCCCTCTCCCACTTCCATCCCTGCATCCAATACAGTACAGTATTTGCAGTTTTTCAAAATTCGTGGGTGCTCGAGGAACGCAACCCCCGGGAATTTCAGGGGAATACTGTACTAGGTTAATGGGAGACCTAGTAACCCTGACTAAGATCCGAGGACGTCAGTTAAATTGCAGCAGATTTGTTTGTACCTAGGAATTTTTTGCTAGATGAAGGCCTTCTATTTGAAGCCTAAATAGCAGATAGCAAAGTGTTTTGGTCTACCTTTCTATATTTCATTTGCACTTTCATACCACAAAATCCGGAAGCCACTTCTTCCAATGTGCAATAAAACATACATCTATAATAGATGATACAATAAAAACAAAATAGCGTCACAAAAAATCAACCCAAAATAGGAGTCCCTTACCCACCCCCTTACCCTACAACCCTCAATTCTCAGCTCCAGAAAGCATGACAAAACAAAAATGTTGATGGTTTCTTAAAGCTATGCCAATCACTTTGCACAAAGATCATTTGGAAGGAGCACTGCAGAGCTGAGGAGTTTTTATAGAGGAGCTTCTAGCATGGAGTATGGTCAATCTTACTCGCTCGACCCTGGGAATGGCCAACAAACGTTCACAGCCTGACAAATTCTCCTGACTCATCACTTGAAAATAATCAAGAATACTAAGAACATAAGACCAATGGTCCATCAAGCCCAGTAGCCTGTTCTCACGGTAGCCAATCCAGGTCCCTAGTACCTGGTCAAAACCCAAAGAGGAGCAACATTCCATGCAGTGTCTCAAAGAATAGCAAGATTCCAGAATCCCAAAAAGTAGCAACATTCCATGCTACCGATCCAGGGCAAGCAGTGGCTTCCCCCATGTCTGTCTCAATAACAGACTGGAGACTTTTCCTCCATCATATCAAAAACTATTAGAGGGGTGGAATGAAACCAAACATAAATAACCAAAGCCACTTGTATGTCAACGTAGTGTTCCCACTGGGTTCTATTTATATTTCATGCATTTATACATAAAAACTGGAAGGAAAAAGCCTCAGATTCCTCATCCATATGAATTAACTTACTGGCATGGGGATCATTTACATCACCGACTCAAAAAAGCCTTCCATAAATACTACTCAAAACAAATGAAAAAAATTCAAATACATTTATCTTGAAAGAAATTTTCTGGAAATAAAAATGTCACACGATTGTCCCTATCAATGGTGGGCAGTATTTTGCTTCTTGCTGCTTTAGGAAATAAGGGACTGTGTACCTTAATTTAAAAGCGCAATAATTTTGTGCAGTGTGTTTTAATAAAAGCGCATGGTCCTTGTTCCCTGAAGTAATGAGAATTTGGCCAGTGCCCATATAACTGTCAGCTTCTCCCCGACTCTCTTCTGGACTGCCCTGGTGCCCTGGCATCAACTAGGTAAGTGCCACGGTGGTCAGAGGCAATGTTCAGCATCAATGCCCACTTAAATATCCCCTTCTTGGCAAAGTTCACTGAAAAGGTGGTATTTAATCAAGTATCCGAGTTCATAGAAAAACCAAACATTTTACAACCTAACCAAACGGGCTTTAGACAGTATCATTCTACCAAACATTCACTGATTGGCCTAACCTCTTCCATACTTTACTTTTTAGATCATCGTACTTCAGTCCTTCTGATCTCCCTTGATCTTTCATCTGCATTTGATACGATTGACCATAACCTTCTCATAGATAGATTACAGTCCATTGGCATTACAGATCAGGTTCTCCTCTGGTTCAAATCTTATTTTGAAAATCGCACTTCAATTGTATCCTTCAATAACTCAACTTCAGAAAGTTTTTCAGTAACTTATGGTATTCCACAGGGGTCCATCCTTTCACCACTTTTGTTTAATATTTTTCTTGCACCACTTATAACCCTCTGCCAAGATATTGGCTTTACCGCTTATGCTTATGTAGATGATATTCAGCTTTTGCATCCACTTGACCCAACTAATCCCGCAGAAACATTAGAAATTAACAGGAAACTTGAGGAGATTCATCAATGGCTTGACACAAACAGATTAGCCCTCAATGTTAATAAATCAAACATCATGTTTTTCCCTTGGAAAGATAGTTCTAAAGTTTCTTTTCCAATTTCGATTAAAGGTACCGCCTTACAACTAATAAGTAATATCAAAATCTTAGGGGTGGTCTTTGATGAAAAACTGACTTACCATAATCATATTAGTAATATTGTTAAATCTTCCTTTTACAGACTTCGCCAAATTCGTTCACTATCCAAATTTCTATGCCCAAAGTCTCTTAATATACTAATTCATTCCCTGGTTATTTCAAAAATTGATTATTGTAATGGGAATAGCTCAAAAAGAAATTAGACGTTTGCAGATCATTCAAAATACCTCAATTAAACTCATAATGAAAGCAAGGAAATTTGATCATGTCACTCCTCTTCTTAAGAAAGCACACTGGCTTCCAGTAGCGCATCAAATTCAATATAAACTAAATCTACTTACTTTCAAATCCCTGTTATATAAAACCCCAGCTTTCATCTACAAGTTATTGATCCCTTATACCCCAATCAGATCACTGAGATCTATTGACCAACATTTATTAGTTACGTCCTCACTTAAAGTTATTAATACACGGCGGCACTTTATCTTCTCTGTTACAGCTCCTCAAACTTGGAACTCCCTCCCTATTTATCTCAGAGAAAAAAAGAACTTAGATAAATTTAAAAGTAAACTTAAGAGCTTTCTTTTCAAAGACGCTTATGATATTTAGGAGTGTGTTCCCTCTAAGCTGAGCAGGAGTCCTCCACCCACAGTCTCACCAATAGAGGGTGCTGTTTTACTGTCACATTTTTCAATTGTGAGGGACAGGCAAGTTCTGCAGGACTCCAGGGAACATACCTGTCCTTAGCGACTGAAAATATTCCACCCCCTAGTGGTAGCAATGCAGCTGGAGGACACCTGCTCAGCTTAGAGGGAACAACTCACTCCTAGCCTATTTTTGCTTATTTTCATAAGGCTACTTCTTTTATTTCACTCCTTTTATTTCACTTCTTTTATTTATGTTTTTTACCATAATCGTCCTTCTTTCTATCATTATTATTGTATTTCATTACCCTGCCTTTCCCTTTGTTTTCCTTTTCTGTTTATTCTGTTAGTCGTTAATTTAATATGTTTTGTTCAGTGTCCATCTGTCTTTTATAACCCCTGTATTATCTGTAAATTGAATGATTTGTTCATCGCTTAGATATTTGAGTAAGCGATTAATCAAATACTTAATAAACTTGAAACTTGAAACTTAAATGTTACTGAATATCAGTGGCTGGGACACGGGTTGTGATTTAACTGGGCAGGCACATTTAAAAATGGCTGCCTAGTGACTTGTGAACGAAGTATAGGAAAATCAAGCCATTGTGACTCTTTGGGTTTTTGACAGGTACTTATTACCTGGGTTGGCAAATGTTGGAAACAGGATACCGGGCTTGATGGACCTGTGGTCTGTCCCAGTATGGCAGATTTTATGTTCTAATAGCATATAGCAGTGGTTCTTAAACCTGTCCTGGGGGACCCCAGTCAGTCGGGTTTTCACGATATCCCTAATAAATATGCATGAGGTAGACTTGCATTAGAAAATGACACAGGGACAATTTGTCCCCATGCCCACGGATTCTATCTCCATCCCCGTGAGTTCTATCCCTGTCCCTGCCCCTTCCCTATAAGCTCTGTCCTCATCTGTACAAGCCTCAAACACTTTAAAATCGTAAGTGTTTGAGATTTGTGTAGATGAAGACAGAGCTTGGAGGGATGGGGCGAGGACAGAACTTGCAGGGACTGGATGGGGATGGAGATACAGGGTACAGGGACAAATTTGTCCCCATGTCATTCTCTAATTTGCATATAATAGAAGACACAGGCATGCAAATCTGCCTCATACATATTCATCAGAGATATCTTGAAAACCTGACTGGCCTGGGGTCCCCAAAACAGGTTTAAGAACCACTGGCATATAGCACATACATAATTTGTGCTTTTTGGTGTAGCATTCAGCTAGTATTCTTCCTGCTCTCGATCGAGGGATGTTAACATCAAGGAAAGCAGATTTTCTGTGAGAACAGCATCCATCCATCCACAGAAACAACCTTAGACACAGTAGAAAAATGGATGATGGATCACAAACTAAAACTAAATTCTGAAAAAACAAAATTCCTTTTGCTCGAAAAAGCCCAAACTCCTACCATCACTGAACTGAAAATCAAAAATACCAAATACCCAATACAACCCGAACTAAAACTCCTAGGAGTTATGATAGACAGATGTTGCACAATGCAGCCCCAGATCAACAAAACAACCCAGAAAGCTTTTCTAACCATGAGAAATCTCCGTAAAATCAGAAAATTCTTTGACCAAGCACAATTTAGACTAATCGTCCAATCCCTAGTCTTAGGTCTGCTGGATTATTGCAACTCCCTATATCTTCCTTGTCAGCCACTATGATAAAACAACTCCAGACCATACAAAACACTGCCCTCAGATTGATCTACTCACTCAAAAAATATGATCACATAACAACTGCCTTCTTAGATTCTCACTGGCTACCCATACAAGCACGAATCCAATTCAAATTCCACTGCCTGATATTCAAAGCATTACACGGCTCTTCCCCCTCCTATCTAAACAACCGCTTAAACCAAATCTCCACCTCAAGACACAGAAGAACCTCGAACCCTTTCGCCTTCCCCCCACTCAAAGGCACACAACGCAAGAAAATGTTTGACAACCTTCTGGCAACACAAGCAGCAAAAATCAACCATTCCATCTCCAATCTTATGACAATATCAGACAACTTCAAAACATTCAGAAAAGAAATCAAAACCCTGCTTTTCAAAAAATTCATCCAAATATCTTAACCCCTCCTCTTTTACCTCCAGAAGATTCACCTACCTTCAGATAACCTTCCCCCAAATTACCCACCTTAACACCTTCCAATTAAACAAATACCATAAATAGATTGTAACCTACCCTCTCTAACTGCATTCCATATGTATTTTTCATACAGTTCTTCACTGTCAGTTTAATTTCCATCCTATAAATTCACTTAGAATTTTTCTTTTTTCAACCATCTTTATTTTCTCTTCTTTATTAATTTCCAGGTACTTTAGTTAGATTGTGAGCCTTTGGGACAGTAAGGGAATTTTTTAAGTACCTTCTTACTTCTCATTTATAATCTTAATGTATATTTTCTACAAACCGCTTAGAACCTAACGGATGTAGCGGTACATAAGAAATAAATTACATTACATTACATTACATCTAGGCTGCCCATCCGCAGTAACCATTATCTCTTTCGCTGTCTGAGAGATCCCACATGCCTATCCCAGGCCCTCTTGAATTCAGAGAGACAGTCTCTATCTCCACCACCTCGTCTGGGAGACAGAGACTGTGTCTGAATTCAAATGGGCCTGGGATAGGCACGTGGGATCTCTCGGAGAGACAAACAGATAATGGTGATGGCTAAGAAGTAATCCTCCTAAAACTGCAAAGGGACCTAACGAGGCTGGAAGAGTGGGCAAAAAAGTGGCAAATGAGCTTTAACATAGAGAAATGCAAGGTCATGCATGTAGGGAAAAAGAACCCAATGTTCAGCTACAAAATGGGGGGATCATTGCTAGGGGTAAGCAACCTTGAAAGGGACCTGGGGATGATGGTGGACACAACATTGAAAGCATCAGCACAGTGTGCGACAGCCTCAAAGAAAGCAAACAGAATGTTGGGTATCATTAAAAAAGGTATCACGACCAGGACGAAGGAAGTCATCATGCCGCTGTATCGTGCAATGGTGCGCCCACATCTGGAGTACTGTGTCCAGTACTGGTCGCCGTACCTCAAGAAGGACATGGCAGTACTTGAGGGAGTTCAGAGAAGAGCGACTAAACTGATAAAAGGTATGGAAAACTTTTCATACGCTGACAGGTTGGAAAAGCTGGGGCTATTCTCCCTGGAAAAGCGGAGACTTAAAGGAGACATGATAGAAACCTTCAAAATCCTGAAGGGCATAGAGAAGGTAGACAGAGACAGATTCTTCAGACTGTGGGGAACCACAAGTACAAGGGGGCACTCGGAGAAATTGAAAGGGGACAGGTTTAGAACAAACGCTAGGAAGTTCTTTTTTACCCAAAGGGTGGTGGACACATGGAACGCACTTCTGGAGGTTGTTAGAGGCCAGAGCAAGCTACAGGGGTTCAAGGAAGGTTTAGATAGGTTCCAAAAGGATAAGGGGTACAGATTGAGGTGTACAGATAGAAGTAGAGGTAGGTTATAGGAATAGTCAGGGACCACTTCACAGGTCATAGGCCTGATGGGCCGCCGCGGGAAAGGACCGCTGGGTGTGATGGACCTCTGGTCTGACCCAGTGGAGGCAACTTCTTATGTTCTTATGTTCTTAACTAAACTAAACTAAACCTTAAGTTTGTATACTGCATCATCTCCATAAAAATAGAGCTCGACACGGTTTACAGGTAATTCAATAAATGAGGGAAAGACATAATAAGAAATTAGAGGTTATGAAGAGGATAGCTAGCTTTACATTTTAAATAGATAGCTTTACGTTTTGGAGAAAAGCCAGATTTTCAGATGCTTTCGGAATACCGGTAGTTCCGCAGCGGGGCAGGGAGGTTATTCCAAAGCTCAGTGAATTTGAAGAAAAGGGATTTCTCTAATTTACCTACCTACATGACGCCTTTTAAAGAGGGGAAAGATAGTTTGAGTATGTGGGTGGATCTGGTAGTGTCAGGTCTCAAAGAATTCCAGGATAGTCAGATTAGGGGAGGAAGAATGCCATGTAGGATCTTGAAAATTAGGCAGGTACATTTAAAGTGAATCTTAGAAATCACCGGAAGCCAGTGTAGTTTTGACAGAAGCGGGGAAACATGATCGAATTTGCTTTTTGCTAAGATCAACCTAGCCGCAGTGTTCTGGATCCGCTGAAGACTTTTTTTGGTTAGACTTAGATGGAATTACAATAGTCCAGTCTGGAAAGAATGATTGAATTCTTATGAATTCTTATGAATCTAGCATCTCTAGTGATACATCTTTTTTTTTTTTTTTAATTTAAGGGAGTATTTTACCAGCAGATACATGGGGGTAGCCAAAGGGGCTATGTACAAGAACAGTCTAGGACTTTGGTTACCTCAAGAACCAGTGGCATAGCGAGGGTGAGAGGCGCCAGGGGCAGTGGCACCCCTCCTCTTCCCTCTTCTCTGGTCCCCCACCCCTATCTACTCCTTCCCCACCCCCACCTGCCACGCGTGCACCCGAGCCCCCTCTTCCCCTGTACCTTTAATGTTCATGGCGCAAGCAACAACCCCAACCTGATGTTCGTACCGGTATCGGGTCTCCTTCTGATGTCACTTCCTAGGTACGAGTCCAGGAAGTGACATCAGAGGACGAGCCAAAGCACGCATCAAGTTGGGGTTGCTTTTTGTGCCCCGAACGTTAAAAGAAGTACGGGGGAAGGGACATGCGCGGGCAGGTGGTAGTGGGGGGCAGGGAAAGAGGAGAGGAGGACGGTGGACGGACTGCTCTCCCCGCCCCTCCCCCCCTTTACTACGCCACTGTTCAGAACTGTACTCGCAGTGCCATGCAACACAGGAAGATGACATCAATGGCTCTTCACCTGCCCTCGCCCTCACACCTTCTCGCATACGAGTTGTGAGTAAATTCTACATCCTGGCAACATAGTTATGAAGAAACAATTTTCATTGTTTGCTGTTTTATTAGAGCTGGTCCCCAAGGGACAGAGGAAAACAAATAATAAGATATAAAAGCTGCCTGGGCGTTGCACTTTTTTATTTATTTATTTTTTTTTTTAAATAAATGAAGACAGTTCTTAAAAAAAAAAAAAAGTAGATTAAATGATCTGGATAATAACACCTCACTTCATTTACCATTGATGACAGTTTTATAACAAACTGGAAATCATTTTTCAAAGAGCTGAACTTCACAGTTGTCAAGTTTTGAAATGTGCACGTGTAGCACGATATGATTCATTTTTGCTGGATCCTGCCATTGTAAAAAGATGGCCTGAACCAAAATGTATTTCCCAACCTGGAACTCTGAATGAGCTTAGGCCATCTGCCTTCATACTATTGCAAGCCTGAAACAAAAGGTGTTAAGTAGCCCTTTCCGTGAATACAAAGGATGGCAGGGTTTAGCAGAAATACCTCCTCAGACCTTTACTCTGCAAGATATGCACCATAATAGAACCTTTACTCTGCAAGATATGCACCATAATAGAAGAGGCAGCAGTGTTAAACAGATCTCTATTCTCCAAACCATGGACACCAAAGGCTGTATTAGAACACAAGACATAGGCCCAGATTCACTAAAGACAGCGATTCAATCGCTGTTGGCCGATTTGGAATCAGCAATTGATTCACTATCTTGTTTGCATAAGGGAAGTAGGGAGAACTACAATAAGCATAGTAAAGAAAACATGACATTTAAAGGGAAACTAGGGTCTCCTTTTACTAAGGTGCGCTAGCGTTTTTAGCGCACGCTAAAGATTAGCGCGTGCTAACCCCCGCGCTACGCAGAAAATACTAACGCCAGCTCTAGGGAGGCGTTAGCATGTAGCGCGCGCAGCTTAGTAAAAGGAGCCCTAGGTCTCTGACTATTTTTTAACGGCGCTGCTCAATCCTTTCCAGCACTGATTTTTCAAATACCTTGGAAAAGTAGTTTGTCCCTTTAGCCACTCCCAACTGAAAGGACGCTAAAGCCATTGAAACAGTTTCACATCAACAACAGCAGGTTTAAAGGACTTATTAAAGTCACACAGAGTAGAAATTTTGACTCTACGTTTCTCTTCTTACCTTTGAGGTCAATTTTGCATCCGTAGTGGATGTAGTCACTGCAGTGGAGCTTTCACTGACCATACTGGAGGGTCTTTGGTTTGCCTGCTGCTGCAACATAGGGGAACTGTGCCTAAAATCACAGTGAAAAGACATCCGATTTCAAGTTCAAACTCAATATCATATGAAATTCTTAGCCCATCTCTACCTTTACCTCATTTTTGGCTGACATTTGGTCATTGTACAACTGTCGAGCTATGTAAGTTGAATACCACCTTAAGAAATATATTATAAGACATTATCTTACAAAATGAGATGAGCAGATGTTCAAGAACCATGAAAAGGAGTGGAGAACCAGCCTAGTGGTTAAAGCAGCAGGTTGAGAACAGAAGCTAAAGTATGTCCTACTTCTGCTCCTTTTGACCTTGGTTGAGCCATACAGTATAATCTCGTTATAATGGACTATTGTCTATAGTGGACGAGGTCCACTGGTCCCGGCTGTGCACCTTTATAAACATGCAAAAAAATCATCGCTTATAGCAGACTCAGATATAACGGACTACCAATTTGTCCCCCAAGCTGCTTATAGCTGTACTTTTGTTCAGCTATAACGGACTTGTAGGCTCCGCCTACAAGGCACGTGGCGTGCCGGTGATATAGTATCAAAATGCAGCCCAGAAGAAAATGACAGAGTATTTTTCTTTCCAGTACAGTACGACATAATACTTTAGAACATCTTTTAGGGTTCTGGTTTTGCAATTGTTTCATGCCATACCAATGTTTTGATGAGTTTTGTTCTTGATGTTGCAGATACGCTTGTGCAGTGACTGTTGTTCATTGATTGAACGTTGTTTCAAGTTGACCTACATAAAGTTTTTTAAAAATGGCGGACCGTTTTTCCAGGTCCCTTGAAGTCCATAATAATGAGATTATACTGTATTAAGACCGATTCTTCCTACACTACATTTAAGAAACTCCTCAAAACCTGGTTATTCAATTGAACATTCACCAGAAACTTCATATTCACATCCTTAACACTATCTTTTTTTTCTTTCTTCCTTTTCTGCAACATATGCGATCAGCGGTATATCAAGATTTTGCAAATAAATGGCTACCAAGTTTCCAAGTTTATTAAGTATTTTGATTTATCGCCTTTTCAAAATTCAAGGCGATGTACAGATAAATAAAAATTTTTGGTAACATACTTACAATTATTAAATAAAACAAACGATTATTTTAAATACACATATTACAGTACATTTAGAGGGTATTTCTACAAATTATAGTGAGACAAAAGGAAAGTTATTTAATGGTTACATTCAGTATTAAAATCATTAATTAAAATCTTTAATTCAGGGGAAAAACAATAGGAAGGGAGACGAAGACAATTGACCTATTAAATTAAGAATGCGAAGAACAAAAAAAAAAAAAATTAATCATTAAAGGCATCTATAAATAGAAAACTTTTAAGTTCAGACTTAAATTTTGCCAGGTTTTTTTCCTGTCTTAGGTACAGTGGAAGGTTGTTCCAAGATTGAGGGGCTGTTATAGAAAAGATTGTGTTACGCCTTGTGTTAATAACTTTTAGTGAAGGAATTACTAATAGGTGTTGGTCTTGAGATCTAAGAGATCTAGAGGTAGTGTAAGGTATTAAAAGTCTAAATATAAAGGCTGGAGTTTTATGTTCTAAAGCTTTAAAGATGAGTAAACATTGTTTAAATATTATTCGATGTGCCCTCTTCATTGCCTGAGGAATCAATTTATAGGTCGATAGAAAACTGCTAAGCTTAGCACAGCCGTCTACTCCTTACTGAGTGCTGAACTCTTGTATACTGGGGTTACTTTCAACCTAGTACAAGTCTCATGAGTTTCCTACTGAACTTACTACAGTAGTTTCTTCTTATGGCTTCATATAATTGTTATCGTTTACTCATTGTAAATGGGTGCTTGCTGCTCCCTGGTTGCATCTGTTTTTGTTTGCACCATATTTACAGTATACGAGTATCTCTGTAATTGTTAAATCCTCTATAATAAAACCCTAAGCGAGCATGCACACTTACAACGCCGTGATCCCTGACTCCGTGATGTGTGACTCCGTGGCCGTGTTCGATTTGCATCGCATGCGGAGCGTGGCGTGCATCGGCTTGTGGCGCATGCGGCAGTTTGGGCGGCGAGAGCAACGGCAGGAGGGTGTCCTTCGGCCTGGACGAAGCGAACAGGGTGCGGGTGCTGCGAGGCGTCCAGCTGCTACTGCTGCACAGGGAAGTGGAGGGTGAGAGGGAAAAGGGGCTGCTTTGGGGGGGAGGGGTGCACTGGGAAGCTGGCAGCAATCTTGGTTTGCTCAGGAGGCCAGAGAGAGATAGGCAGGGGGCCAGGGAGAGAGACGGAGAGACAGAAAGACAGACAGACAAGGGGCTAGGGAGAGACGCAGACAGAAAGAATGACAAACAGACAGGGGGCCAGACAAACAGACAGACAAACAGCGGCCAAGGAGCGAGAGAGAGAGAAAGAAAGACAGACAGCGGCCAAGGAGACAGAGAGACAGAAAGAAAGACAGACAGACACATCTATTCTAGCACTCGTTAATGTATCGGGCTTAAAGACTAGTTCTTAATAAAAAGATTTGAAGCTCTAAAAAAAACAAACAAACCTCAAGTTACGTGTGTACAAAACCAAAATAAAACTAAAGCCATACCAGAAGTACTAAGATTAGTAAAATTAGCCTAGAATCAATACAGGGTTTTTATTTATTTTACTTTACTGAAACTTTACTTCTAGAGGTGACATGTGGTTTTTACTTTAGAGCAAGTCAATTGCAATATTTAATAATGAGCCTAGAAATGAGGCCTCCAAGTTGGAGAGGCAAGACCTCACTGACTTCAACTGAACGGCAGCCATTTTCAAGGACGGCAGGTAGAAGTGGACAGTTAAACAAAGCTTCCGTCAGGCCAGGAAAGTACTGCTGGATCTTAGGAGCAGGGAGAAGGTTGTTCAGGGTCTCTCTGGTCTGAGAGGCCTCCTGAACACATATATGTGGCCTGGTGGTCCTCCAGGACAGGGTTGGGGACCAATGGAATAGACCACGGTTACCGTACTCAATTTCAGCTCTCGAGGTCCAAAATCAAGCCAGATGTTTAGGGTATCTAAGGAAGCATTACATTATATTACATGATATTTATATCCAACACATACCTATCAAGTTCAGTGTGGCTCACAATTGAAGAAGTCTAGGCATCCCTAGCAATACAATACAATACATTCCCAAAAAATAAAATCTAATTGATACAATAAACCAAATAGAAAACAGAACTACTATATATATATATATATATATATATATAGTAGTTCTGTTTTCTATTTGGTTTATTGTATCAATTAGATTTTATTTTTTGGGAATGTATTGTATTGTATTGCTAGGGATGCCTAGACTTCTTCAATTGTGAGCCACACTGAACTTGATAGGTATGTGTTGGATATAAATATCATGTAATATAATGTAATGCTTCCTTAGATACCCTAAACATCTGGCTTGATTTTTGACCTCGAGAGCTGAAATTGAGTAACCGTGGTCTATTCCAGTGGTCCCCAACCCTGTCCTGGAGGACCACCAGGCCAGTCGGGTTTTCAGGCTAGTCCTAATGAATATGCATGAAGCTGATTTGCATGCCTGTCACTTCCATTATATGCAAATCTCTCTCATGCATATTCATTAGGGCTAGCCTGAAAACCCGATTGGCCTGGTGGTCATCCAGGACAGGGTTGGGGACCACTGGTCTATTCCATCACACAACTTAAAGAAGTACATTAATGCTAGGTTTATTTATAACAAGAGTTGTTCAACGTTGGTCCTCAAGGTCCACAGTCCAGTCGGGTATTCAGGGTTTCCCCAATCCTGGTTGAGTAATCAGGAAAGCAAAGATACAAATGGAAGAAAAAATAGCAGACACGTTAAAACGGGGAGACAAGACATTTATTTTAGATGTATCAGCAATAGGAAGAAGTGCAAAAGTGGCATCGTGAGACTCAAAAGTGAAGGGGAGGAATATGTAGAAGCTGGTAAAGAAAAGGTTGAATTGCTCAACAAATATCTCTGTTCTGTGTTCATAGCTGAAGTGCCATGAGTGGACTACAAAAGACAAATGTGAATAGGGATGGAGGAGTCGTAGACCCTGACTGATTTTCAGAGGGTTGTGTTCACGAGGAGCTAAATTAAAGGTAGACAAAGCGATGGGGCCAGATGGTGTACATCTGAGGGTGCTGAAGGAACTTAATGAAGTTCTGGTGGCTCCGCTGAATGACCTTTTCAATGTTTCTCTGGAGTCAGGAGTGGTACTGGAGGACTGGAGAAGGGCAGATGTGGTCCTTCTCCACAAAAGTGGAAGTAAGAAAGAAATAGGGAATTACAGGTCAGTAAGTCTGACTTCTGTGGTAAGCAAATTAATGGAAATGCTTTTAAAACAGAGAATGGTTAACTTTCTGGAATCCGGTGGATCACAGGACCAAAAGCAACATGGATTCACTAGAGGTAGGTCTTGTCAGGCAAATCTGATCAATTTCTTTGGGTGACCAGAGAATTGGGTAGAGGGAGTGCGCTAGATGTGGTGTATTTAGATTTTAGCAAAGCCTTTGATAGTGTTCTACACAGTCATCTAATAAATAAACTGAGTGCCTTTGGGATGGGCCCCAAAGTGATGGGCTGAGTCAGGAACTAGTTGAGTGGAAGGTGACAGAGGGTAATGGTCAATGGATCACTCTGAGGAAAGGGAAGTTACCAGTGGTGTGCCTCAAGGTTCTGTTCTTGGGCCTGTTCTTTTTAACATTTTTATAAGTGATATTGCTGAAGGGTTGTCGGGTAAGATTTGCCTCTTTGCAGATGATACCAAAATCTGCAATAGAGTAGACACCACGGATAGAAACATAGAAACATAGAAAGATGACGGCAGAAAAGGGCCACTGCCCATCAAGTCTGCCCACTCCATTTACCCACCCTATTAAGTCTGAGTGCTAATGACTTAGTTCCTTAACTCGACCGTCGCAGGGATCCCACGTGGATGTCCCATTTATTCTTAAAGTCGAGCACACTGGTGGCCTTGATCACCTGCACCGGAAGTTTGTTCCAGTGATCTATCACCCTTTCTGTGAAGAAATACTTCCTGATGTCACCACTAAATTTCCCTCCTCTGAGTTTGAGCGGGTGCCCCCTTGTGACCGAGGGTCCCTTGGGAAAGAATATATCGTTTTCTACCTCTACACGACCTGTGACGTACTTGAATGTCTCGATCATGTCACCCCTTTCCCTGCGCTCCTCTAGGGTATAGAGTTGCAGCTTGCCCAGTCTTTCTTCGTATGAGAGACCCTTGAGTCCAGCGACCTTCCTAGTGGCCATCCGTTGGACCGACTCAGCTCGAAGCACATCTTTCCGGTAATGTGGCCTCCAGAATTGCACACAGTATTCCAGATGAGGTCTCACCATGGTTCTGTAGAGTGGCATTATGACTTCAGGTTTGCGGCTGACGAAGCTTCTATTGATACATCCCATCATTTGTCTTGCCTTGGATGAGGCCTTCTCTACTTGTTTGGCAGCCTTCATGTCTGCGCTGATGATCACTCCCAAGTCCCGTTCTTCTGAAGTCTTAGCTAGTGTTTCTCCATTCAAGGTGTATGTTCTGCATGGATTTCTGCTACCGAGATGCATGACCTTACACTTCTTAGCGTTGAAGCCCAGCTGCCATGTTGAGGACCAGTTTTCCAATGTGATCAGATCCTGCATCATACTATCTTTGAGATTGCTTTCACCTACTATATTACACAGTTTGGCGTCGTCGGCAAACAGTGCTACTTTACCCTGTAGTCCTCGGGTCAAGTCCCTTATGAATATGTTGAAAAGGGATGGTCCCAGGACTGAGCCCTGCGGCACTCCGCTAGTCACTTCCGATGTCTCAGAGAGGGTGCCATTGACCACCACCCTCTGAAGTCTTCCACTCAGCCACTCCTTGACCCATGTAGTTAGTTTCTCACCTAACCCCATTGATTTCATCTTGTTTAATAGTCTACGGTGTGGGACACTGTCAAAGGCTTTACTGAAATCCAAGTACACTATGTCCAGAGACTCTCCCAAGTCCAGCTTTCCTGTCACCCAGTCAAAGAAGCTGATAAGATTGGACTGGCATGACCTGCCCCTAGTGAATCCATGTTGGCAGGGATCCCTCAGATTCCCCTCATCCAGTATTGTGTCTAGTTTGCCTTTAAGTAGGGTTTCCATGAGTTTACACACTATTGATGTGAGGCTCACTGGTCTGTAATTCGCAGCCTCTGCTCTGCAACCCTTCTTGTGTAGAGGAACAACGTTGGCAGTTTTCCAGTCTAGGGGGACTCTCCCCGTTCTCAGGGAGAGATTGAAGAGTACGGCTAACGGTTCCGCCAAAATATCGCATAGCTCTCTGAGCACTCTTGGGTGCAAATTGTCCGGTCCCATGGCTTTGTTCACCTTGAGTCCTGACAATTCTCTGTAAACATCAGCTGGTGTGAACTCAAAATTCTGAAATGGGTCTTCCATGCTTTGCTTTGCTTCCAGCTGTGGCCCTTGTCCCGGCGCCTCGCATGTAAAGACTGAACAGAAGTAATCATTCAGTATTTTGGCTTTATCGGAATCTGTTTCCGCATAATTCCCATTTGGCGTTCTAAGGCGTACTATCCCGTTTGCGTTCTTTTTCCTGTCGCTAATGTATCTGAAGAAAGATTTGTCCCCTTTCTTAATGTTCTTCGCTAGAGTTTCTTCCGTTCGAAGTTTGGCCTCCCTGACTGCTGTTTTGACCGCTGCAGACTTTGTCCTGTATTCAATGGTAGCTTCTTTTTCCCCTGTGCGTTTGTATGAGAGAAATGCTTTTTTTTTCTCCTTGACTAGGTACGAGACCTCATCTGTGAACCATTGGGGTTTCTTTTTCCTTTGTTGTTTGGTTACCGATTTTATGTAGCGGATAGTTGCCTCATGAAGGATCGATTTCAAGGTTGACCACATAGCTTCCACATTATCAGTCACTTTTTGAACCTGCAGTGTCTGATAGATGAAATCTCCCATGCGTGTGAAGTCGGTGCCCCGGAAATTGAGTACCCTTGTTTTTGTTTGTGATCTAGGGAAGCCTTTCTTAAGGTTAAACCATACCATGTTATGGTCACTGGTGGCTAGCGTTTCTCCCACCGAGACCTCCGAGACGCTTTCCCCGTTCGTAAGTACCAGGTCCAGGATGGCCTGGGCCCTTGTGGGCTCTAGTACCAGTTGTTTGAGCCATACTCCCTTCATGGACGTTAATATCCTTCTGCTATCACAAGTTGTTGCTGAGAGTGTGTTCCAGTCTACATCAGACATGTTGAAGTCTCCTAACAGAACTACGTCCCCCCGTAAGGTGATATTCTCCATGTCTTCAATTAATTCTGTGTCTTTGTCCTCCGATTGTCTTGGGGGTCTGTATACCACACCAAGGTATAGGCATTTTTCTCCGCCTCTGGCCAGGTTTACCCAGATGGATTCCCCAGTATACTTGACATCCGTGATCCTGGTTGTCTTGATGTTCTCTTTGATGTAAAGTGCTACCCCACCTCCTAACCTACCCTCTCTGTCTTGCCGAAGCAGGTTGTATCCTGGTATAGTTATATCCCACCCATGAGAGTCTGTGAACCATGTTTCGGATATTGCTACTACGTCTAGATCTGCATTAACTATTTCTGTTTCTAGTTCTAAAAATTTATTCCCTAGGCTGCGTGCGTTAACATACATAGCTCTCCACTCTTTCTGATTTTTAAGCTCCTGTAGTGAGCCACCCGTTGGAGTTAAAGTGTCTCCTAGCGATTCTTTTGCATTAAGGGTACTTACCTCAGACTTGAAAGCGTAGTTTTGGTTTGCCACATCAGGATTGTTACTTACTGCTCCGGTGTAAAAATGGGTACCCTCCCCCGACTTACCTAGTTTAAAGCCCTTCGAAGTAGGCGGGCTAGTCTGTGTCCGAAGACGTTCTTACCTCTGTTGGTCAGGTGGAGTCCGTCTGGTCCCTGTAGTCCCTGTAATGGTGTGAATAACAAGAAGAAATATCTAGCGAAGCTTGAAGAATGGTTTGAAATTTGGCAGCTAAATTTAATGTTAAGAAATTCAAGGTCATGCATTTGGGCTGCAAAAACATAAAGGGGGTAAAGAACTTATGTACACGACAGAAGATTGGGACTTGAGTGTGATTGTATATGATGATCTTAAGGTGGCCAAACAGGTTGAAAAGGTGATAGCGAAAGCTAGAAGGATGCTAATGTGAATAGGGAGAGGTATGGCCAGTAGGAAAGAGGAGGTATTGATGCCCCTGTATAAGACTCCGGTGAGACCTCATTTAGAATATTGTGTACAATTCTGGAATCTGCACCTTCAAAAAGATATAAGAACATAAGAATTGCCTTACTGGGTCAGACCAATGGTCCATCAAGCCCAGTATCCTGTTCTCATGGTGGCCAATACAGGTCACTAGTACCTGGCTAAAACCAAAGGAGTAGCAATATTCCATGCTACCGATCCACGGCAAGCAGTGACTTTCCCCATGTCTTTCTCACTAATAGACTATGGACTTTTCCTCCAGGAACTTATCCAAACCATTCTTAAAACAGCTACGCTATCTGCTCTTATCACAACCTCTGGCAATGCATTCCAGAGAGAGGCTTCGTCATAAGGTGTATGGGGACAGACTTCAAGATTTCAATATGTACATATACTTTGGAGGAAAGGTGGAAGAGGGGAGATATAATAGACACATTTAAATCTCAAAATCAAAGCAATGTTATTAGCCAAGTGGTGGAGCTACCCACTGAAGCACATTTACAAATAGCGGAGATAAAGACTCTCTCCAGCTCCATGCAGTTGAGGAAGAACATTGGAAATTTCCCTGACGCAGCCACTCGGTGACGAAACAAGAGCCTTGTTGGAAGAAAGAACTGCCTTTTTTTCTTCACCGCAACGTTGCTGGCTAGCTGAGGCAAAGTACCATCATTATCAGC
Source organism: Geotrypetes seraphini (assembly GCF_902459505.1). Classification (NCBI taxonomy): domain Eukaryota; kingdom Metazoa; phylum Chordata; class Amphibia; order Gymnophiona; family Dermophiidae; genus Geotrypetes; species Geotrypetes seraphini. Next base: position 26,961,487 of record NC_047102.1, on the reverse strand, counting down.
AGCGAGGTTAAGTGCAGCGGTTTGTGAGGAGTCTATCAACGTTGTTTCTTGTTCTTTTTGTTTCTTCTTTGATTGTCTTTCCTGTGCATAGTAACATTATGCTGGGAGAGCAGGAAAGTTGTTATAGGCGACAACACGGAAAATCCGAGATACCGGCATTCTAGTCAAAAATTTAATTGACAAGATTCTCCTGAAGAATCTCCATCCAGAGTGAAACGGGGACGCTCCGTCGAGCACTCGAATATCATCATTAAGTACAGCAAGCAGGTGGCAAAGCTAAGTATAATTCCTAAACGGAAGGCTTGTTATTCCTCTAACAATAGACATCGAGGTTACTGTTCTGGATGATATATCAATTTAATTTATTGGCAAACAAACAACATTTCATCTATTTTATGGCAATCAAATTAGAAAAATTAGTTATAAAAATAAGAAGAAAGGGGAATTTAAGGGACCAATGATAGCTTGCATTAAAGCTATATTGACAAGACTAGTTCTAAAGTCAAAATAACTGCAAGCACCCAAAAAATAGCCTTTTCCCTAAATATGCTATATAGCAGATTGGTTACCAAAGTATTCAATTGAGATATTTAAAATAAGGAGGAGTAATTCATTCATATACAGTCCATCAACTATTGAGAAGGGTGATTAGTCAGAGATAATATTTTGTGAAGGGGGTGATTGACCCCTGATTTATAACATAGTAAGATAAGGTTAAAAGCCTCAACAGCTTTTATTACTGCTCATAAGTTTCAAGCTTGTGCCAATTCAAATGATTTTGTGTGCTGATTTATATTGGATCCTACTAATTTCTGAATACTAATCTCGCTCCATTTCTCTAAGCAATAGGTTTTAATCAGCCAAATTGAGAATATGCAAATGCTCAATTGGAAAACTATTATCTATTTGACCAAGCAATTACAAAGTCTTCCAACAATGCCGCTCAACTGAAGTGGCTGATCAGTTACTGCTAAACTCGTCTTCCAAAACCCTTGTTAATACCTGAAGGAATTCTGTGCGACAGAGGGCACCTCCCTCTACGCAGGCTTTTAAGATTTCATGCAGAGTTCGGCCTGGAGACCAGGGGTGGCTAATACAATCCGTGGTCTGTTTGGGGCCACAGGAAAATCAAAGCAGCAGTGCTGGCTCAAGGGGGCCACAACGAGGAGTGGTGAAATGAAGCCTGAAGATGGGGAATATGAGAAATTAACTGCAGTATTAGGCCTGGGAGAAAAGAATTGTGAGGAAGGGGGAGGCAGTAATAGGTAAAGTAGTCAGGAAAGCAAAAATGCAAATGGCAGAAAAAAATAGCCAATACAGTAAAATATTTCTAAGCTGAGGGGAAAGCTTGGGGTAGAGGGAATCAAGCTTGGAAGATGGGTCAGGTTTTAGGTTGACGAGTTACAGCACTCCTGACAGGAATGCTGCCAAAAAAAAAAAAAGTCAAGTATTATACAAGTTTGAGTTACATTTATTTGTATTTAAAATCCTTTAATTAGGACTGCATAGTTAGCATGTTAATAACGTAATTAACGCACTAAATATTTAACGTGTGTGAATAAAATTAATCATGATTAACGCGATTGCCTGGCTCCTCTGTAATGCCCTGCAGCTCCTCCGTTCAGAAAATGGCTGCCATGTCGTTGCTGGCGTGTGCATGCTATCACTCTCTCTGTCCGACCCAGAAATGGGAAGTTATATCAGAGCTTGATGTAACTTCCTGTCTGGGGGTCAGGCAGAGCCAGCAGCAGCACGCACAGCAGCGTTAACACTGCTGCCGTTATCTGAATGGAGGAGCAGACGTTAGAGAATGACACGAGGACACATTTTTCCCTGTCCCCGCAGGAACACAATTTCCCCGTCCCCGTGAATTTTGTCCCTGTCTCTGCCCCATTCCTGTAAGCTCTGCCTTAACCAAACAAGCTTCGAACATTTCTGATTTTAAAGCATTTGAGGCTTGTGCAGATGAGGACAGAGCTCAGGCATTGGTGGAATGAGGCATTATGACATCACAGTCTGAGCTCTAGAATGTTGCTACTTAGGATTTTAAAGGGTTTGAGGCTTGTGCAGATGAGGACGGAGCTTAGGCATTGGTGGACTGAGGCATTATGACATCACAGTCTGAGCTCTAGAATGTTGCTACTTAGGATTTTTAAAGGGTTTGAGGCTTGTGCAGATGAGGACGGAGCTTGCAGGAATGGGGCAGGGACAGGAAAAGAACTCACTGGGATAGGAAAATGAGCTCCTGCGGGGACGAGAAAAATTTGTCCCCTTGTCATTCTCTAGCAGATGGGCATTACACAGGAGCCAGGTAAAATCAATGACACTGCAGCTGTTTTCAGACCTGGAGAAGCAGCAGGCAACTTGTGTCTTTGAAAAATTAAGTAAGCATCGCATGGTGAATTTTATGACATCAGATTTATTTGGCTGCTTTGATTATGCGGCCCCATATTCATTTTGTAATTGATATAGATTCTCTAATATCCTTCCTGGTTCTTTTTGTTGTAACCAAATATGTCTCAACCTCTGCATCACAAAGGCAATTGTTAAAACAGCTAAGAGATGCGTTGTGAAATTTAGACTAAGGCGGCAAGAGTAGAACTCTTTTATACTGTTTGTAATTCCGCACAGAAAGGGGCTAAAAGTAAGGATGTAAAAGAGAGAAAAATAAAACATCGAGACTCGGTCCTGGGCCTCTTCTTTCCTCCATCTACACTTCTTCCCTTGGTGCCCTAATCTCCTCCTACAGCTTCCAGTATCACCTCTATGCCAATGACTCGCAAATCTCTCTCTCTACACCTGATATTTCTACGGAAATCCAGACCCGATTCTTGGCCTGCCTGTCTGACATTGCTACTTGGATGTTTCGCTGCCATTAAACATGGCCAAGACTTAACTCCTCACTCAGAGCATAGTTAAGCTCTGAAACGCGTTACCAGAGGATGTGGTAAGAGCGGATAGCATAGATGGTTGTAAGAAAGGTTTGGACAAGTTCCTGGAGGAAAAGTCCATAGTCTGTTATTGAGAAAGACATAGGGAAGCCACTGCTTGCCCTGTATTGGTAGCATAGAATATTGATACACCTTGGGTTTTGGCCAGATTTTGTGACCTGGATTAGCCACTGAGAGACCATTGGTCTGACCCAGTAAGGCTATTCTTATGTTCCTATCTTTCCTCCTAAACCCTCCTCCCCTCTTTCTCTGCTCTCTATTTTAGTGGATATTGCTCTCTTCCTCTCTGTCTCATTGACTTGCAACCTCAGGATCTTCTTTGACTCGTCTCTTTTGTTCTCTCTGCATATCCAACAAAAAGCCAAATCCTTTTTTTTTAGTTCAATAATTTTTATTGAGTATTTTGAAAAATACAGGGAGCATTTCAAATACATAAAAACAAAATAAAGCTTTGTGTATAAAGAATCTGCAAATATATATTTAACTGTAGAGGACCATAGCAGTAAGAAAAGCTCCAAGTATTGGAACTGCTTGTGAAGACTATATGAGAAAAAGATGAGGGAGAACAGAAATCGAAATTAAAAGAGAAAGGAAAGAAAGAAGAAAAGAGAAGAAAAGGAAGGGAAGACAGGAGTATCTACGAAGCAGAGCGTACATAGGAATCCAGGAATGACCAGGGTGATTTTTTGCTCTTCAAATTCATGGAGGTTCGGAGTGTAATTTTACTCTCATATGCATAGGATTCAAATCTATGATACATACACAGAGAGTTCCACCAAAAAGTATAGTCTAGTAGCGAAGACGATTTCCAATTTTTCAGAATGTGCATGAGAGCAGTCACAAACATGGTATTGATGAGCTTAGGAGGACAGTTTGATTGTGCGAAACAGGGATGTTGAGAGCGAAGGATTATAATGTCCATAGAGATCTCTTCCGAGCAGTTAGTGATAGATTGTATGGTGTTCCAAATTTGAGTCCAAAAGGAGCGGACCAAAGTACAATGAAAAAACATATGATTATGAGTTCCCTCCTCTTTCAAACAGTTCCAGCAAACAGAGTCTTGCTTTAAGTTGGCTTTCCACATGCGAAATGGGGTCCATACTGCATTCCACATAATAAAGAACATTGATTGTGAAACTCTAGAAGATAAAAGCGGGCGGTTTGTTGAAGACCAAAAGAGTTCCCAATCAATGTCAGAAAGCGGAGTGGTGAGTATAATATCCCAGTGTTTCATAGATTGAGGTGAAAAAGTGAAGGAATGATCTCTCAAAATATTATAGAAAAAAGATATAGCCTTGCCTTTTAATAGAGTCAATAAAGACCAATGGCGGATAGTATTTTTGGAAGTCATGAAGTCAAAACGTATATGCACAGAAGACAGCACTCCAATGAGTGAGAGCCACTGTGAATAAACAGAAGAAGGCAGCAGGTATGTGGAGCAAAGTATATCAAAAGGAACTGACGCAGTTAGAGTAGACAATTGATGGGCAAACCATATACCTGCCCGCTGCCACCGTTTCCATGAGAGGGATTTGCCATGGTTTTGGATTTTGGGATTATTCCAAAGAGACATGAGTGGGCTAACATTAACTGAGATCTCAGCTAATGTATCTAAAAGATGAAGAGCATGCTGCGTTGAACCCAACAAAGAGTACCTTCTCAAATGTCTGGGTACTGACACCGTTAATAAGCAGGAGATGTGTAAAGGCGTGCATAAAAAGCACTCCATTTCAAACCAAGCAGGAGGATCTTGGGGATAGGAGTCAGTAACCCAGTAAGCTCCATATTTAGCTAGTGAAGCAATATAATAATGATAGAAATCCGGGAAGTTAATCTTAGAGGCTTTCAGCTTGGCGAGAGCAATTCGAGGTTTTTTCTTGTTCCAAATGAATTCAGATAGCTTCCTATTTAGCCAATGAAAAAACGACTTCCGGCATAGAAGAGGAAGCATATAGAGAGTGTAATTAATTTGAGGTGCTAGGGTCATTTTGATGGATGCTATTCTACCCCACCAAGACAAAGAAAGTGGAGACCATCGAGATGTAGTATTTAGAACTAGATTTTTGACTTTAGATATATTAAGATCTTGAGCAAGAACCGAATCCTTATGTATTAAAATCCCCAAGTATTTCACAGCTTCATGTGACCATGAGAAGGGAAAATGAGCCAGATCTGATTGAAGAATGTTATCATTCAGAGGGAAGATGTCTGATTTCTCCCAATTGACAGAATTGCCAAATCCTAGGAACATAAAAATATAAGAATTGTCACTGCTGGGTCAAACCATCATGCCCAGCAGTCCGCTCATGCAGCGGCCTTTAGGTCAAAGACCAGTGCCCTAATTGAGTCTAGCCTTACTTGCGTACGTTCTGGTTCAGCAGGAACTTGTCTAACTTTGTCTTGAATCCCTGGAGGGTATTTTCCCCTATAACAGACCCCGGAAGAGCGTTCCAGTTTTCCACCACTCTCTGGGTGAAGAAGAACTTCCTTACGTTTGTACGGAATCTATCCCCTTTTAACTTTAGAGAGTGCCCTCTCGTTCTCCCTACCTTGGAGAGGGTGAACAGTCTGTCTTTCTCTACTAAGTCTATTCCCTTCAGTATTTTGAACGTTTCGATCAAGTCCCCTCTCAGTCTCCTCTTTTCAAGGGAGAAGAGGCCCAGTTTCTCCAATCTCTCACTGTATGGCAACTCCTCCAGTCCCTTAACCATCATAGTCGCCCTTCTCTGGACCCTTTCAAGTAGCATCATGTCCTTCTTCATGTATGGAGACCAGTGCTAGACGTAGTACTCCAGGTGAGGGCGCACCATGGCCCGGTACAGCGGCATGATAACCTTCTCTGATCTGTTCGTGATCCCCTTCTATCATTCCAAGCATTCTGTTCGCCCTTTTCGCCACCACACATTGTGAGGACAGCTTCATCAACTTGTCGAACAGTACTTCCAAGTCTCTTTTTTGGGCGGTCTCTCCGAGATCCGCACAGAATATCCTGTATTCGTGTTTAAGATTTTTGTTACCGACATGCATCACCTTACACTTATCCACGTTAAGTGTATCCTGTTGTTTCTTTCTCTACAACATCGTTAAAATCAGGCCTTTGCTCTCTGAACACACTGCCAAGAACCTTATCCGCGCTCGTCACCTCTTGCCTATACCACTGCAACTTGCTTTTCATGGGTCTTCTGCTAAGTTATCTCTCTCCCCTTCAATCTGTGCAGCACACCCTAATAGAAGGTCCCCTTAGTTAACTGTGAAGCTTTAAACCCCCCCACGTATTTAACATCCTGAAGATTAATCATACATTTACAAGGATATCTATGAATAAAGGTAGCCCCTAATTTTACCACCTGGGGGTCTCAAAAGTAAAAATTGTTTCCTCTCCTTCTGGGTAGTTCTTGACACGTCCAGATATATTCTAATTTCTTGATTCATAAATAGTTTATCCTGATGTCCGGGTTTTGGAAAGCCTCCTCTAAATCGCGTCGGGCAGGAGGAAATCCACGCGTGCGCAGATTTCCTCCTGCCCGACGAGAGCAAGCAGCTGGGGGGAGGGGTGCTAGGGCAGGATTGGGGGCGGGCCTAGGGGTCCCGATTTTATTATAGTTCAATCTGGCAACCCTAGATGTGGGGTCCTGTGCAGCAACTCTTTGTGATGATTTGTTTATATAACTTAATAGGGGCTGAAAAACAGAGCTAAAGAATGCGGCCTTGTGCCAAACACACAGTTGCTGAATGGTAGGGCCGGCCCTGTTAATGAGTTATTTATAAACCGCCTATCTAAAATTCTAAACAATGGATAACTGAATTTGAGAAATAATCACTACATTCACCATCACCGCAACTTTTCATCCATAAAATTCAGCAGACTGTAAGCTTGGTCATGAACAGATGATGATCGATAGCAGTGGTTCCCAACCCTGTCCTGGGGGACAACCAGCCAATCAGATTTTCAGGATATCCCTAATGAATATGCACGAGAGAGATTTGCATATAATGGGGGAGACAAGCATGCAACTCTCTCTCTCATGCATATTCATTAGGGATAGTCTGAAAACCTGATGCACTGGTGGTCCCCCTCAGGCAGGGTTGGGATCTATAGTTCAAACTGGTTGCCAGAATGGAAAACTCAGACATACAATGGGTCATGTGACACCAAACAAGTCAGTCCGGAAGCTCAGATCCCAGCAGTCTCCAAACTGTCTTTCTACTATGGCAGGTCTGTCCCTTTTTACATACTAAATCCAAACTACCCAAGTGGTCCAAATTATAAATAATCATATAAAGGATATCATATAAAGGAGAATGTTTGGTAGCTGACATGCAAGCAATGCCTTAATGTACTTTGGCTATTAGCCCTGAAGCAGTGGACTTACATTATTGTCCACGAAACGCTGCCGCGTCGGCGGCATAGCCAGTGCACAGGCATTAGACTGCGACTTGTCTCCTACAGCTACAAATGAACACCGTTTAAGATAAGTGAATTGTAAAATCATTATGAGACTTTTTGACCATTTCCTACTATGCTGCCTTTCATTTCTCTAACCTTAAGAAACTGCAACGTCTACATTTAGTTAGAGTGAGGCTACGTTAATAAAGTAACTGCAGAATATACACCCTGAAGGTTTATTTAAAACATTATTTAATTGAACATTTTTGATAAGAATATTTTTATATGGACTTTTAGGGTTTAACTTAGAGAGAAAACAAGAAAGAAAAAAAGTTTACAAAAATTCATATTTAGTTAGAAAAACTTTATAGACTCCAGGTTTTTTGGCCTATGACTGGAGCGTGGAGTGCTTTACTACGCTGACAGTTCAGTCCATGATAGGACTACGCGTAGGCTCCAATTCTGAGGCCTTTTCCTGGATTAGGATTTAAGTTTGTGTTGCACTTTCCATATCTAGTGGGTTATATCCTTTATATGATTATTTTCCTTTTTACATACTGTCATGCAGGCTTGCATAATTTCTAGTCTACAACTACACTGGGATTCCAAAATAGATGAAAATTAATTCCTATACCACACCATTCTTTTAGATTGTTTGGAATTGCAGGAAATGTCTTGAACTGGTTTCGTGGATTTTTAGGTAAAAGATCGTACCAGGTGATTAACCCTTTCAGGACCAAGGGACCTATTTGTCCCATAACTTTAAAATCCTATAAATTTTGATTGGGATAGTCTACAGTTCTAAATTTGATATGTACGGATTCCATATGATACTGCCTTTATGTAAACAAACTGGTTCCGACATTCATTCATTAGCGTCGTTGCCAGATTGACGAGAAGATTCACTTGCCACACTGTCCATAAGCCAGAAGTTTGATTTTTTAAATAAAAATAATGATATTTCACAAAAAAAAATCAATTTTTTGGCATCTGCAAGCCCTTTTTACCATAAAAATGTCGTCAAAACCACAAAAATTGGCCTACGATCCTTATGGTCCTGAAAGGGTTAAGGATGATACTCTGTCTTATTGTTGGGAAAATTCCTGTGGCGTTCCGCAGGGCTCACCTTTGTCCCCCACTTTGTTTAACATTTACCTTATTTCCTTGGGAAATTTGATGCAAAGTCTAAAGCTCAAGTTTTACATTTATGCGGATGACATTACCATAGTCATCCCAGTAACCTATTTGTCAACTGAGTTTATAAACTTTTTAGGGACCATTTTAAGTCAGATTGATCTCTGGATGAGGGCTTTTAATTTAAAAATACACTTCCCCCTCCCAATTCGTGGTTTCGGCAATCGCGATTTCACATATTCGCAATTTTTTGGGGAGGGGGAAAAAAGTTTAGCCTTCCCCCCGGCATCCTGGCCTTACCAGGTGGTCTAGTGGGCTTTCGGGGCAGGAGCGGTCTTCCTACACTCCTGCCCCGTGTAGATCGCCAATAGGAAATGGCTGTGGGGAGTTCCTGTCATAGTCTCGAGAGACTACGGGAACTCACGGAAGCTATTTCCTTTTGGGCACGGGGCAGGAGCGTAGGAAGATCGCTCCTGCCTCAAAAGTCCGCTAGACCACCAGGTAAGGCCGGGATGCCGGGGGGAAGGCAGGAGGGAGGCGGGGGTGGTTCAGAGCTGGACCAGAAGATATTCGCGGTATTTCACCATTAGCGGGCCGGCTCTGCCCCTATCCCCCGCGAATCCGGAGGGAGAAGTGTAAATGCGGAAAAAACTAAATTTTTCCTTGCAACTCCCAATGACAAGATCAAAGAAACAATTATACGTGTGAACGGTTTGGACTATAATATTACTATAAAAATACTGGGAGTGACTTTGGATAAACATCTGACATTGGAACAACATACTGATTTAATATTTAAGAAATGGATCTCGGTGCTTTGGAAGCTTGGCACCATTAAGAAATACTTTGATGAAGCCTCTTTTCGTCTGGTGGTACAGCCCTCTCTCTTAAGTATTCTCGATTACTGTAATATTTATATACGGTATTTAGGTGCTTATAAGAAAATTCTCAAAAGATTGAGAGTGGTTCGGAATACTGCCGTCCGCCTCATTTTTGGTTGGAAAAAAATGGGAGCGTATTTCCTCTTTTTATCAGAAACTCCATTGGTTGCCGATGAGTCCTGAATTTTGTTTAAATTTTCATGTATTTGTTATAAAGCAGTCTTTGGTACGTCACCAGGTTATCTTGTTCTTCACTTCTCTCTGAGCCATCCTACAAGAGGTTCTTTGAGAGAACCCTTTCGTTTCAGGCTGCTAAACTGAATGTATGGCTTGGAAAAATCACATTAGAGCTTCCTTCTTATTCTGATTTTAGAAAATTGTTAAAGACACAACTTTTTGATAGGCTGGAATCCTAATGCATCCTGTTTCTAACTTTTAACTGGTTTTCTTTTACTTTCTGATGTATTTTATCTGCATTATATGTATCCGTTCTATTGTTGTGAACCGCCTAGAACTTCTCGGTATGGCAGTATATAAGAATAAAATTATTATTATTATTATCCCATCACTACGATACATTAACACTATGCGTACTAGTATTTTCTCTGTTACGGCCCCTACAATCTGGAATTCGGCACCGAATCACATAAGAGAAATTACATCCCTCGATAAATTTCAAAGCAGTTTAAAGGCCTTTCTTTTTAAAGATGCGTACGATGTGTGATAGTCCTTTTAAGAACGGCAACGGAAGCCTGTTTCCTACCATTAGCCTTAGATTTTCAGATAATTTGCTCGTGTCCTCTTCCATCTGTTTCACCCTCTCCCCATTATTTCCTATCAAAATATAGGGCTCCTGTTACGAAGCCACGTCAGCGGCTTTAACGCGCGTGACATGTAATCACGCGCTAACCCCTGCGCTAGCCGAAAAGAGGAGACGGTAGTGGCTAGTGCGGCCGGCAGTTTAGCGCACGCCATTCCGTGCGTTAAACCGCTACCGCGGCTTCGTAAAAGGAGCCCATGGTAGTTCTGCCCAGTTACCCCCTCGTATCAGAAAGTCATTGTTTGTCAGTGCGCCCGATTGTTGTTGTTTTAAAATCTGTTTTTAATGTATTTTTTTTATAGGCTCTTTTTTACACTATGTAAAACTGCCTTGATATTTGAGAAAACGGTATATCAAATATTTAATAAACCTGAAACTGCATCTTCAATGCTACCGAATGAGAACAAAATATTTGAACAGATTTCTCCTCTCTAGTTTCTTTATTACACTTAACGCCACCCTCTTTTTAAATCGTCGGCCGCGGCAGTATTTGCTCACAGAAATTCTACGAGGGTTGGAACTAATACTGCCGCGGCCAGCGATAAAAAAAAAAACCTAATGCAGCTTTGTAAAAAAAAGGGGTGGGGGGGTTAAATCTTTACTAATGTCTTCACTGTCTATCTCCCTCCCTCCTTTTACAAAACCGTAACAAGGTTTTTAGCGTTTGGCGGTGGTGGTAACAGCTCCAACGCTCATAGAATTCCTATGAGCGTCGAAGCTGTGATCGCCATAGTCAGCGCTGTAAATCTCGCTGTGGGGAGGGGGGTGTATTTTCCTGTTATGACAGATTCATTTTCTCCCTTCTCCCGTATCTACCACATCCTTTCTGCTTGCTTTATGTTTACATGCATTATGTAAATCTCTTAATTTGTAACTCACCTTGAACTTAAGCACAGAGCGACCAAGAAACTGTAGATTAGATCTCTTTTCGGAAATTACAAACAGAATCTATTGTCACAGTTTTGTTAATTCTCCCCCCCCCCCTCCTTTTTTTTTTTTTACAAAACAACATCAGAGGTTTTTTTGGGCCGGTCAGCGCACTGAATGTTCTGCGCTGCTCCAATGGTCACCGAGTTCCGATGAGCGTCGGAGCAGCGCAAAGCATTCAGCGCACCGGTCGGTGCTAAAAACCTCTTCCGTGGTTTTGTAAATGTGTGTGTGGTGGGGGGTTTCTATTACAAAATGGAAGTGGAAACCATTAGACAACTATCTCGTATAATTTTGACGGCAGACCCTTTAGTTGTCTTATTTCTCCATAGTAGCTCACCCATTACTTTGTTGTTGATGCTGTTGACTGAGGTCTTATTTTCTGTGTTTCTTCACATGTTGAAAAAGGTTAATACATATCTTAAAAAATGCAGTTGCAGTTTGAACACTTGTCTGCCAATATCTGGTGTGTGAATCACTATAATCTGAACACAAATGAGTGAGCCTCCTCCAACTGAATCATCTATTAGCAGATAAAGATAAAAGTCTTAGACCAAAGCTCCATCAAGCCCAGCTGTGGCCAACCCAAGTCTCAAGTACCTAGCTAGATCCCAAGTACTAAAACAAATTTTAGGCTGCTTATCCTAGGAATAAGCAGTGGATTTTCCCAAGCTCTCTCAATAATGGCCTAAGGACTTCTCTTTTAGGAAATTATCCAAACCTTTTTTGAACCCTGCTAAGTAACTGATTTCACCACATTCTCCGGCAACAAATTCCAAAGTTTAATTACACATTGTGTGAAGAAATATTTTCTCCGGTTTGTTTTAAATCTACTTCTTAGTAGCTTCATTGCATGCCCGCTAGTCCTAATATTTTTGGAAAGAGTGAACAAGTGACTCACGTCTACCTTTTCTACTCCACTTAATATTTTATAAACCTCTATCATATCATTCCTGAGCTGTCTCTTCTCTAAGCTGAAGAGCCCTAACTGCTTTAGCTTTCTGGTTTACAGGGTCATAGATGGACACGAGCCATTATTTTAAAAGAAAAATCTCTTGGCCTTCAAGATATTATATGCCAACCATGCAGCCCTGATCACGAGAGAGGGACATTAACTCTATCCTAACTGCTGACTATAAAGCTAAACACTATATTATTTACACGTTTAGAAATTCAAGATGAAAGTCCTTGTGGATTTTATTTTTCCTCTATAATATACAGTAACAGAGAAAAGATCAAACCTAAAGAAGGAACCCGGTCAATTTACACCAATAAAATATGACACATTCTGTGGCTGGGGTTTTCGAACTGCAAATTGGATTACATTGTTTTTTGCCTTTTAACGGCTTCACTGACTGAGCACATTTCATGGGGGTGTTTGTGATGATGGAAGCTTAAGTCATTTCTAGAAAGCAGATGAAAAAATTCTGAAAAGTGCCCCTTACTGCAATAACCCTCCCTTTTACAAAAGCGTAGCGCGGTTTTTAGCGCCAGCCGCAGTGGTAACAGCTCCAACGCTCATAGAATTCCTGTGAGCATAGGAGCGGTTACTGCCATAGCCGGTACTAAAAACCGCGCTACGCTTTTGTTAAAAGGGGGGAATACATTTTCAAAGCATCATTAAAAAAAAAAAATTAAAAACGGTTCTGTTTTTAATATTCACTATTTTGCAGATTTCATTTTGAAGAATTCTTTGGGTTTTTTTTTTTTTTTAATTTCAGAGACACTCAAAATTGGTATACAGAATATATAATGAAAACCCTGACACTTGCAAAACGTGAAAATATTTTTCCCAGTTGTGGCAATGCTATTTAGTCCACGACAGAGATTTATGGAAGAATATAGCCTCAATCTGGAAGACTGATGACATATTTTATTTAATGTCAGGGAAGCTCTAACACACTCCATACAAAAAATATCCATTTTGAAATAACTTTACACAACCATACTAACCACTGGAGCATTGATTGTTTTTGTATTCTGCACTCATCTCTTTATGGTGGGAAAGCAAAATATATGATATTAAAAAAAAAAAATAAAAAAAAAAAAAAATCGCACAATCAGAACATTAGAATCGCCATACTGGGACAGACTGAAGGTCCATCAAGCCCAGTATCCTGTCTCCAACCATGGCCAACCCAGGTCCCAAGTACCTGGCAGAAACCCAAAGAGTAGCAACATTCCAGAGCTGAGATTCTGATGTCATAATGCCTCAGTCCACCAATGGCTAAGAGCTAAACTCATCAGCGATGTCACAATGGCTTGATTGTCCTATGGTTGGCTCTCATACGAAAATAAAAATTGCCATACTGGGACAGACCAAAGGTCCATCAAGCCCAGTATCCTGTCTCCAACCATGGCCAAACCAGATCCCAAGTACTTGGCAGAAACCCAAAGAGTAGCAACATTCCAGAGCTGAGATTCTGATGTCATAATGCCTCAGTCCACCAATGTCTAAGAGCCAGACTCATCAGTGATGTCACAATGGCTTGATTGTTCTATACTTGGCTCACATAAGAACACAGGAATTGCCATACTGGGACAGACCGAAGGTCCATCAAGCCCAGTATCCTGTCTCCAACCATGGCCAACCCAGGTCCCAAGTACCTGGCAGAAACCCAAAGAGTAGCAACATTCCAGAGCTGAGATTCTGATGTCATAATGCCTCAGTCCACCAATGGCTAAGAGCTAAACTCATCAGCGATGTCACAATGGCTTGATTGTCCTATGGTTGGCTCTCATACGAAAATAAAAATTGCCATACTGGGACAGACCAAAGGTCCATCAAGCCCAGCATCCTGTTTCCAACAGTGGCAAACCCAAGTTCCAAGTACCTCGCTAGATCCCAAGTAGTAAAACAGGAATAAGCAGTGGATTTCCCCCAAGCCATCTCAACAATGGCCTATGGACTTCTCTTTTAGGAAATTATCTAAACCTTTTTTAAACACTGCTAAGCTAACACACGTGTAATCAAAGGAGACGTACTTTGTTATATGTGGAGATTACATTGCAAAATGTACTACCAAAGTAAGTTCACTTAATTTTTTTTTTTTCTTTTTTTTTAGTTCAAATTTTTTTATTGGAATTATAGGCAACAATACAGAAAAAGTTCACTTAATTCTTAAAAGAAGGCTTTTAAGACATTCTAACTAATTATAGCTTCTGAAGCTTTTAGGTTGATATCTGTAATTTATATTGATTACACTATTAATGTGCAAGGTACAGGACTTTTATTTATTTATTTAAGCATTTATATACCACTTATAGCCTAAGTGGCTTACATTCAGCTGCTCAAGCATTTTCCCACTATCTGTTCTGATGGGCTCACGCTCTATCTAATGTACCTGGAGCAATGGGGTATTACGTGACTTGCCTAGGGTCACAAAGAGCAGCACAGGATTTGAACCTGCAACCTCAGGGTGCTGAGGCTGTATTTCTAACCACTGTGCCAAACATTCCCCACAATTGTTAATTGTTTATTTATGAGATAATCAACTTTAAGAAAGGCTGTTCTGGATCCAAGATCTGCCTGCTGTGAGGATACCTCTGACTGTCTCTGTTACCTGCTGAAGGAATGCCGAAGAGAAGGGGTAGAAGTGTCGGTGGAGCCTCTCGACATTCGGAAGCCCCGTTGCCTACTGTGGATGATATTTTCAAGGGTCTTCAAGTGAGCAGGTTTCCTCGGGGAGTCGCCCGCTGGGAGTGCCGGCAGAGAGAATACCCAAGGGCTAGATGTCATGCTGAGCCCCGACATAAGGACGCCTCCCCTTCAGCTGTCACCGCGAGAGGAGAGCACGCCCGAAGAGGAAGTGTTCTCTTCTCCAGAGGCCAGTCTGTCAGAGGGTTCACTACATGGAACAGCCCAGAGTGATTTTCTTCTATGGAAAGATCCAGCGACCGGGACAACTTCAGCTAAAGAAGACCAGGATCTCAGAGAGGTAAACCAGTTGATTGAACAATCATTAATGGCACAAGAAATTTTTGTTCCTCCTGTTAAGCTCCCTGAAGTCACTTTAGACTCTCTCTGGGACTTAGGGGTCCTTTTATCAAGCTGCGATAGGGGTTTAACACACGTAATACCGCGCATTAAAACGCCTGCCACGCTAGCTGCTAGCGCCTGCATTGAGCAGGTGTTAATTTTTTAGCCGGCTGCAGGGGTTGGCGCGTGATGAAATGTCCGACGCACTAACCCTGCTAGCACGGCTTGATAAAAGGACCCCTTAGTGTCCAATTTGGGAAACTCCCTTAACCCTCAAATAAAAAATTTGGATGAAGAAATAAAAAACCAGAAAGAAGAAATCAAATCTTTAAAGCAAGATATTGTATTGCTGAAGTCCGACATTCAAGAAGAAAATAAGGACTTTAAAATAATCAAAGGTAATCAAGATTTACTTGTTAAAGATAATTTAATTATGAGGAAAAAAAACTGGAAGCCCTTGAAAATAATAGTCGGGCTAATAACTTGCGTTTAATTAACTTTCCAAAAATTTTATCAATCTCTCCACGAGATATGATAAAGCGTTACTTTCTGGAGAATCTTAAAATACCTGAGAATTCTTTACCACCCTTTACAAAGGTATATTATCTACTTACAATAAATCAGGATCCTCAAAAGAAAGAAGATGATGGAAAACCGCAGGAAGATCTTTTGGATGTTTCTACTTTATTGGAACAATCAGATAGAGAAGTGGCTATTCCAGCCACTCTCTTATTGACTGTAGCTTTAGCTCCAAACTTGGATCCTTAAACTTTTCTTTAAAAATAGATCTAAGGACTTCCTGGGCTTCCACATTCAGATATTTCCTGATGTCTCGAGAGAGACTCAGAAGAGAAGAAGGGAATTTCTAATGCTGAAACCAGGTGTGATTCAGATGGGGGCTTTTTTCTTTCTTAGATATCCTTGTAAATGTGTCATAAGATATTGTTAAGAACATAAGAAATGCCTTCACCGGATCAGACCCCAGGTCCATCTAGTCCGGCGACCCGCACACGCGTTCCCTGCTGAAGACCTTGTTTAACCGTATCCCTCAAAGTGTTTTGCAAGAAGGTGTGCATCCAACTTGCCCTTGAATCCTGGAATGGTGGTCTCCGACACAACCTCCTCCGGGAGAGCATTCCAAGCGTCCACCACTCGCTGTGTGAAACAGAACTTCCTGATATTTGTCCTGGGCCTGTTGCCCCTCAGTTTCAGTCCATGACCCCTTGTCCGAGTCACATTTGACAATGTGAATAACGATGTTTCTTGCTCTATTTTGTCGAATCTTTTTAGTATTTTGAAAGTCTATCATATCCCCTCGCAGCCTTCTCTTTTCAAGGGTGAACAATCACAGTTTTCCGAGGCGTTCTTTGTAGCTCAAATTCTCAATGCCTTTTACTAGCTTTGTGGCTCGCCTCTGCACCCTCTCCTTCTTTAGGTAGGGAGACCAGTGTTGGATACAGTATTCCAAGTGTGGTCTGACCATTGCTCTGTAAAGCGGCAAAACGACATCTGCCGATCTACTCGTGATTCCCTTCTTTATCATGCCCAACATCCTGTTTGTTTTCTTTGCCGCCGCTGCACATTGAGCCGATGGCTTCAGGGTCCTGTCTATCAGTACCCCCAGGTCCCTTTCTTGTTCGCTCTTGCCCAATGTTGCACCTAAAATTTTATATTCATGTTCCTTGTTTTTCTTACCCAGGTGCATCACTTTGCATTTTTCTATATTAAACTTCATCTGCCACTTTTCCGCCCATTTCTCTAGCTGGTTCAAATCTCTCTGGAGTTCTTCTCTGTCCTTTTGTGACCCAACTGCCCTACATAGTTTTGTGTCGTCTGCAAACTTGATAATCAAAAAAACTCTGTGGAGTGACGATGTTCCCAAATGGACTTTATTTGAAAGTATCAAAGTTCCAAAGGTACACTAAAATCATCCACATAAAATAATTCCATCCACATAAAAGTAAATCATCCACATAAGAGCCTTAAAGGACCTAGTCCGCTAGGGATACAGGATCCAACGTACTCACCTTTATAGGACCCCCAGGGACCCCTGAAGAAGACTTTTTGTCGAAACACGGACCGTGTTGGGTCCTGTATCCCTAGCGGACTAGGTCCTTTAAGTCTCTTATGTGGATGATTTACTTTTATGTGGATGGAATTATTTTATGTGGATGATTTTAGTGTACCTTTGGAACTTTGATACTTTCAAATAAAGTCCATTTGGGAACATCGTCACTCCACAGAGTTTTTTTGGTTTTCTCTGGATTTTCTTCTTTGTGGATATTTTGGGGTCAATTCCTTTTGTTTTTTGCTTGTCTGCAAACTTGATTAAATTACTTGTTGTTTCTTCTTCTAAGTCGTTTATGAAGATATTGAACAAGATTGTGTTTGTAGAACCGGCTCATTTCACTGCTTTCCTTTCTCTGAAGCGTCTTGAGTGTGAAGAACCACCTGCATCCATGTAATAATAATTGCTCTCTTTCAGCTGCAAATTAAGTGATTTTCTTTGTAAAGTTATTCCTTAAATTAATTACTCTTATCGTTAATCTTGGATCCTAAATTGAGGACTAGTGTGTGATTAAGTCAAGATGTGTTTTTTTCTTTTTATAGTTTGATTTATTTTCAGGATTGAAAGTAAATTTAAATATTATGTTTTCTTGATTACACTTTCTGTACAAGATGATATGCTTGATAATAATGTGAAAATCTTATAAATAAATAAAAAAGAAAGGCTGTTCTAATATTTTTAATAGAACCAATGTATTTATACTTTTGCTACAGTAATATTTTCTTAATTTTGCATATGTTTATAATGAATTATTTTTTTTTTTTTAATTTACCTCCTAGGATGTTTATTCGAAAAGGCAGATTATAAATCTTATAAATTAAATCTAATGGATTTCATTTTTAATAATGAAACGGTCTGAAAAGGAGTATACACTGTGTTCTCAGAATTGCCACTTTTCTGACATAAATGGAATGTAGAAGTATTGATGAAATATTTAACTGAAAATCTTTAGTGCTATTCTGACTGCAGTACTGACTAGTGGCGTTCAAAACTTACCCCCCAAATTAATAAAGCAGATCTCCGATTTGATCTCCGATTTATTGTTTGAGCAGTTGAAGGGCTCGGTAACTCATTCAACCATCCCAATTTGCAGACAATTCACAATATTTGGATCAGCAGCATAGCCAGACATCAAATTTTGGGTGGGCCTAGGGGCAGAATGGGTGGGCATGAAGGACCGGATTCTCAAAAGGTTGCTGAAAGTTATACGCCAGAAGGTGCCTAAATTGTGCCTTCTGGCATGTAACGTGAGTGTTTTAATTGGTTTTAAGTGGCGCGAAAATTGGTCGCACCATTAAAAACCAATTAAAACTAATTTTTTTAAAAAATTAGGTGTCTAGTGACTCCTAAGCCTGGAAGTGGGCATATATAGGGGCATCATCAGACTTTGGCTTCACTAGACTCCACTAGCCGTGATTCTGCAAGGACCTTAGGTACCAGAAATGTAGGCCTGTAAAACCCTGGCCTACCTTTCTGATACCTAGTGTCCTTGCTAGCCGCGATTCTGTAAGTGGTGTGGCAGTTGCCGCTTACAGAATCAGTACCGAAATGTCCTTTCTGCCTCTCCGCCCTACCCCTCCCCCCTCACACTCAGCATAGATACCAAAAATACTAGAACTAGGGGGCGTGTGATAAAACTACTAAGCAGCAGATTTAAAACAAACTGGAGAAAATATTTCTTCACACGTCGTGTAATTAAACTCTAGAATTCGTTGCCAGAAAATGTGGTGAAATCAATTAGCTTAGCAGGGTTTAAAAAAAAAAAAAAAAAAAAAAAAGTTGGATAATTTCCTAAATGAAAAGTCCATAGGCCATTATTGAGATGGTTTAAGGAAATCCACTGCTTATTCCTAGGATAAGCAGCATAAATCTGTTTTAAACTTGGGATCTTGCTACATAGGTACTTGGGACCTGGGTTCGCCACTGTTGGGATAAAGGATACTGGGCTTGATGAACCTTCGGTTTGTCCCAGTATGGTAATTCTAATGTTCTTATGATGGCAGGGATCCCAAAGACCCACCCACTTAAGACCACCTCCAGACTTCCAAAGGCATCCAAGTAGCCCTGAACTTCATGCTGCCAAGATCTGAAGTCAGCTTGGCAGCAGTGTTTCTGCGCTTGAGCTGGCTGCTAATGCATAGATATCTCACACACACACACGCGCGCGTGCGCGCGAAAACTGAGCACATGTGAGTTGCCAGTATCTGATGCTGCTGACAACTTGTACCTGCTCAGTTTACATGCAGGTGAGAAGTTTCAGGCTCAGAATGCTGCCACCAAGTCAACTGCAGACCTCAGCGGCATGGTGTTCTAGGCTACCAGGTGCCTTCAGAGGACTAAAGGTGGTCATTAGCGGGCTGGGCTTGGGGATCTCCTCCAGCCATAATAAGAGCGTGCCACTTGCTGGGTGGGCCTGAGCCCCAGAGAAGGCAATAAAATTAGGATAAAATAATTTTTTTTTTTTTTAAAGAATTAGATTAAATCTTCTGGCTAAGGGAAGTCGTTTCAATATTGTAATAAACTTTCAGACCTGACAAGTGTAAAATACAACCCTATGAGATACTTTTAGTTCAGTTTTTAAGTAATCACCTGCTTAGAGGTAAGAGAAGAGAGCTGCGTGACCATCATGATGTAATAGCAACATTTAAACGAACAAAACATGTCCTCTTTAACGATCATTATTTGAGCAGATATTCAAAAGTTACAGCTACCTTGTAGTCAAGGCACAAAAATCTACCCTCACCACAGGTCTTTGCTTCATATAGATCAGGGGTGTCCAATGTCGGTCCTCGAGGGCCGCAATCCAGTCGGGTTTTCAGGATTTCCCCAATGAATATGCATGAGATCTATTTGCATGCACTGCTTTCAATGCATATTCATTGGGGAAATCCTGAAAACCCGACTGGACTGCGGCCCTCGAGGACCGACATTGGACACCCCTGATATAGATTGACCGAAAGTACTGCTTCCTTCTCAAACACAAGGACCAATTGCTTCTTGGAGCTACACCACTCACAGCAGAAGGTGGATCCCAGATAGCAGGATGAGAAAGACGTGAGCCCTCCTCACAGAGACAGACAGGGAAGAATTCTGTAAAATATGGACTGAGCTCTATCAAAATAAAAGGTCTAGAGGTTGGGATGCTCATGCATGGGGGGCTACATATGAAACCAGTGTAGGGTAAAGTAGGCTTGAGGTGTGAAAACAGAGGAATTACGGATTGTCATAAAGAGAGGTTGCGAAAGAGGGGAAGGGCATGTATGAAAGAGGGAATGATTTATGTGTGTATGTGTTTAGGAGCACCCGAGACGGACTGGAAAGGGGCGAGTCTGGCGCAGTGGTTAAAGCTACCGCCTCAGCACCCTGCGGTTGTGGGTTCAAACCCACGCTGCTCCTTGTGACCCTGGGCAAGTCACTTAATCCCCCCATTGCCCCAGGTACGTTAGACAGACTGTGAGCCCACCGGGATAGATAGGGAAAATGCTTGTGTACCTGAATAAATTAATGTAAACAGTTTTGAGCTCCCTTGGGAAAACAGTATAGAAAATTGAATTAATTAATTAAAAAAGGACCACAGTGGAATAGGAGAGGAAGAAGAGTAAAAATAAGGGGGTGAGAAGAGCAGGGCTCTTTCTGATGTCCCCATTCCCTCAAATCCAGTAACTTCTCTCCCCTCCTTCCCCATCTTTTATCTTCCCTCTTGCTGCCCCCCATCTCCAATTCTCTTCCTGCCCACCCGAGATCACCTGTGCCTCTCTCCCCAACATGAATACCTGAAATTCCCCAACCATCAAACTCCCATCGGGGGCGACAACGTTATTCAAACACAATGCAAGGTTGGAAAACTATGCGGTTATTATGCACCATAAAGTACAGATTGAAATAATTCAAAATTTAAGCAGCTGTACCACATTATTTTTGCTGAAATTGCTACCTCCTGCTAAAAGTGGGGGATAGTCTAAGGGTAATTAAGTAAAATGCATCCCCAGCAATCCTGCTTATAGAGCTCAAATCAATAATTCTTCTAATGCTAAGCAAAGAGAAAACATCAGTAGCATTCTCTCTGTACCAGGGCAGACAGACAATGAAACGGAAATCTGGCTTCAAGGTCAAATCAGCATCTAAGCGTGAGAAAAGAACAATCAGACGCAGCTCCCTTTAAACAGAGCCCTTCAAGGTTAAGTGAACAATGTTAATAGTACAAGTTTATTGATTAAAAAAAAAAAAAAATCACCCTATCACATATAAGCTCTCTCCTATCTATTGGGAAGGAAACCAATAAGAACATGGACATTGTCCCAGCCATATAAAAGATGAGGTGCAAATAGAACCTTAAGAGCACATCCTATAGTAGGGGTGTCCAATGTCGGTCCTCGAGGGCCGCAATCCAGTCGGGTTTTCAGGATTTCCCCAATGAATATGCATGAGATCTATTAGCATACAATGAAAGCAGTGCATGCAAATAGATCTCATGAATATTCATTGGGGAAATCTTGAAAACCCGGCTGGACTGTGGCCCTCGAGGACCGACATTGGACACCCCTGTCCTATAGAATGCTTGTTAACCAAATCAAGCCATTTACACAGTTCTCAATCTGCCAAAATGCCAATATGAGGATCAGCAAGGGAAAAACATTATTTAGACATAACCTCTGCCCAATGTTATATAAAGATCTAGACCAGTGGTTCCCAACCCTGTCCTGGAGGAACACCAGGCCAATTGGGTTTTCAGGCTAGCCCTAATGAATATGCATGAAGCAAATTTGCATGCCTATCACTTCCATCATATGCAAATCTCTCTCATGCATATTCATTAGGGCTAGCCTGAAAACCCGATTGGCCTGGTGTTCCTCCAGGACAGGGTTGGGAATCACTGATCTAGACCAGGGGTAGGGAACTCCGGTCCTCGAGATCCGTATTCCAGTCGGGTTTTCAGGATTTCCCCAATGAATATGCATTGAAAGCAGTGCATGCAAATAGATCTCATGCGTATTCATTGGGGAAATCCTGAAAACCCGACTGGAATACGGCTCTCGAGGACCGGAGTTCCCTACCCCTGATCTAGACGACCATTGAGCATTTTTCTCACCCTACACACTCAAAAAAAAAAACACCTTAACCTGCTCCAAAAACCTGTACTTTGTAAATAGTAAATTAAAAATCAGCAAATGATCCAGGGAACAAGTCTGATTCGATGAATTGACCTACCTTTTATTGCTCTCTGTGTGGACAACTAAAACAGCCCAAGTTTCTATATCCCAGGTGTTTAGTTGTTTCATCTTTTGCTGCCATAGTAACAATGCGAAGCAAGAAACAAGAAGGCTCATCCTCTCTAGGGGTGATGCATTGGTTTTATCAGCCATGCTTACCAACAGTCATGAAAAGCACCACACAGAGGCAGGCAGGGACTCTCCAAGAAAAGCGAAAAACAGAGACACTTTCCTTTAGCAAGCCAACAAACGTAACCTAAGGGTGTTTCTCGCAGGGAAGCATTTTAAGCCCAGTTATATGTTGTCCATCAGTGAAAACAAACAAACGCTGAACTTAAATAGGAGAAGAGAGCTTCAACGTGGCCCTGCCAAAGCTAGAGAGCAGCTTAATGATTAGTGCAGTGGGTTTAGAACTTGGGAACCGAGATCAATTCCTAAAGCAGCTCCTTGCGATTTGTGCTCGCCTGGGTTTGTGGGAGGAGTCTGTGTGCACCAAATGCCGAGGGGCTCCTGGGACGCTCCTGCATATGTTTTTGGAGTGTCCTGAACTCTCCCTATGGAACTCCTCCTTTGCGCAGCTTCGCCTCGTCCTGCAGTGATTCTGGACAAGACACTTAATCTTCCACTGTCCCGGGTATAGAAACGTCGTTTCTCAGCCCACTAGGAACAGAGAAAGGGGGCACTCAGAGAAATTGAAAGAGGACAGGTTTAGAACAAATGCTAGGAAGTTCTTCTTTACTCAGAGGGTGGTGGACACATGGAACGCGCTCCCGGAGGTTGTGATAGGGCAGGGCACGCTAAGGGGGTTCAAGGAA
The DNA here is from genome assembly GCF_902459505.1 of Geotrypetes seraphini. Taxonomy (NCBI): domain Eukaryota; kingdom Metazoa; phylum Chordata; class Amphibia; order Gymnophiona; family Dermophiidae; genus Geotrypetes; species Geotrypetes seraphini. Next base: position 26,938,315 of record NC_047102.1, on the reverse strand, counting down.
GATTTAGATAAATTCCTGAAGGATAAGGGGATTGAGGGGTACAGATAGAATTAGAGGGTACAGATAGATTTAGAGATAGGTTATAGGAAAAGGCAGGGACCACCTAACAGGTCGTAGACCTGATGGGCCGCCGCGGGTGCGAACTACTGGGCGCGATGGACCTCTGGTCTGACCCAGCAGAGGCAACTCTTATGTTCTTAAACCACTTTGGTTGTATTACAGAATGGCAGTACAGTACTCTCCTGCAAATTCGCGGTTTAGCGTTCGTGGCCTCAGTGGTTCGCAGCATTTTTTTTTTCTTCTTCCTCCTGCTGCTTTCGAGAAGGGCCGGCTCAGGTGAAGGACCCATGAGGAAAAGCAGCAGCTTGCGTCTGTGTGGGAGGTGACTCGGAGGACACGGTTCCCAGCGCCCGGTGCTGGTGCTCTTCTGTGCCCCCCCCCATCACCCCTCACGCCGTGGAATCTGGCCCGCCTGCTGTTGCAGCGGCACCTACTACTTCCAGCATGGCCACAGCGAGGGAGATTGGGGAAGGGGGGGGGAGAGAGGAGATCGGTGGCAGTTGCAGCAGTAGAGCGCAGCAGATGGAGCCTTCCAGCCGATGGTGACCAATGGCAGCAGCCAAAAACAAAGCGGGGAGGGCATTTTTGTACCATATCCATTTTTTGCAGTTTTTCACTTTTCGAGGTCACTCTGAGAACCTAACCCCCGCAAATTTCGGGGGAGTACTGTATATCAAAAAGTCCATGGAGAGGAAAGGCAAACAGGAAAGGTAAATGAAAAAAAAATTATGGATCCCAGCTCAAACTTTCCGACCTATCTTAAGCACATGCACTGGAGAAGGCAGAGTAAAACTGGAATCTAGGCCCAAATATCAGCTAGAGAGCAGCAACTTGAAAAGTGCATAAACTTGTCAAGACATCGCACATCACACTCAATGAAGAAACAAAAACAAAAACAAAAAGAGCTTGTTGATAAAGAATGTAGTGTGCAGATGGTGAACACAGGGCTGTCCAAAGGGCTGCACGGGGGCAAGAAAGGGAAAGGGACTGGGACTTGTATACCGCCTTTTTGTAATTTTACAACCACGCTCAAAGCGGTTTACATCCAGGTACTTCAAGCGTTTTCCCTCTCTGTCCTGATGGGCTCATAATCTATCTAATTTACCTGGGCAGTGGAGGATTAAGTTACTGGCCCAGGGTCATAAGGAGCAGCATGGGGTTTGAACCCACAACCTCAGGGTGCTGAGGCTGTAGCACCACACTCTCCTCCAATATCATCAGAAGTAAGCCAAGTATAGAACATTGAAGCCACTGTGACATCACTGATGAGTTTGGTGGAATGAGGCATTATGACATCACAATATGAGCTCTGGAATGTTGCTACTCTTTGGGTTTCTGCCAGGCATTATGACATCATGGAAAGGGATGGGGACTTATATACCGCCTTTTTGTAGTTTTACAACCACGCTCAAAGCGGTTTATGTCAAGTGTTCTCCCTCTCTGGCCCGGTGGGCTCACAATCTATCTAATGTACCTGGGGCATTGGGGGATAAATAAACATAGCGATGAGGCTTGCAAAAAGTGCTTTCTGTTCACTGTCTCCCCTACAGTGGTACAACACAGTGGGTGGGGCAGGGGTGCTGGGGACTATGTTGGTGGCCGAGGACACTCGTGAGAATACACATGCAATGCAGGCCACACGTAGAATGATGAGCCCTGAAAAGCAAAACGAATGTCATTAATCAGACTAGTACCATCTCCTAGTAACAGAAGAACAGGTAACTGTTTGACTCTTTGTCCTTCGGAGCTGAAGAGAGATTGGCGGAGGCTGTTGATGAATTTGCTTGGCCCATTTTCCGTTGTACATTTATTTAATTGTGCATTTTAATTATGCATGCCTTATTGGTATCTGCAGAGGGCAAGAATTTCTTAATTAAATAAATAATAAATACAGCACAAGACTTCACTGATAACTAGTGTTAAGCCAAGGCCAAGAGGAAGATGGTCAAGCCATAAACGTCACATTGAGGCACAAGCTGGGGCATTCCGCACTGCCTGGACAGCTTCAGGTTGGCTGTAATTAAAGGGTATTTCGGTCATCAACAGCTGAGAAGATGCACAGCCAAAAGCACTTTTCAAAAAACAAAATAATTGGTATTTTACATGTTTATTTATACCCAACAAGTCAGAACATATCGCAGCGCTCTGTACATTTCCAATTAAAGAAAAAAAAAAATATCATCTGCCGATATTTCTGTACCATGGAAATAACAAAAACTCAAAAACATATCTATATAACATGTACACTTCAAGAGAGACCATATCTGACAGCCTTCTTAATTTGGGCTTTCTTTGTCAGACGAGAATGCAAAATTATTCCCAGATGGCGAACCTCACTACAAATCGCAATTGCTCAATTCTTAAGACTTTTGACCGCATGGGATCTGCAGGCTTTTAGTTATGCGGGTTCATCCTTTTGAAAATCTCGGTCCGACGTGATTAGTAGCCTGAGCGGATACTTGTTTTTGAAACCCAACACGTGGTTAGTAGCCTTGCAGTTTTTGAAACCCAACACTAGTTTCCCCTACCTTCATTCTTGTCTTTTATCCAATCCGTCAATTTTTCAGTTTTCTTCTAGGACATAAGCGGGAGAGTAACTAAGACAACAGGAAATGACATAGAAGGAGCAGACTTCATTGACCAGTGGCTAACTGTAACTACTGCAATAAAGGCATGCAGTTTGGGGGGAGCCAACTGAAATTCTGCATGGCGGGATGTGAATAAAAAAAATCAATTTTATTCTAATTATTTTATTTATTTATTTATCCAATTTTTCTTTACCGTTCTCAGAACGGTTTACATGAATTTGTTCAGGTACTTGAGCAATTCTCCCCGTCTGTCTCGGCAGGCTCACATTCTCTCTAGTGTGCAATAGGGGATTAAGTTTCAAGTTTTATTATTTTTAATATACCGACCATCAACACATATCTAGCCGGTTTACAATGCTATGATAAAATGAAGAATTAAAATAATGCTTATAAAAGGGGGGAAAAGTGAACATTGTAGACGTTTTACAAAGACATGCATGAGAGTGGGGATTGAAGAAGAAAGGTGGGGGTAAAGTTACATTGTTAAAGAGAAAAAAAAGAAAAAAACAAAACAAAACTAGGATTAAAAAGAAGAGAGAGGGAGAGGGATAAAACATTAGGGATTGGGTCGCTTCTTAAGTGATTTGCCCAGGGTCATAAGGAGCAGTGTGGGTTTGAACCCACAACCTCAGGCTGTAGCTTTAACCACTGCACCACTCTAGAAATCAAAATGTAGTAAAAGTGAGCCAAGTATAGGACAATGAAGCCATTGTGACATCACTGATGAGGTTGACTCTTAGGCATTGGTGGAATGAGGCATTATGATGTCACAATACCAGCTCTGGTTATCAGAGGCTGAAACTGTTCACATTATTTACTCAGTTTTCTTATACTGTTCTCCCAGGGGAGCTCAGAACAGTTTACCTGAATTTAATCAGGTACTCAAGCATTTTTCCCTGTGTGTCCCAGTGGGCTCACAATCTTATCTAATGTACCTGGGGCAACGGGGGAGGGGGGATTTAGTGCCTTGTCCAGGGTCACAAGGAGCAGCGTGGGTTTGAGCCCACAACCTCAGAGTGCCGAGGCTGTAGCTTTAACCACTGCGCCACACTCTCCCCCCCTCTGTACGCAGACATGAAGAGGCACATTTCAGCAGTTATTTCTTCGCTCCTGCTTCAGGTGTGCAAAACATGACCATTGAAAACAAAGCAGCTTGCATCTCCTGGGAAATGCTTAGATGAGCTGTTCACACCACAGGTTTGATGCGTCTTTATGTTCTTATAAAGAGAAAGGTTATATTCACAGCTAGAACGTCCTGATAGCTGAGCTGCGCTAAGGGATTTAAGACCGTACTATGTGACCCATAGAAATTATTTTGGTTAATACATACTTGAGTTTTATTTCTAAATGTGAGTTTCAACGTATCTCCTCTGTTAGGAGGAGAAGACAAAAAGCTCAGTTCTCTGCAGTACTCTTTTTCCTGCTTCTCACCAGTCCTTTTTTCTGCCTTCGGTCAATACATGCAAACCATCTAATTTTACCCCGGCAATTCTAGTTCTAAAGTTGTTCTGCCTTCTCTAGTTGACCCCAGTTCGATTCTTTCCTGGCATCTCACCATGACATCACCCTATATAATTCATCAACAGTCTGACGTACTTCACAATCTCTAACAGGATGCTACATTTCAATTTTAAAGAAAGCCTTAAGATCAGATGGGCTTGAGCAGGATGAAAGCTGTTCCTAAGCAGCCAGAATCTGCTTATGTTTAAGATCACGTTTATTGGAAATGCTGAACAAAGAACAGTTGTAAAGAACACAGTATGTCTGACCACCACATCAAAGAGCAAAACAGGACAATGCAAATAGGTACAACCTCAGTATCAAATTTCAATATTTCCAGATTTTCCATTATCTCCCAGTTACTATTCATAAATTCTTATGTTACCTTGCGGCTTAGTGCGGTTAACAGCTAAGAGATACTAACCATATGTAGTATGATCATAATAAATGAATCAAAATATTTACCAAACAAGTGGGTTTTCAACGATTTTCTAAGAACTAGGGAAGAGGTTAAGATTTATATATAAGTACAGTGGTACCTTGGATTATGAGCATAATCTGTTCCAGGAGCATGCTCGTAATCCAAAATGCTCGTTTATCAAAGCAAGTTTCCCCAAGTTCCCCCCCCACCCCACCCCCCCGAGGCCAGGGCGCTGCTCCCCCCCCCCCCGCTCGCAAAGTCCCCCCCCCCGTGTGATCCGGCAGCCCCCGCCCGACCAACTTTAACTCACCCCCCCCCCCCGTCTGGCATCGGCACGAGAACTGCTCCCCCCGCTCGCAAAGGCCCCCCCCCCCGCTCGAATCGGCACCCCCCCCGACCAACTTTAACTCACCCCCCCCTTTGGCACCGGCACGCAGCCCACAAGTGCCGGTGCCGCTTGAAGATCTTTTTCTTCCCAGTCTCTGCCGGCTTTGAGCATGCATCTGCGCATGCTCAAGCCCTTCTAATTCTCCCTCTCGCCGACATTCTCAAAGCCGGCAGAGACTGGGAAAAAGATCTTCAAGCGGCACCGGCACTTGTGAGCTGCATGCCGGTGCCAAAGGGGGGGGTGAGTTAAAGTTGGTTGGGCAGGGGGTTCCTGTTCTCGCGGGGGGGGGGTGCCGATTCGAGCGGGAGGGGGCCCTTTGCGAGCGGGGGGGGGAGCGATGCCGGTTATCGGGGGGTGCTCGCAAATCGAGTCAACACTCAGTTTGCGAGACACATTTTGCGAGAATGTTTTGCTCGTCTTGCAAAACACTCGCAAACCGGGTTACTCGCAAACCGAGGTTTGACTGTACTAACTTGTTTGTCCCACACAGCTGTCAAATATGCCAAAGATTTACTAAGAAATCATTTATAAATACATCTCTTTACCGATGGAAAATCAAAAAGTCGTATCACATGTACCTAAGTGTTTTCCAAAAGCAAAGTTTAAGCAATCTAAAACATAGCTGGGTAAAAGTCCATTCAAGGCCTTAAAACATACACAACCAAATTTGAAAACTATTCTAGCTTCTATTGTCAACCAAAAGCAGGGATGGCTAACCTTAGCCCTCACCAGGTTGGGTTTTCAGGATTTCCACAATGAATATGCATGAGATCTATTTGCATACAATGAAGACAATTCATACATAGAAATCTCATGTATATTCATTGTGGAAAACCTGAAAGCCTGGCTGGATTGTGGCCCTTGAGGATACCCCTGAGCTAAAGCATTCTCTATTATAACTGCTAGAAGAAAGTTTGCAGCCTTTTTGTCTATGCATTCAAAATTGCAACTAGAAAAAGCAATTGTACTTACTCTTCTTGTATATCAAAATCCAGATTTTCAGGTGAAACCTGTCCTGTCACAGGATGCCTAAATGTTGTCGTTTTCTGGTTGTGACTGCAAAACAGTAAAATTTTGACTAATTTAGAATCATGTTTTCAAAGCCAGGTTCTATAAACCTGCAAGATCGCACACTGTATAACACACAAGGGGGAAAAAATGCAAAACAGAAAGCATGGTTCTTATTCATTTTCTCACCAGCATGCTGAATCTGACATTTCTGGGGTGCTCGAGAGATGCCAACCAAGCAAAACTGAGCCTCTGTGAAAGATCCACAATGCATAATTTACTAGCATGAAGAACGGGAATTCATTTAACCTTTGTAATTTACCCTAGGGGTTCTGAAAGACATGAAAGATATAAGCTCTACTAAGCTGGCATCTTATAAACTTCACAGGTGTTTTAGGAGAGGCTGTTCCATAAATTTAAGTCACCAATACCTAGTTCTGGGCATCAGTTCTATATCATCTGTGTGCCAACATGCATAATCATCATGGGTGTCCCTAAATTTAGATGTGATTAGGGTCACTAACACCACTCCCCTGACTCTCCCTAGTACCTTTAGATTCAAACAGTTTTTATTGATGCAAATATCATCAAATACAATAAATACAGCATCAAAAGACATCAATAATGCATCAATTATTAATAAACATAATAAAAGACAAATTCCAATATCAATAAACCCCCCACTTTATCTATATGAGTTTGAACCTTTACCATCCCTCTCCATACCCACCCCTTCCCACCCAATAGTGCTCTCTACCCAATGATACTCTCATTATTTGACTAAATAAAAATCCGAATTAAGAAATCCAACTTAAAATCGCATTACAGCCCTTAGGATACAAAACTTGCAAATAAATACAGCATCAAAAGACATCAATAATGCATCAATTATTAATATACCTAATAAAAGACAAATTCCAATATCATTAAATCCCCACTTTAAATCCAGTTATGTCGTCCCCCCTTGCTCACATTGACTCTTAGCCTTTCTTCTCCTGCTACTTCCTAATCCCGCAAACAGGAAGTTGCATTAGAGGGAAAGCACGAACCGGCATCCGTAGGGGAAAGGGGTTGCTTTTCAGTGCTGGTGAAGAACTAAAGCACAGAAAGGTATTGGGGATGGGGGAAGGATCCGTGGAATGGAGGCCCCCCACCATCTCCTGGAGAGAGAGATGCCAGGAGGGGCTCGGGGATCCTCACTAGCCACATCCCTGCTGGATGGGTCTGAGCCCAAAATGGATATGCCACTGCCACATAATTAAAAATATCTCAAAACTAAGCTTCCCGAGTTCAGAACAAAGCACCTTGTTTCATAGTACAGAACACGGAAAGACTTAATATGCTAAAATACAAAAGCTTTCATGCTTATGATGTCACAAATAGCAGGAGAGTAGCAATGTCAATGCTTACTGATCTAAAATAGTATCATTTATAGCTTATACTGTATAATCATATGAAAGAACTCACTGTGGCAAAGCTTGGCTTATGTTTATTAAAGATTTTTGACCACACTTTTAGCATCAGCATGGTTTACAAATATTTAAAAGAAAGAAACATTGAAACTTGATGGCAAATAAAGGCCAAATGGCTCATCTAAATCTGCCGGTGACAGGTCAAAAAGCACACGACGACAAAGGCGCACAAACAACTGAGCGCAAGGCGGAAGCGCGCTGAAGAAAAACGATTTTAAAGGGCTCCGACAGGGGTGGGTGAGGGGGAAACCCCCCCCCACACACTTTACTTAACAGAGGTCGCGCTGGCATTGTGGGGGGTTTGGGGGGATATAAACCCCCACATTATACTGAAAACTTCACTTTTTCCCTAAAAAAGAGAGAAAAAGTTAAGTTTCCAGTAAATGAGGAGGGTTACAACCCCCCAAACCCCCACAACGCCGGTGCGATCTCTGTTAAGTAAAGTGGGGGGGGGGTTCTCCACCAACACCCCTCGTCGGAGCCCCTTAAAATACTGTTTTTCTTCGGCGCGCTTCCACCTTGCGCTCAGTTGTCTGTGCTGGGTTGTCGGCGCGCCTTTGTCATCGCGCGCTTTTGTCTATGAACCAAATCTGCCCATCCGCAGTAACCATTATCTCTTTCTCTCTCTCTGAGAGATCCCACGTGCCTGTCCCAGGCCCTTTTGAATTCAGACACCATTAAAAACAAAAACAAAACAAACAAAAAAATTAAATTAAAATAAAAACTAGTCTTAGAATGGACCCCCACCTTCAACTATATTTTAAAGAAAAAGCTAAACCAAAAAGATGTTATCTTCACGAGACCCCCTAAATTTTGGGTAGGCAAGTTCAGAGTGAATCTCAATCGGAAGAGAATTCCATAAACTAGGAACAGAGGCATAAAAGGCAGAATTACGAGTTGAAGCCAATCGAACTAAACGAACCAAAGGTAAAGTTACCGTATATACTCGAATATAGGACAAGATTTTTGGGCCAAAAATGAACATGCATGAGATAAATTTACATACAATGAATATTGAACGGCATTATCAGCAGTTTCTCTGGCTTCCAAGTCAATTTGCTTGCGTTCTTTATAAGGTTTATCACAGGCCATTTCCATCATACCTTCTAGAATGATTTTGTTTTGCAGTTTTATTAAAGGTAACTCGTAATACTGACCATTTTGCGTTTCCTTCAATTTGTGGTCAGACAAAGCGGCGCTAAGTTAAGTTATTTGCATTTCAGGCTGTACCATTTTGGAGAGATCTTCAAGAACACTGTTCTGTCAATGCATCATATTTAGGTTTTAGATTTCAACTAAAGACAAGTTTATGTAATAAGTATAGTGTGATGTTTTATTTATTGATATTGTAAATTCCCAATATTATATTGGTTTCTTATTATAAGCTGCTCTGAACTGGCAGATTGTTAAAGTAAACAAAGAAAGGATTATTATTATTGTTTTTTATGTACATTTATTTTGTAATCCACTAAGAAACAAATTGATAGCGTGGAATAAAAGTGTAAAAATAAATAAATATTCTGAAAATGTGACCTGTTGATGGCCCTCAAGGTCTGGGAATCTGAATCTTAATGTTGTAAAGCATATGGGAACAGAGACCTTAAAGAGGCCAGAAAGGAAAGAGTGAGGAAGTGCTTAGTCTAACCCAGTGGTTCCCAACTCTGTCTTGGAGGACCACCAGTCCAGTCGGGTTTTCAGGCTAGCCCTAATGAATATGCATGAGAGAGATTTGCATATAATGGAAGTGAGCGGCATGTAAATCTGCTCCATGCATATTCATTAGGGTGATCCTGAAAACCTGATTGGCCTGGTGGTCCACCAGGACAGGGTTGGGAACCACTGGTCTAACCTAGATCACCTAAGGCACATTTTCCCTAGCCTAGACCAGTGGTAGGCAATTCCGGTCCTCGAGAGCCAGAGCCAGGTCAGGTTTTCAGGATATCCACAATGAATATGTACGAGATGGATTTGCATGCACTGCCTCCTTGAGATGCAAATCTATCTCATGCATATTTATTGTGGCTATCCTGAAAACCTGACCTGGCTCATGCTCTTGAGGACCGGAATTGCCTACCCCTGGTCTAGACCATCTTAACAGAGCTTAGAAAGCCTAGGCAGGAGGGAGGTGGCCCAGATCAAGGAAGAGACAAACCAGAGATAATCGACCCCAGGAAATCCACAGAGAAGAAAGTCCAAGAAAAACCAAGAAAACACTGTGGAGTGATGATGATCCCGAGATGGACTTCAATAGAAGAATCAAAGTTCCAATTGTACAATAAAACAATCCACATAAAAATGAAATAATCCACCTAAAAACCTAAAGGACCTAGTCCGCTGGTATCACAGGACCCAACACTGTCTGCGTTTCGACAAAATATCTTCCTCAGGGGTCCTATGACTAATAGGGTACAATGAAATCATATGTAAACAAAAAGATAGAATATATATTATGGTGGATCTAAAGATGTGTGTGACATCATGCACAAAATATAATGTGGTGCAAGAATAAATCAAATTGAACTAGTGAAGTGATGAGTTAATAAAACTAAAGTAAATAAGTGAATAAAAAGAATAAAGGTAAGTACAAAAGAAGCTCAACGAAGGTGAAAAATGAGGTGAAATCAATGTAAAAAGCCTCTGGTGAGGGAAGGTTGGTGACCATATTTATAATATAAGAACTGTGCTGTGAATCAAGGAAGATACAGTTTACAGTCTATTAACATTTGATAAACTGCCTTATCAAACAAAAGGGCAAAGTGATTTAAAATAAACAGCAACAAAAGGTAAGAAAAGAACTCTAACAATTGCTGAGTAAGGGAAAGTCAAGGGCATCGTGGAAACATGTAGTTGAGAGAAGCCTCCAAAATCTATAGCCTTGTTGTTATCTGTCTTAACTAATCTACGGCCAAGCTGTTTTGTCTCAGATACTCTATGTAAACTAAACTAAACTAAGCCTTAAGTTTATATAACGCATCTTCTCCACGGAAGTGGAGCTCGACACGGTTTACAAAGCTTAAAAAATATAGGAAGAGAGAAGAGAGAGAGTTTACAAAGCATAAAAAGAGGGGATGTAATCAGGAGAAGAGAAAAGCCAGGTTTTCAGTTGTTTTCGGAATAGTTGGAGGGAGCCCAGGTTCCGCAGCGGGACAGTGAGATCGTTCCAGAGGCCGGTGATTTTGGAGAGGAGGAATCTACCCAGTTTACCTTTGTGGAGGATGCTGTGTAGAGAGGGGAAGGATAGTTTATGTCTGTGGGCTGATCTGGTGGTAGTTGGTGTCGGGGCGAGGAAGACCATTGAAACCCGTTCTGGGCTCCTGCCGGTGAGAGCTGAGGGAATGCTAAGGCCTGCTAAGAGAGGTCTGAAGCATTACAGTTAGGGTAGGCCTCGGTGACGGAGACTACAAGAGAACCTTTTGAGTTTGGACTGGTAGGGGCCAAGCTTTGGCCTTAGACTGAACCTAAACTTCTGGCTTGAGAAGGAAGATGAATAATGCATTGCTTGGCTGCCTTTAAATGTGGTTTGGCTGTGTGGTTTGTTTGTGTGTGGGGGGGGGGATTGTTTTATTTATTAAATTTGAAACAAATCATCAAACATTAAAACATCTTGTACAGAAAAGACTGTATAAGATTCACATAGTTAAAGGAAAATAAACTGATACACATATATCATAACTTAAACAATCTCAAGTCCTCAACATTAGGATCCCAGGGTTTACTTATGAGTGATTATAGGATTTAGATACAAATTAGATACAAAGCAATATATCTGGTAGCTGGGCTGGGAGTCAAAATACATTAATTTATCCTTTCAAGGCATTTTAAAGATAAAAAAATGAGTTAGTTGAGTCGGATCAAAAAATACATATTTCTGAGAACTATGGGCTCCTTTTACAAAGCCACGCTAGAGCCTTAACGCACGGAATAGCGCTAAATTGCCACGCGCGCTAGCCGCTACCGCCTCATTTTGAGCAGGCGGTAGAGTTTCAGCTAGCTTGCGCTATAGCACGCGCTAATCAAGTGCGTGCGTTAAAAGCGCTAGCGCACCTTTGTAAAAAGGAGCCCTATGTCTCACTATGCACTTACAAGGAATCAAATGTCTCCAACTGAAGTTACTCCGGGTTTCAAAATCTAAAATTGGCGTCTCCGTTTCTGGGTTTCTCTTGATACGTCTGGAAATATTTGTATTTTAAATCTGAGAAATTCTCTCTGTCTATTTTTTGAAAAAAATAAGTTTTCCTAATCCAATTCTTATCCGACAATAAGGCCACCGTTTTTAAAAAGGTTGCAGGTTTCACCATATCCATATCTGAAGTTTCTAATATAGGACCTCTTTTACAAAGCCGCGTTAGCGGCCCCAAAGCCCAAAGAGATTTAAAGGGCTTCGGGGCCGTTAGTTGTTATATCCAATTGTATTTCTTGTTGAACTTGACCCAATGCTCTTTTATTGGCAAGTATCTCTTCCTTTTGTACTGGTAATTCTTTGTACGTATACACTGTGGCCCTGATTCTGTATAGGATGCCCGAGAGAGGTGTCCTATACAGAATCGGGCCTACACTAACCCCGATTCTGTAACCGGCGTCCATGTTACAGATGCCGGTTACAGAATCGGGTTAGATTAGACGCAGCCGCTACACTTATCGCGGCAGGGAGATCCCTTGCCACGATAAGTATAGTGGCCACGTCTGTTTACAATGTAGGCCAGCATTTTGCTGGCCTACATTTTAAGCGTCTCTTCTTCTACTAGGGAGACGCGTCGGGCCGCCTAGGTTCGCCTAAGGCCCTTAGGCGTCTTGCGGGCCTCCCTAGGCTCCCGGAGGCGCCTTCAATATAGGCGGCCTGCCTGGGGAGCATTTTTAAAAAAAAACATGCATCCCGATTGGTTGATTAGACAGCTGTAGGACGCCTACAGCTGCCTAAAATCAGGACGGCACTTTGCAGAATCAGGGCCTGTATGTTTATTTGTATAAAGTTGTTTTATTGCTTGTTTCCCAATTTTAAATTGTCATACGCATTGAAGTATTTGACATTGCGTGTACAACACATTTTTAATAAACTTGAAACTTGTGTGAGAGGGGGTATAGATTCCTCAGTGAAATTCAAAATCGCGATAAAATATCTCCTTATCATTTCTCTTGTTGTTACAGATGGAACCTTAGGAAAATTCAACAAACATAAATTATTAGAGCGATAATTATTTTCCATCATTTCCAATTTCCTCCTTAAATTAACGTTATCTTTTATCAACATTTCCTGGATTTGCTTTACACCTGCACACTCTTTATCTACTTTTTCGATATTACTTATAGTAGAAGTTAAGTCCTGTTTAATCTCTCTTAATTCATCTTTCTGGTTGTGTGTTTTTAAAGGTCAAAAGCTCAAACACTTGCTCACACTATCACAGGGAAATACTGATTGGAACGTTTTAGTGTAGCAAATCTTGGAAGTTCTTGTTTTGTCTGTGTATTTTGAGTTTAATTTGTAGTTTGTAGCAAGTTATGTCAAGAAATCCAAGCAAAATTTATGAAGCCAACATACTTTGACATGGAATAAGTGCAGCATTTGAAATGTGTTTTAAAAAGCCCAGCCATGTATCTATATGTTTCCCAAATGGAAACAGAAGCTGTCTCAACCTTGAAGAAAACTGAAGTTGTCCAGTTAATATTTGATCCAAAGGGGGAAGAATTTCTACCGTCTATTATGTTTTCTAAATATGACATCTAAGGAACAAACTCATGGTCCTGAAAAGTGATGAATTACACCACCACTGGTTCAATCTTACACTGGTATAATTTAAAGGTACCAGAACCTATGACAATCTTCCGAACCAATATGGACACCAGAACTGTTATATCATTATTTGTCATATTTTTAAACCTGTTGAACTCTAATTAAACTGGCATTTACTTTTTGAAAAGGAATTGGAGCAGTTTTCCACGTTTGTTTGCAGCATGGCTGGATACATCCCTTCTACCTATGCATGCACTTAGTTCATGCTCTATACCAGGGGTCTCAAAGTCCCTCCTTGAGGGCCAGAATCCAGTCGGGTTTTCAGGATTTCCCCAATGAATATGCATGAGATCTATGTGCATGCACTGCTTTCAATGCATATTCATTGGGGAAATCCTGAAAACCCGACTGGATTGCGGCCCTCGAGGAGGGACTTTGACACCCCTTATCTAGAGTAGGGGTCTCAAAGTCCCTCCTCAAAGGCCGCAATCCAGTCGGGTTTTCAGGATTTCCCCAATGAATATGCATGAGATCTATGTGCATGCACTGCTTTCAATTCATATTCATTGGGGAAATCCTGAAAACCCAAATGGATTGCGGCCCTCAAGGAGGGACTTTGAGATCCCTGCTCTATACTGTATACTGAAAGTCCTATTTAGGAAAGTTCTCTGCAAAAAATCATGTAGCGCAAAAAAAAAAAAAAAAAAACCCAAAATCGACTACAATTTATGGTTTATGGCAGTGGTCTCAAACTCGCAGCCTGAGGGCCACATGCGGCCCGCCAGGTCCTATTTTGAGGCCCTCGGTATGTTTATCATAATCACAAATGTAAAATGAAACAGTTTCTTGCTCATATGTCTCTTTATCTCTAATGACAATATTATTATTAAGACTTAGCCAAAAGGAAAGATTTACCTTGTCATTTCTTTAATAAGACATTAACTATTTTTTTCTGAGGCCCTCCAAATCCCAAATGTGGCCCTGAAAAGGGTTTGAGTTTGAGACCATTGGTTTATGGTTTTTATTTATATCCTGCTTTATACAAAGCGGGTTCTAATCTCCCCCCCCCCCTACACACACACACACACACATTACAAAACACATACATACACATCAAAAACAACCCGCCCCACCCTCACATACCCACCCCTGTCTCTTTATATCATTTATACATTCAAGTTGTGGAACTATATTGTCTTCTCTCTTAGCCCCCATATTTCATTTGGCAAAAAAAGGTGACGTTTCAACAAACGTTTAAATGAAGTGAGATTTCCTTGCTGATGTATATAACCCGGGAGTTTATTGCACTCTGCTGGGCCCGCACATGAGAAAGTCGCAGCCCAAGTGGCTTACGACTGTAACTCCTTTCTAGATGGTACTCTGTTTTATATTTCCACCATCCACACTCAAGGCCACACTTTATAGCTTTCTGCAGATCAAAGGCACTCCACAAAAAGGCTTCCGTTACACATGAAGAGAATGTGTAGTAACTCACATTAAAAGAAAGCCCTCTTCTCTGCAGTGAGCAATTTACAGCATGCTTCAGGGGAGAACAGAATTTCTAGTTTGTCTGCTTAGGTGAGACTGTCAAGTTTTATCTGTGCCAAAAGTCATTACATCCTGAGTTCTCTAGAAGAGCAACTCTGCCCCCCTGACATACACAAAGGCATCTATAAACCAAAGGAAATTATAATAGGCACCACACTGCCTGATAAAGCAACTGAGAAGTGTATTTTGTGAATTGATGTTTTACTCCATCAAAACCTACGAAGGCCAGGAGACATAACAAAAGAATTGCCATACTGGGACAGACCGACGGTCCATCAAGCCTTTCATCACATTCTCCAGCAATAAATGCTAAGGTTTAATTACATGTGTGAAGAAATATTTTCTCCAGTTTGTTTTAAATCTACTACTTAGCGATCAGAGAAAAGAAGACTTTGTTTAAGGAATGGAAAAGGTCAAAAACGGACAAAAACGCACAAATAATATCAAAGCAGGTGCCACAAGGCGGTAAGAAAGGCCAAAAGAGACAATGAGGAAAAAATAGCCAAGGAGGTGAAAAACTTCAAGCTATTCTTTCGATATATTAAGGGGAAACGACCTGCGAAGGAAGCGATGGGGCCGTTGGATGACCATGGGATAAAGGGAGTGTTAAAGGAGGACAAAGCCATCACCGACAAACTGAACACATTTTTTGCATCTCTACTTACCGAAGAGGATATGTACAACATACCGGAAGCCGACAGGCTATACGAAGGAAACAAGGAAACTGACAGGGTTGACAGTCAGTCTAGAAGAGGTAGGCAGGCCGATTTGATAGGCTCAAAAACGATAAATCCCCGGGACCGGATGGCATCCATCCGAGGGTAATCAAGGAACTGAAAGGGGATATAGCTGAACTGCTTCAACTAATAGCCAATCTGTCGATTAAATCGGGAAGGATACTGGAAGATTGGAAAGTGGCAAATGTCACGCGGATCTTCAAGAAAGGTTTGAGGGGAGATCCGGGAAACTACAGACCAGTGAGTTTAACCTCAGTACCAGGAAAGATGGTAGAGGTGCTAATAATAATAATAATTTTATTTTGTATACCGCCATACCCAGGAAGTTCTAAGCAGTTCACAACAATTAATAGAAATACAAACAATGCAAATCATTGAATTCAACAAGTTATATGCATATAATATAAGAAAAATACATACATGCCATGAAAGGAGGGTAAAACAATCTTAAAAGATTATAATAATAAAAAATATAAAATATATTAAGAACTCAGTCTGTTATAACTGAGTTTTAATCTGCTTTCTAAAATCAAGATAAGAAGAGGCATCAAGCACAATTTAGGCGAGCCATGAATTTGGTTTAGCTGCCTGAAAAGAAAAGATTATTTCAAAGAACCTTTTATAATGATATAATTTTAATGAAGGAAAAGCAAACAAATGTATTCTATGAGAGCTCTTATTATTATAACTCAAAGTTAAGTGAGGGTTAAGATAATTCGGTGACATACCAAATACTGTTTTATAGCAGATACATGAGAACTTGAAAAGAACTCTGGATTCCAATGGCAACCAATGTAACTTTTGAAAGAAAGGGGTAGAAACATAGAAGATGACAGCAGATAAGGGCATTAGCCCATCAGGTCTGCCCACTCTACTGACCCACCCCCAAGTCTACTATCCTAGGGATCCCACTCCTGGTGACAGGTTCCCTTGGCTTAACCCTCTAAGGCAGGGGTGTCAAAGTCCCTCCTCGAGGGCCGGAATCCAGTCGGGTTTTCTGGATTTCCCCAATGAATATGCATTGAAAGCAGTGCATGCAAATAGATCTCATGCAGATTCATTGGGGAAATCCTGAAAACCCGACTGGATTCTGGCCCTCGAGGACCGACTTTGACACCTGTGCTCTAAGGGATCCCACATGGGCATCCCATATGGGCATCCCATTTGCTCTTAAATTCTTGCACGCTGTTTGCCTCGATCAACTGCACCGGGAGCTCGTTCCAAGAATCAACCACTCTCTCGGTGAAGAAATATTTCCTGGTGTCGCCATGAAATTTCCCGCCCCTGAGTTTGAGCGGATGCCCTCTTGTGGCTGAGGGTCCTTTGAGAAAGAGAATCTCTTCTATCTCGATACGGCCGGTAATATACTTAAACATCTCGATCATGTCTCCTCTCTCCCTACGTTCCCATTTCTTCAAGCCAAAAATGAGACGGACGGCTGTATTCTGGACCCATCCTTAATTTCCTGGTAATTTTCTTAAAGGGGCCCAAATATATGATGTTACAATAATCAAGAATACTCAGAATGGAAGATTGTACTAACAAACGAAAAGAGGCATCATTGAAGTACTTTTTTATGGTGCGAAGTTTCCAAAGTACCGAGATACTCTTCTTAAATACTAAGTCAGAATGTTTCTCCAGTGTAAGATTTTATCTAAAGTGACTCCTAATATTTTTAAGGATTGTTCAATACAATAATCCATCCCATTGGATGGATAAAGGACTGCATCATTGATCACCTTGACAGACACAATCTGTTGAGGACCAGCTAGCACGGCTTCAGCAAGGGGAGATCTTGCTTGACAAACTTGCTGCACTTCTTCGAGGGAGTAAACAGGCAGATAGACAAGGGCGAGCCAGTCGACATTGTATATCTGGATTTTCAGAAAGCGTTCGACAAGGTCCTGCATGAACAACTACATCAAAAAATTGCGAGCCATGAAATCAAGGGTGAAATACTCATGTGGATTAAAAACTGGTTGGCAGATAGGAAACAGAGAGTGGGGGTAAATGGACAATACTTGGACTGGAAAAGCATCACGAGTGGAGTGCCGCAGGGATTGGTGCTTGGACCCGTGCTCTTCAACATATTTATAAATGACCGGGAAATTGGTACGACGAGTGAGGTGATTAAATTTACAGACGATGCAAAGTTATTCAGAGTAGTGAAGATGCAGGAGGATTGCGAAGACCTGCAACATAAACACGCTCGAGAAATGGGCCACGACATGGCAAATGAGGTTTAACGTGGATAAGTGTAAGGCGATGCATGTCGGTAAAAAAATCTTAATCACGAATACAGGATGTCCGGTGCAGTACTTGGAGAGACCCCACAGGAAAGAGACTTGGGAGTTCTGGTCGACAAGTCGATGAAACCATTTGCGCAATGCGCAGCAGCAGCAAAAAAGGGCGAACAGAATGCTGGGAATGCTTAAGAAGGGGATCACGAACAGATAGGAAAAGGTTATCATGCCGCTGTACCGGGCCATGGTACGCCCACACCTGGAATACTGCGTCCAGCACTGGTCACCGTACATGAAGAAGGACACGATACTACTCGAAAGGGTCCAGAGAAGAGCGAATAAAATGGTTAAGGGGCTGCAGGAGTTGCCGTACAGTGAGAGATTAGAGAAACTGGGCCTCTTCTCCCTTGAAAAGAGAAGACTGAGAGGGGACATGATAGAAACATTCAAGATAATGAAGGGAATAGACTTACGTTGTTTACCCTCTCCAAGGTAGGGAAAGGGCACTCTCAAGTTAAAAGGGGATAGATTCCATACAAACGTTAGGAAGTTCTTCTTCACCCAGAGAGTGGTGGAAAACTGGAACGCTCTTCCGGAGTCTGTTATAGGGGAAAACACCCTCCAGGGATTTAAGACAAAGTTAGACAAGTTCCTGTTGAACTGGAGTGTATGCAGTTAGGGCTGGTCTCAGGGAACTGGTCTTTGACTGCTGGTTCACGATGGACCACTGGTCTGACCTAGCAGCTGCAATTCTTATGTTCTTATTGCATACCTCTTAGTCCTTGCATTTTTGGAAGAGTAAACAAGCAATTCACATCT
Organism: Geotrypetes seraphini; assembly: GCF_902459505.1. Classification (NCBI taxonomy): domain Eukaryota; kingdom Metazoa; phylum Chordata; class Amphibia; order Gymnophiona; family Dermophiidae; genus Geotrypetes; species Geotrypetes seraphini. The sequence continues at coordinate 26,919,803 of NC_047102.1, read as the reverse complement.
ATACTTTCCACTCCACTCATAGAAACATGATGGCAGATAAAAGGCCAAATGGCCCATCTAGTCTACCATCCGCAGTAACCATTACCTTTTTCTCTCTCCGAGAGATCTCACATGCCTATCCCAGGCCCTTTTGAATTCAGTCTCTATCTCCACCACCTCTTCTGGGAGACTGTTCCATGCATCTATCACCCTTTCTGTAAAAAAGTATTTCATTATTTTATAGACCTCTGTCATTTCACCCCTGAGCCGTCTCTTCTCCAGGCTGAAGAGCCCTAGCTGCTTTAGCCTCTCCTCATAGGGAAATCATCCCATCCCTTTTATCATTTTTGTCGCCCTCCTCTGTGCCTTTTCTAATTCTGCTATATCTTTTTTGAGATACGGCAACCAGAACTCCACACAGTATTCGAGGTGCGGCCGTACCATAGAGTGGTACAAGAGCATTATAACATTTTCACGTTTGTTTTCCATTTCTTTCCAATAGAAGGAAATATTTTATAATAAAAGAATTAACATCTGGAACTCATTGCCAGATGATTTGGTAACAGCAGTTAACATATATGGGTTTAAAATTAGTTAGTACAAGTTCCTGAAGGAAAAGTCCATAATCTGCTATTGAGCCACTGCTTGCCCTGGGATCGGTAGCTTAGTACCTTGCTACTATTTGGGATTCCAGAATCTTGCTGCTCTTTGAGATTCTGCTTGGAATCTTGCTACTGTTTAGGGTTCCAAAATGTTGTTACTATTTAGGATTCTGGAATCTTACTATCCTTTGAAATCCTATATGGAATCTTGCTACTCGTTGGGGTTCCGGAATGTTGCTACTATTTGGGTTTTTGCCAGGTACTTGTGAATTGGATTGGTCACTGTTAGAAGCAGGATACTAGACTAGAAGGTCTGACCAAGTATGGCTATTCTTATATTCTTGCTATTCAGGATTTATTAAAGATCTTAAATCCTGCTTAAAATCTAGGTATGATTCATGGTGGAAATGGTGGAGAGGAAAACGGTGATGGAATTCAAAAAAGTGTGGGATAAAAATAGAGGATCTCTAATTAGAAAATGAAGGATGTAAATTAAAGAACTAAGGCCGGTATTGGACAGACCTGCGCAGTCTGTGTTCCATATATGGTGATTCGGTGTAGGATGGGCTGGGGTGGGCATCAATGGGAACTCCACGAATATGGAATATGAGGATGTTACTGGCCAGACTTTATGGTAGATGTCCTGCAAACAACGGGATGGTCGGGTAGGCTGGAGTGAGCTTGGACGGCAACTTCAGCATTTGGAACCTAGGACAATACCAGACTTTACAGTCTACGGTCCAGAAATATCAAAGAAGAAACAAGTTAATCTAATCATGTATTTTTTAATGAGTATAACTTATGGGCAGACTGGATGGACTGCTGAGGTCTTTATCTGCCATCATTTACTATGTATTTTACTATGTTACTATATTTATTAAATGGCACACCCAAGGACAGGTCATGCACAATACTAAGCGCCTTTGAGTGGCCTTAAAAGGATTATATTAAGGTTATGGTTGATAACATATACACCAGAGACACTGAACAATCACAACCAGCCACAGCAAGCTATACAATATCACATCACTCAAGTGTAGAATGACCTACCTCATAACCTGCGTATTCCTTTATCTTACTCAACTGGCTTGCAATTGAAACAACTATATTGTATATCTAAATGCCTTCACTATTCTTCCCACTAAGATAGATTCAACTTTAGGGGGAAGCGGGGGGGGGGGGTGAGGACTTGGGGACTTGTATATGGACCTTTTTGTAGTTTCACAACCACACTCAGGCACTTCAAGCATTTTCCCTGTCTGTCCCGGTGCTCACAATCTGTCTAAAGTACCTGGGACAGTGGAGGATTAAGTGACTTGCCCAAGGTTTGAACCCCAAACCTCAGGGTGTTGAGGCTGTAGCTCTAACTACTGTGCCACATTCTCCTCCACTTTATCCTTCACCAATATATACCTTAATAATCTGTTTAGCTTATATTACCGTTGTATCTCCTAAACAAATTGCAAAACTCAAGGCAACTTACAATTCTAGAGTTTCACAATTTGTTCTGGAGATACAACGGTAACATAAGGTAAACAGATTATTAAGGCATATACTGGTGAAAGATAAAGTTGAATCTATCATAGTGGGAAGAATAGTGAAGACATCGGATTTACAATACAGTAGTTTCAATTGCAAGCCAGTTGAGTAAGGTAAAGTTAGACGCAGACAGGCACAAAGGGTCAGATTCTCTAAATAGTGGTGCCGGTCATATATCAATCATACAACGATGCCGTTTAGAGAATCACGGCTACATCAAAAGGAAGGCACCAGAAATGTAGGCCAGGGTTTGACAGGCCTACATTTCTAGCACCTATTTTTGTTGAGAATCATGTCATAGAGACGCCTACCGGCGCCTACATCAACTCCCAGCACAAACCACACCTATTTTAGATGTAGGCGCCGATAGGTGCCTTTATGGACGGTAGTTGACCGCCATCGTTTGTAGGCGCCTGTAAGCGCCTACATTTTTTAAAAAATTAGATTGTAATTGGTTTTAAACAACGCAGTCAATTAGTGTGTCATTTATCACCATTTAAAGAACTTAAGTTAGGGGGCGGGAGGGTGCCTTCCACTGCCTTTCAGTGCAGCTTTGAGAATTTGGGCCAGTGTGACCCCAAAATTGTTGATTAGATTAGACTAATGTGATGGGACAACTAATACCTGTGTGGTTAATTGGTGAAAGTTGGAGTTTTTTTTAAAAACCCATTGATACGGTTTATTGGAGCATTAATGGTTCTGCTTTTAAAGAAGACACTACTGGGAATGACTTTATAGGAAAAGGATGGTATGGATTAGAAAATGGAGTTTGTTTTCAATAGGATGGGTTGTTCATTTAATATGAGGCACTGAATTTTAGTTAACACTCCCTGTTTACTCATTTTTTTAAACTAGGCAACACTTAAATTTGCAAAGTCTATATTTTAACGCTAGATCACTCAATAAGGCATACATTATTCATGATCTGATAAATGATTCATGAAGTGATCCGACACTGAAAGCAGAAGCACGGTTAATGAATAAAGAACCCACGAGTGCGTGCATGCTGCAAACCCGAAGTCACTTCACAGCAGGGGCGCCAAACTGCAATCCCGGAGAGCTGCAAACCAGTCTGGTTTTCAGGATATCTCTAATGAATATGCATGAACACATCTGCATATAACTCTCAAGAGCAGCTCCAGTGATCCATGGCCAGTTTGTATTCTTGGAAACATGGACAGGGTCCACTATAAATGCGCCTGTTTAACTTTCAAAATCCTATATGGTATCTTCCCTCCCTTTATCCCTCATTCTTGGAATTCCTCAAACCCTAATACCACCAGATCCTCCCACAAATTAAAACTATCCTTCCCCTCGCTAAAAGGCATTTCCCATACAGGAAAGCTAGGGACCTCCCTCCACTTCAAAATCACTGAGCTCTGGAACAACCTTACCTCCCCCCTTCGGAACTTGAGCTCTCTCCAAGTTTTCCGCAAACATCTGAAAACCTGGCTTTTCTCAAAAAATGTAAGTCTCCCTCCAACCTAGGAATCAAGGAAACTCTTATATCTTGGCATCCCAAGTTCTCTAAATTTTCTTCACACTTCTACCTCTAACCTTCTGTTGTAGTTCCTTCCTATTTCTCCTACTGTAAACCGCGTTGAGCTCTACGAACGTGGAGATGATGCGGTATACAAACCTAAGGATTAGATTAGATTAGATTAGGTAGTTGTGAACAAGTCTGAAGTAACACAACAGTATTAACTAGGCATTAAGTTTAAATTTATATCGTCACACATACAAAACATTTTGCTGGATTTCTTGCAGACACGAAATGGGTAATACTAAATACTTGGGGTATGCAGGCCAAAAGGTTTTGCTTTGTTTAGTTTCCCATTTCATTTATATACATTGCCATCAACATTTTGTATGTTGATTCAAACAAATCCACAATCCTATTAAATGCCCCTGTTAAACTTAGTTCTTATTCCTACCAATTTGATTTTGTGCAGGCAAAAAGGTACCAGTTCTACAAGGATGTAATGTAATGTAATGTAATGTAAATGTAATGTAATTTATTTCTTATATACCGCTACATCCGTTAGGTTCTAAGCGGTTTACAGAAAATATACATTAAGATTAGAAATAAGAAAGGTACTTGAAAAATTGGATATACGCTATACCCCCAATGACAGTTATATAAAGTAGAGAATGACATGGGGACATAATTTTCCCCGTCCCCGTGGGAACTCATTTTCCCGTCCTGTCCCGGCGAGTTCTTTTCCTGCCCTGCCCCATTCCTGCAAGCTCAGTCCTCATCTGCACAAGCCTCAAACCCTTTAAAATCCTAAGTAGCAACATTCTAGACAGAGCTCAGATTGTGATGTCATAATGCCTCATTCCACCAATGTCTAAGCTCTGTCCTCATCTGCACAAGCCTCAAACCCTTTAAAATCCTAAGTAGCAACATTCTAGAGCTCAGACTGTGATGTCATAATGCCTTATTCCACCAATGCCTAAGCTCCGTCCTCATCTGCACAAGCCTCAAACACCTTAAAATCATAAGTGTCCGAGGCTTATGCGGTTAAGGGTCAAGCACTAGGGAAGAGGAAGCTTAGTGCTTTCCTCCACCCAGTGTTAAGCATTACTGCTGGTTCGCTTCTCTCTCTCTCTCTCTACATTCAATGTGTGGTGCAGTATTTAGAGCTACAGCCTCAATACCTTGAGGTTGTGGGTTCAAATCCCATGCTGCTCCTTGTGAACCTGGATAAGACACTTAATCCCCCCCCTCCCCCCCATTACAGACATGGAAAAATGTTCAAGTACCTGAATGTAAACCACTTAGGATGTAAGTGCTATAAAATAGTATAAATAAATACACAGCTACATTCTCATCACACCAACGTACCGGTAAGAGAGCCAAAGACCGGATCTCATGTTTCTGCTGCTGAGGCACCTGTCTCTGCTTCTCTTCTCTATCATATTATGGCACCAGTACCCCCGCCCTGTAATCTGCCCCTCAAAGCTGTTGCTGCTTGCAGGGGTGGGGGCTTGCGTGGGCACGACTGCAACTGCTGCTGCCCAGGGAGGTGGATGGGGAGAGGCCCCATGCAGGACATGCTCCTTTCTTCTCCAGCTGCACCAGGCACTGGTGCCTAGCAGAGGGGAAGCAGCAGGTCTGATTGTGCAGGCCGTGCTGCGGGACCTCTAGCCAGGGCCAGAAGTGGAACGTTGGAGCAGATAGGGCATTTCAGCACCAATACGTTGAATGTAGAGGGCACTTAAATACTTACTAACTGCAGTACTTAAATTTTAATAACAAGTTGAGGCGCAGCTTGGAGTCTCTCCACTTCCATACAACTAGAATCGATGGCTCACCAGGTCATGCCCAAATGTTCCATGCGAAGCCCACAAAAATACGCCTTGATTTTAAATGGTTACAAAACCCAAATTTACTGGAATATTCTTTCACCTTTGAGGCTACAGTTTCATCAGCTCATAAAGTTTCATATGGTATCTGTTGATTACATATACTCGATGTGCGCCCCCATCTGTTCCTCGGCAAATATCGATAATCGAGCTCCGGCCAGACTCTACGAAGCATATCCCGAATGATCACGTTTATAAATAGAGCAGAAAAAATTATTTACATTGTCCAATTTGACACGGACAAGAGGACACGGAATGAAGCTAAGGGGGGGGCAAGTTCAGGACAAATATCAGGAAGTTCTGCTTCACACAACGAGTGGTGGACACCTGGAATGCTCTCCCAGAGGAGGTAATTACGGAATCGACCGTCCTAGGATTCAAAAGCAAACTAAATGCACATCTACTTACGAGAGGCATAGAGGGATATGGGTGACTAAAATTACGCCAGGTGTACACCTGGCAGGGCCTCCACGTTTGCGGATCACCGGACTTGATGGACCGAAGGTCTGATCCAGAGATGGTGCTTCTTATGTTCTTATGATGCGTTCCTGCAGATCATCCATAGTTGCAAGTAGTGGAGGTAGGTACACTCTGTCTTTCACATACCCCCAAAGGAAAAAGTCACAAACAGTAATGTCTGGTGATCTCTGGGGCCACTTGAGGAACACCTGGTCATTTTGTTCCGTTGCATTGTCTGAAGGTTGTAACTTCTACACCAATTGCAGATTATAAGGGTGAAAGTGCAAGTAATTGTGTAAGATCTTGCTAACCGTGCTTTTTGGGACTTGTATTTGCTGTCATCTTATTTATAAATATATTCCAATAAGTTTTGATTTTGTAACCATTTAAAATCAAGGAGTATTTTTCTGGGCACCCTGTATATCACTCCATGACTCACTGAAATCATCATCGGGCATTGGACCGTGATTATTATGCACTTTCAAAGCTAAGTAAAGCTATTATCAATATTCTATAATTATTACTTATTGAGATTCTCTAAACATGTGTTAAAAAGTCTACATAGGTTTATTAAGAAGCAGTTATTCGAAAGACCGCTGACGATTTCAGCGAGTCATGGAGCGATATATTTCCCGTGAAACGAGTCGCTGCCGAGGTCTTGTGCTTTAGAAACATAAAATGAGGCGTTTACATTTTGCGTTGGGTTATTTGACTTATTTATATCCCTGGGCTATTGACCCCTAATATTTGGATCAAATGTTCCATACAACAATCCATCCTGGTGGCTTATATCCAATAGTGTTTGGATTCAGTCATAGGGCTACTGAGAAGCTGCTTTGTAAAATAATTTTTGTTTATTATAATTCTATTCACATATAATTATACTTATATAGGCTTAATTGTATTTTCAATTTATACTGCATGCTGGCATTATTTTTATCCTGCTTTGCTGTCAACATGAAAGATAGGTCATCAAGTCACAACAATCAACTCAGAAAAAACGTAGCTTATTTGCAGCTTTCCAAAAATTTGCAAGCGCACTGAAATCAATTGTTTAGTACAATACGCATATGATTTCTGTTATTATGTGAAAAACAGGTAAAAACATCATCTATCTTCATTATGCATCCCACAAAAAAAATGGGGCATCATTAAATACCCTCTGACTAAACCGGCTTTCTATTACAGGTACGTAGGTTTTACCAAAATTCATCGCAGGCCATAGGTGAAAGATGCCTTAACAGTACCCAAGTGGAGTAGAACGGGTACAAGTGGATCAACTAGGGGGCACTCGATGAAGTTACAGGGAAATACTCTTAAAACCAATAGGAGCAAATTTTTTTTCACACAGAGAATAGTTAAGCTCTGGAACGCATTGCCAGAGGATGTGGCAAGAGCGTAGCTGGTTTTAAGAAAGATTTGGACAAGTTCCTGGAGAAAAAGTCCATAGTCTGTTATTGAGAAAGACATGGGGGAAGCCACTGCTTGCCCTGGATTGGTAGCATGGAATGTTGCTACTCCTTGGGTTTTGGCCAGGTACTAGTGACCTGGATTGGCCACCGTGAGAACGGGCTAATGGGTTTGATGGACCCAGTAAGGCTATTCTTATGTTCTTAGTAATATGATTAAAGACATGCAGCTGTTATATCAGTACATTTTTGAGCATTTATAGATACAAATATGTTCTGAGAACAAGTGTATATAATTTATGGGAGAGGGAATATGGCACTGAAATTCAGTCAGAGTAGTTACAGTCTTCTGGTAAACAGATCACTGTTAGAATAACGGATTATAGCCAACCAATAAATAGGTCAGGGTGTTGTTTATGTATAATTAGATGTGTTAATTAGGCTGATACCCAGAGGCTAAGGACAATTTAAAGTGACTGTTTATATAATTATAGTGTGTACTGCTACACTATAATTGCTCTGACCAATTTAGCCAGTATGTCCCTCCCATCTAGTTGTCTGTGGCAATTCAATATCCTTAGTCTTCTCAACCTCTCTGCAGTGTGGAGCATAAGGGGGATTTATTAACCACCTTTAGGAAGAGATTCACCCAAGGTGGCGTGCGGCATACGCAGAGCCAAAAGAAAGCATTCCCCCCCCAATTTTCATACCTTTTTGTCAGTTTGACGTCATTGCATTACACTTGTTTTCACCCACATTAGAACTTTTTTAACGTTTGGAAATCAATTGCATTAACCTAGACCTCAACATGGAAAACACTAAACCAGAGTGTCTCAACCCAGTCCAATAGTGAACCCCATGCCAGCCTGGTTATCAAGATAGCCACAATGAATTTGCATAAGACAATGGAGGCAGTGCATGGAAATATATCTCATACATATTCATTATGGATATCTTGACAACCAGACGGGGTGTTGTTGTTTTTTTTTTTGCACTGCATTAATGAATCCCAACCTTGCTTTACTTCAGCAGTGTTTGAAATCAATCACTACTTTGGTTTTAGGACTATTAACTTAAATTTAATTGTTCTCTGGTGGTCCAGAATGTCCTTTATTGAGCCCCATATTTGACTCATTTAGACAAAGTCACATTAGGCTTTTCATCGCCAGTCACAGCGGTATTAGCGCCGACGCTCATAGACTGTGCGGGGAGTGTGTGGCGCAGTGGTTAAAGCTACAGCCTCAGCACCCTGAGGTTGGGGGTTCAAACCCCCGCTGCTCCTTGTGACCCTGGGAAAGTCACTTAATCCCCCCATTGCCCCAGGTACATTAGATAGATTGTGAGCCTGCCAGGCTCTTAAATAAATAAAAATAAAAATTTCTATGAGCATTGGCGCTAACACCACCGCGGCCAGCAATTAGAAAGCCTAATGTGTCTCCGTAAACAGGGGGGGGGGGGAGACTGCAGACTGAGTTATCTTTTGGACCTCACATTTCTAATGTGCTCCAATCTGGGTATTTTGTTCCTCAGCCGTTACGTGCAGTACACGGTTATTTTAGTCTCGATCCCATGCACTGGCTCTCTCTGCTTTTCTGTTTTCCAAGCTTGATTACTACAATACAGTCTTTGCTGGTATTCCAGCCTACAGGTTGAAACGCTACCAAACTTTACAAAATATGGCGGCACATTTGCTCTTTTGATCTCGCCCATTTCTGCTTTTGCTTTCATTGGTTCTGACCCGTTTCAATGTTTTATGCATGTAACTTTATTGTGAACCATTTTGGAATAAAACGGGATGGAAATTTTTTAAAATAAGTCAATAATTTGATCTCGCCCGTTCCCTTCTGCATATTTTGCTTACACAATTTGCCGATGGTATCGATTCCAATTCCAATTTTTTTATTGACTTTTAGAGCATTACGTGATCATACTCCAAGCTTATCCCATATCAAGTTTCATGTATGCTACGTCTTCTTCACGAATATCGACTTGCGCTTCCCCCTCCTGCTTTGGTGCATTTGGAGACAACCCAGCACGGTGCAATCTTCTTTTTGGCTTTCTAATTACGGAACTATCTCCTTAAGGATTTCCATGCCGAATAAACTTTTCCTAGATTCAAATATTTACTGAAAACTCATTTTGGGGGGATAGCTTTTGTGCAGCTAAGTTAGGGTTCTGAGCTTTAAAAAAATAAACAAACAAAAACCCTGAATTTTCTTTTTTTTTTTTTAATTAATTTGTTTTCTATTCCGTTTTCCCCAAAGAGCTCAGAACGGGTTACAGGTTAAACCAGTGTATCGCAAACTGTGTGCCAAAGCACACCAGTGTGCCTCCTGAGATTTCAGGTGTGCCGCGACACACTGGCGAGGAGGAAGAGAGGCACGCCGGGTGACTGCGTACAGGATGTGCCTCTCACAGTGAGAGGCACATCCTGCAGGAAGTCAGCCGGTGTAGATGACTCTTCTCCTGGCCGGCATCTCTCCCTGCACTTCTCGGATCCCTCCACCGAAGTGGGTCATGACCAGAAGGGCCTCCACACATGCGCGGACACTGACGCGATGACATCACGCATGTGTGTGACATCATTGCTTCAATGTCCACGCACTTCCAGGTGCCTTCTGGCTGGGGCACTGGATTTAGTGTGCTGCCAGCCAGAAAGTTTGCGAGACACTGGGTTAAACATACATAATATACAGTTAACAGGTGATGATCTGCACCGGATTTATCTTAATTTGACACATACTAGGGATCTAATACCAATATAAGTGGAGAGGCATTTTCGATAGGACGTCTAAGTCTAATTTGGATGTTTTTGGAAAAAAAAGTCCAGAAATTCAGTAGAGAAAATGTCCATTTACCAAAACAGCCAGACATCTTATCTTTTATTTTTGAAAATGACCTATGTAGAGGCTTAGGCCCCGATTCTGTATAGGATGCCCGTGAGGGGTGTCCTATACAGAATCAGGCCTACACTAACTTCGATTCTGTAACTGGCGTCCATGTTACAGACAGCGGTTAGAGAATCGGGTTAGAGTAGACGCGGCCGCTACACTTATCGCAGCAAGGGATCTCCCTGCTGCGATAAGTATAGCGGCAGCCTGTCCGATCGCCGGCAGGAGGGTGCCAAACCCCTCCTGCCAGAACGCCGCACCCCCAAAACTCTTGATCACCGGCAGGAGGGTGCCCAAACCCCCCCTGCTGGAATGGCGCCCCCCCTACCGAAACTCTTAATCACTGGCAGGAGGGTGCCCAACCCCTCCTGCCGGAAAGCCGCACACCCTCCAGACCCCTCACACTATCGATCCCCCCACGCTACCACCACCCCCCCGATGACCCCCCTAACCACCCCCCTAACTAACCTCCCCTCCAACTGACCTCTAAATTGTTGGCCAGCTGGACGGGTCTTGCTGCCATCCAGCCGGCAGGCCCGCCTCGTCAAAATGAGGCAGGCTTGCCCCTTCCTGGCCTATCCCCGCTAAGTCTAAGGCCCGATTGGCCCAGGCTCTAGAAGCCTGGACTAATCAGACCTTAGGCATACCGGGTCCGCCCATCCCCACTAACCCTAAGGCCTGATTGGCCCAGGCGCCTAGAGCCTGGGCCAATGAAGCCTTAGACTTAGCGGGGATGGGACAGGAAGGGGCAGGCCCGCCTCATTTCGACAAGGCGGGCCTGCCAGCTGGACGGCTCCAAGACCCATCCAGCCGGCCAACAATTTAGAGGTTAGTTGGGGGGAGGCTATTTGGGAGGGAGGTTAGAGGGGTCATCAGGGGGTGATAGCGCGGGGGGGGGTCATTAGTGTGGGGGTTCCAGAGAGGGTGCGGCTTTCCGGCAGGAGGGATTGGGCACCCTCCTGCCGGCGATCAAGAGTTTTAGGGGGGGCAGCGTTCTGGCAGGAGGAGTTGGGCACTCTCCTGCCAGCGATCAAGAGTTTTGGTGGGTGGCGGTATTCTGGCAGGAGGGGTTGGGCACCCTTCTGCCATTGATCGGGAGTTTTGGGGGGGGGCCTTCCGGCAGGAGGGGTTAGGCACCCTCCTGCCGGCGATCGGACAGGTGGCCGCGGCCACTATACTTATTGCGGAAGAGAGATCCCTTGCCGTGATAAGTATAGCGGCCGCGTCTACTTACAATGTATTTTGCTGGCTTCTTCCTCTACTAGGGAGATGCATAGGGCCGCCTATGTTCGCCTAAGGCCCTTAGGCGAGCTTAGGCGGTTTTGTGGGCCTCCCTAGGCTCCCGGAGGTGCCTTCAATATAGGCGACCTGCCTGGGGAGTATTTTTTTTAAAAAAAACGTGCATCCCGATTGGCTGATTAGAAAGCTGTAGGACGCCTACAGCTGCCTAAAATCGGGATGCACTTTGCAGAATCAGGGCCTTTGGGCCTTAGTCCGTTTATGTCACTGTCCTTTGTAATATTGTAGTTCTTTTCTTCCTTTATTATTTTGTTATTTTTGTAAACCGCTTTGGTCTGCAAGTCAGTAAATGGCAGTATATGAAAAATAAACAACCTAACCTAACAAAACCCTTACTCTAACACACGTTACCTTCACCTTTTCGAAGGCCTCTGTCCATTTTCAATCCCTGATTGAAACATGAATCTTCAGCCAATCCTCCTACTTCTCCATCTTGTTTGGCCTTCATAACACTGGAAGCAACACCCTACAGGCTGTAACCTCCTCCCCCCACCCCCTCCCTGGTTCACGCACACACACACAGAAGGTAGAAACTGGCATCCTCTACCTCTCTGTTTTATGCTCATTACATAAACTAGTGAACCTGGCAATTTTTAACTCCCTTCTCTCGTAGTATGCAAACTTGTTTAATTACAAGTAATGGTTTTTATTTAAATCAATACAGAAAAGTTAGCTATGGCAATCAGAAAGTATGACCTTCCAAATTTGACTAGATGCATGGCACTGTGGCAACTTCCTGGTGACAAACAATGTGTGCTCTTTTCAACTACAGAAGGAGGGAAACATAACACCAGTTAGGACAACGACGAGAAAAATTCCAGCATTTCAAATTAGCTTCCGTCACAATTTATGGATCTTATCTAATTACAAAAATACCAAAAATAGAATATACCTTGTTTGAGAGTGGAATCAGATAATATTCAATCCACAGAGATAACCAATGTCAAGTGTCTGCAGTCAGACCTCAGAGCAAATCATGAGGAAAAACCTGAACGCAGACTACCATTGATCGTTTTTTATCTCAATTTTTTGTCACAGTTTAGTCAAGTGCTATATGTTTATATCTATAGTTGACTAAACTGTGACAAAAAATAACGATCTGCGTTAAGGTTTTTCCTCATGATTTGCTCTGAGGTCTGACTGCAGACACTTGACATTGGTTATCTCTGTGGATTGAATATTATCTGATTCCACTCTCAAACAAGGTATATTCTATTTTTGGTATTTTTGTACTTTATATACAATATTTGAAAGGTGTTTTGGATCTTATCTAATTACCACACACAGTATAGTTACTTTTCTCTCCTAAGGGACTGCAGATACAGCATGAGAGAGATGATACAGCAGCTTAGCACGTCTTACCATATCCCACATGCACTATGTCATGCCAAGGAACAAACATGAAACAAACAGATTTGGAAGAAGGAATCATTTTAAGCAACTAAGCTGTTATTGATTGCTCTTTAGACCAGTGTATCTCAAACTGTGTGCCTCCTGAGATTTCAGGTGTGCCACGGCACATGGGGGAGGAGGAGAGGCCCTGGCTGACGGCCTACAGGACATGCCTCCCAAGGCAAGAGGCACATCCTGTAGACCAGGACTGCCCAAATCCAGTCCTCAAGAACTACTGGCAGGCCAGGTTTTCAGGATATCCGCAAAGAGCATGCATGAGAGAGATTTGCATACCAAGAAGGCAGTGCAGGCAAATCTCTCTCATGCATATTCATTGTGGATATCCTGAAAAATTGGGCAGCCCTGACAATCAGCTGGCACCAGCACCTCTCCTTCTCTCTGGCCCTCTTCACTGCTGGCACCTCCCTCTGGCATCTCAGGGCCCGTCTGGAGAACCTTCGCGTGTGCGTGGACGTCGATGCACGTGACGACATCCGTGCACCCTCGAGCTGCGGCCACTACGTTTACTGCGCCATAGCTTGAGAAAGTTTGCAGGACACTGCTTTAGACAGAACATAAGCATGTATTGGGTGGTAGTTTGCCAAGTTTGTCTCTCAAACTTTTAGCTCCAGCACACTAAACGGAGCAAATGTTTTTCACGGTACATTATAACTGAAATTATAAAATTGCAAAACCAACAAACAATTAAATTTGAGAATTATTTATTTAAAGTTCTTTACACTATGTATAGGTAATTGTAACAACGCTGAAACTAAAGTAGATAGAATCGTTAATCAATGCAATGGATGTGCTTATTTTTGAGTGCAAATTAACTCAAAATGCAGCTCGATAGTTGACAAGCAAACACACATTTCATCATCCACCCATTTGCAACCCTTCTCTTTCTTTCGATTTAATTTCTGTCAAAGCTGAAAATCCAAGTTCGCAAAGATAAGAAGATCCAAACAGTAACAAAGCATCGATTGCTTTGTTGCTCAGGTTAGGACAGGGGTGTCCAATGTCGGTCCTCGAGGGCCGCAATCCAGTCGGGTTTTCAGGATTTCCCCAATGAATATGAATGAGATCTATGTGCATGCACTGCTTTCAATGCATATTCATTGGGGAAATCCTGAAAACCCGACTGGATTGCGGCCCTCGAGGACCGACATTGGACACCCCTGTGTTAGGATATCTTCTGCATAAAAAAATAAAACAAAGATTCTCTGCTGTTAGTTTTCAAGGACCCAATCAGGTCAAAGAATGATGCTTATCAGGGCACACAGATGCTTATAATGTACATTTCATCTATTCTAGTGCAGTGGTTCCCAACCCAGTCCTGGAGGACCACCAGGCCAATCGGGTTTTCAGGCTAGCCTTAATGAATATGCATGAGAGAGATTTGCATATAATGGAAGTGAGAGGCATGCAAATCTGCACCATGCATATTCATTAGGGCAATCCTGAAAACCCGATTGGCTTGGTGGTCCTCCAGGACAGGGTTGGGAACCACTGTTCTAGTGTATACTTATGAAGAGAATTTTTAAAAACTAAAGAAAAATTCTGGAATCTCTTTGGGGCACACCACAGTGCTGTGCAACACAGCTGGGGAAAAACAGTGCTAAATTAATTCTCTTTGTCCAACATTCATCTTTCCTCCACTCTTCAGTCTTCCTGCCAGCAGGAGCACTGGATGGGCTAGCCAAGTGTCCAGTAATCTTTGTCAAGCAGTAGACGTAATGGCCGCGGCTCGAAGCCTCCGGAGTGCGCCAATGTCGATGCAATGATGTCACATGCACGTGTGATGTCATAAGAACATAAGAAGTTGCCTCTACTGGGTCAGACCAGAGGTCCATCCTGCCCAGCGGTCTGCTCCCGCGATGGCCCATCAGGTCCATGACCTGTGAAGTGGTTCCTGACCATTTCTATAACCTACCTGTGCTTCTATCTGTACCCCTCAATCCCTTTTTCCTTTAGGAACCTATCTAAATCTTCCTTGAACCCCTGTACTGTGCTCTGGCCTATCACAACCTCTGGAAGCACGTTCCATGTGTCCACCACCCTCTGGGTAAAAAAGAACTTCCTAGCATTTGTTCTAAATCATCACGTCCACACATGCGAAAAGGCCCTCCAGATAGGCCCTGGACCACCAGTAAGGGGTGCCGACAGGGAAGAGAGATGAAGAGAAAGAGAGGCACTGGTGCCAGCTGACTGCCTACAGGACATGCCTCTTACTGCAAGAGGGACGCCCCGTAGGCAGTCAGCTGGTGCTAGCGCCTCTCCTCCTCCTCAGTGTCTCGTGGCCCACTTCAAATCTCAGAAGGCACACAGTTTGTGATACCTTGGGCTAGCCAGTCACCAGCTTCCAGTTATGTTACAGAACAGTAGTCTATATGGGAGTAGGAGCCAATGGCAAAGAAAATTTTCCAGGGCTGGGTTCTTTATACCACTACAGCTTCCTTTCAAGGTGCGTCTCCTCCTACCAATTTCACTCAAGAGTAGCAGAGTTTCCCCTTGTTCCACAATTGTTAGGGTAAGAAAAAGGTCAAAACTCCATTATCCTGGCAGAGCCACTAGAGGTCTCTGCTATCCATAAGGGAGCAGAATGCTATGAATCTCTACATTCAAAATAAAACAAACACAGGTAACTCTTAACATCTGAATTACAACACGTTTTATTTTGCTAAAAGGCAGTCCATGCTGTCATTATTAAACCAGGTTTATTATTAAAATTATTAAAATTTTGATAAAACACCAATCATAAATTCTAAGAGGAGTACAAACAAGAGACTAATAAAACAGGACTTATTATTGACATACAATAAAACAAGAGGTAAGTGGGGAGAGCTACAATATTTAAAAGTAAAGCAAACAATGAAGGAAAAAACAGCAGAAGGCGGGAAAAGCAAGATCAGTTTACCACCTGGAGAAAATAAGCTGAACAAGGTTGTGTCCCCACACCCGCTGACCCATCAAATTTATTTCACTGCTGGCTCTCCGGCAGCTGTTCAATGTTATCTAGACAAAAAGTTAATTCAATATTGTTCTTCAGGTTATTTGCTAAAAGGCACGCTAAAGTTATTTCCCAGTGAGAGCGACTCTAATTAATAAACTGATGTGCTACAGCTTACTTAACAACTATTTCACTGCAAACATTTTATCTGGCTGTTTTTCCTCAGACTGCAAGAAAACCCGAACACATATTTTTAATCTGCCTCAGCTTTCAAAATTCTTCAATGAAATACACTGTCTGCATATTCCCTCATGCTAATATATTTTATAATGGTTGGGGAAGAGAGCAGTGGCGTAGCGAGGGTGGGAGGTGCCCCCCTCACACCACACCCTCTCTTCCCCCCATACTTCTGTAAATCTTCACCAGAGCGAGCAGCTTCTCCAGTCTGCTGCTTGCACCAGCATTGGCATTCCCTCTGACATCATTTCCTGTCCCCATGACCAGGAAGTGATTTCTGAGGCAAGAAGTAGGCCAGAGAAGTTATTTGCGCTGGCAAAGATTTTAAAAAGTATGGGGAGAAGGGAAGGCATGAGCATGGGGGTGGGGCCATCATCAAGAAGGTGCCTGGGGTGACCCACCCTCCGCCTTACCTTGCCACTAGGAAAGAAAAATATGATATAGATTTTAAAAATTTCTATACCGTTTAAAACTAGATGCCCAGAATAGAGGGCTAATATTGAAATCTGTTCATTATTTCCTCCTATTCGTTATTATAAATAAAATATGACTGACTGCTGGCACATCAAGGCTATTTATTGATTTACTGTAGACTTGAATTTTTCAAATTGTAGATCTGAGTACACACAGGCTATCTATCAACTTGTGCCTTGGTACTCATCACGTTATGACGTATCAACCACGTCGATCATTGAGATCTGAGGTGGCGATGCACTTGTCCATGGATAGGATACAGCAGATAAAATACGCTAATACCAGAGCCATGGCTATTTCAGTGAGTCTCACAAAGTTTGCCGCAGGATCTCAAAAGCAGTCATTTTTTCACTACAGAGACTGCCGGGCAGGAGAATAAAGGGATCACTCCTGCCTCGCCTCACTGCTGGACCACCGGGGACCTAAGGTAGACCTTCAGGGGGACTGGGAGGGAAGGGGAGGGGAGGCTAGTTGCACAAAGTCACGGAGAGGGAGGGACTGAAGGCAGTTCCAGTTACTCGATCCACTGGACCACCAGGGCAGAACTGGAGGCCCGAGGTAGGTCTGGAAAGGGGGGCAGACTGACTATCTGTACCGCTGAACCACCAGAGCAGTACTGCAGGAACATGGTAGGTCTGGGAGGTAGGGGCCATTCTGGGAAGGGGGATAGATTGGCTGGCTGTTTGGCTGCACAGCCGGCAAAGAGGACACCAGGGAAGGGAGGAGCAATCACTTCTGCTTGAATATAAACCATCGGTCATTATTTGAGTCAACTTTTTTTTTTCCTTTTTTGGGGGGGAAAAAGGTTACCTCAGTTTACATTCGGATCGGTTTATATTAGATAAATTAGATAGATTGTGAGCCTGCCAGGACAGACAGGGGAAAATGCTTGAGTATAACTCATGTAAACCATTCTGAGCTCTCCTGGGAGAACGGTAGAGAAAAAAGAATAAATAAATATTCATGTATATACGGTACCTTTCATTGAACATTGAATCAATCAGCCAGAATTTAACCATCTTCAACCACTCGGGGCTAACAAGAGAGAGAGAGCTCATCTCACAGTAATTTTACTGCAGTCATTAAAAACTCCTGACGCTGCATGTCCAGCATTTTAAGCTAAGGTCTTACTTCTGCAGCATGCAGAAAATATACCCTCCAGTCAGTTGTACTGACTGAGAAGAACAGCAAAAGGCACATGGTCTCTCTCTTCTTTGTCCTCTTTACTCTATGGTTGGAGGAGAGGGGTTTAGAGTGGAAGGCCAGTGAGCCAACCTGAATGGAGCTATAAAAAGAAAATGGATATTTAGATTAAAAAAGTAAATTTAAGGAAACAAGATTTTGTTCTCACCCCTATTTTTGTAAACCACATAGATTTTACTTCTGTTTATATTTGCGGTCTATCAACTAAACTAAACAGAAAACTACACTTCTTCCTTGGTATTCGCGGGTGATAGGGGCAGAGCTGGACCACGAAGTGTGAAAAACCGCAAATAACTTCTCGTCTGGCTCTGCACCCTCTCTCCCCCCCCCCCCCCCGGCATCCCGGTCTTACCTGATGGTCTAGCGAGCTTTCGGGGCAGAAGCGAACTTCCTACGCTCCTACCCCATGTAATCGCCAATAGGAAATGACTGCCGTGAGTTCCCATGATCTCTTGAGACTACGACGGGAGCTCACAGCAGCCATTTTCTATTGGCGATCTACACAGGGCAGGAGCGTTGGAAGATCGCTCCTGCCCTGAAAGCTCACTAGACCACCAGGTAAGGAGTAATCTGTCAAATGCTGAATTATATCTGAATTACTTTGAGATGTCATGTTCTGAATGAGGCACTTAAATATAGAAATTACATTTTGCTACTACTATTACTTACAGGTATTTCTATAGCGCTGCTAGACATTTTAAGTCCTGTAGGGAGGCGGGAAGGTCCTAAAATATGATTTCCCCCCCAAAAAAAAAAAAAAATTGTGGATAATCGAAACCGCAAACCCGAATAAGGAGGGGGAAGTGTATAATGGTTGTCCAAGGAGATGGCTGACAAAATAAGGGCCAAAAGACCAACATACGCAAAGTGCAAAGGGTCACAAAAACAAGAACATAGAAAAGAATTTCAGGTAAATCTAAGAAAACCAAAGAGAAATCAGGAAGGTGAAATTTTGGGTAAGGAAAAAACGATGGCTAAAGATGTTAAATGAGGTGATGAGACTTTCTTCAGGTTCATCCAGGAAAAGATCAAAGTGGGAAACTGAAAGATGCTGAAGACCGATATATGAAGAATAAGGAAATGTTTAAATAAAAAATATTAAACAAATACTGGCCACTGCTGCCAAAAGGATACTGAGTTAAACAGACCCTTTAATGACTCAGTAGGGCAGTGGTCTCCAATATGTGGCCCCCAAGTCCTAAGTTGTGGCCATCAAACAGTTGGCTGAAATGCTCCTCAAGTCCTACAAATTCATTAAGTTCAACCTTGCCCACTCAGATAAGCATTAAGCGGCAGATTCTGCAAACGGCTCCATAATCGGCAGCCTACAAAAACAGCTCCGTTCACGTGTCGATCACGCTATGGTGTCATTTGCAGAATTGCGGCTCCCATTAAAGGTAGGCCAGGGTTTTAAAGAGCTTTCACAGAGAATCACCTAAGGTCATTTCCGGCCTAAACCATACCTACTTTGACCTTAGGCGCCTCTGTAGACGTGATTTGGGTGCCTACATTTTTTAACAAGATTTTAATTGGTTTTTAAGTGACACAGTCAATTAGTGCACTGAATAAACCAATAAAAATTATGAAGTTAGATTGTGGTAGGGTGCCTACTGCCGCCTAACTTATGCCGCCATTTGTACAATCTGCCCCTAAATGTCTGAAAGGATTGCCATGAGTTGGTGTGGACGAAGATTGGCGTACGGCAGGCATAGGACCTACTATGCCTGTGTCATATGTACATACAGCCATAGGACAGATCAGAGGTAGGATGGATGCTTCTAGGGTGGAATACGTAGCTTAGTGGAACACTGTTTGTGTAACTGCCAAGTATGAGCGTGTTGTTGCAAAGAGACTCAAAGCCAGGTGCTTTGGGTTTTGGCCAGGTACTAGTGACCTAGATTGGCCACCGTGAGGACGGGCTACTGGGATTGATGGACCATTGGTCTGACCCAGTAAGACTATTCTTAGGCTCTTATGTTGTGTTAGTGGTATGACAAAGCTAGAGAAACCATGAAACACTTGTGTTCAAAAAATTGTGAAATCCACACCAACGCAGAAGAGTGGGTAATGCAAACAGAACTTTCAATGATATATTTCACTGGTATAGGCTTAAATGTATATGCTCAAAATCTTTTGGAGGCCCTCGATGATTTCTCATATTCACACTGTGGCCTTTTACATCAGAAAGGTTGAAGACCACTGCAGTAGGGCAAATCTTACATTCTTAAGTTATGTTCAATGACAATATTTCATAAATATAATAATAAAGGTCAGAATGATGTCTATCCAAGTGCTGCTATATTATTCAAGACAAGATCGCAAAGCCTACCTACATTTATCTATTTTCCTTCCTGTTACGATGCTACAGATCCTACACACATTCCCCTACTGCTACCACCATCGACTCTCTCATGAATCCACCACTCTTTCTGTGAAGAAAGAGATCCGCAAGTTACTTCTAGCTCTATCTGCTCTCAGTCCTAAAATTTCCTTTCCACTGAAAGAAGACTACCTCTATGCATTAATCACAGCCTTAGGGTATTTGAATATCTGCTCCTTCTAAAGTACCTTATAAGGTGTAATCAAAAAAATACGGTGTATGCTGCTTCCGAGTGCCAGCGGTACGTCAAACCTTTGTAATAGTGTGCGACAAGACAAGTTTCAACTTCTTCAGTGCAGTCAGTCGGTTGCGAGGTCTGGTGTGTTTTAAAGTGTGCACACAAATCATGGATCAAGAACAACTTGAAATTTTGTTTCAAACTGCAAAAAAGTGCTAAAGAAACACACAAAATGTTAAGATTAGTTTATGATGATGCTGCAGTGACCATGAAAACGGTTTACAAGTGACAAATTTGGGCATTCGGCACTTGTTGCTCCATCCTGCCTTGCTCGACACCAATCATATCACAAGACTCAATGATTTATTCAACAGATGTGGAATTTATTGTTGGCCGCAGCCATAAATGCGTAATATATACATCAATATATGTACACTGATCAATGCCAACTGAATACATAACATTTGAACGGAACTTATCACTTCGTATACATGACACCTATTGCCACACAACCATACCTCCGACATGATACCAAATTGCACAGCATTTCCAATTTGTGGGGGCCGTACAAGCTTCCCCACTCTTCACCCTGACCCAGCCCGTTCAAGGCTGGGTCCCTTTCATTTGTTGTGAATGCCATGGCTTGGCCTCCTCACCGTCCAAGCAAGGAGACATGCCCTTTGCCACCACAGATGACACGGTGTTTTCCTGTTAATCATCTGCTGTGCATGCGCCCCTTTATCAGATACCCTCATCTCTGCTATACATTTACAGCTGCGACAGGAGTCGCGGGGGGGGGGGGGGGAGGGAGGGAACTCGCCGTCGTCCCATGTGTGCTGCAGCCAAAAGGACTGCCTTCCTCCACACACTCCGCTATCAACCCTTTGACCCCACCCACCCCCATCCCCCCCTTCTTTCCCTAGCTGATAGGACCCACTGCCCTTTTCCCTATCCTGGCCTCATCCCTCGATCGCCCTTCCCCTTTCCACTAACCCTTTCCTTCCCTACCTCTTTCTTTGCTTCATTACCCGCCCTCCCTCCCCCTTCCCTACATAGTAACGGTCTCGCCCAATTTGTCTGCGCTCCCCGCATCCATCATGGAGCTTGTTCTTTCACGTGATTTTGTAATGATTGTGAATCAATTGAAGACAATGAGAGATCGGGACGTCCTTCAACCTCAAAAACCCAAGAGAACGTTGAAAGAGTAAGCAAAATGATTTGATCAAAGAGGTGATTGACTATTAGGGAAATTTCTGAAGATCTAAACATCTCTTATGGTTCCATTCCATTCAAAACATTTTAACAACAGATTTGAATATGAGGCGAGTGAGTACGACCTGAAAAATGAGAAAACGGTTTCATCCTCCATCATGACAACGCTCCGTGCCACACATCACTTTTGGTATGGCAGTTTCTGTCCAAATAAAAACTTTAAAGTGTGCCCTTATCTACCGGATCTGGCACCATGAGACTTCGTGCATCTGCCAGATCAGAGGATTCACGCACCTTACAGGCTTCATTTGAGTCATCAGGTTCTCTGGGTAGTCGCATTACATTCCGGACCTCTGAGGAAGGAGTGTTTTCCGAAACACGGACCGTATCGGGTCCAATGGACTCACACCTGAGGACCCTTTTTTTAATTATTATTTTTGAATGCTACCTTTTAAATAACATCTGCAGTTTTTTCTTTTGTTTTGGTCTTTTGACTTTTTGCTGCAGTTAGTTTGGAGATCACCTTTTTGATTTTCCAAAGTCAAAATAACCATGAAAGGTAAACGTTTTGAATCGATTCAGAACATCGAGGAAGCCACGACATGAAAGAGGACATCCAGAACTGCTTCAGAAACTGGCAAGAACAATGGGATAAGAAGGGGAGTATTTGAGGGGGATTAATGGCAATGTGTCTTTTACTGTAATTTTTTTTTTTTATTTAAACATTCATCGTATTTTTTGATCACACCTTGTAACATGGATTTTGACATCCCTTCGATATTTCTGCATAAACACTGGATCAAACTATGAACACTGCTCACTGACTAAATCCACTGAGCACCTCTCAGGAACCCAGAGATTGAAGAATATACAATCAGTTTAGGAGCTTAGCAAAGTTGATGGCAGCACAGAGCCTGGTAGTAAGAATGCTTTGAAATAATTTTACGATCATGCATGTAACCAGAGGAATACAAATCAGTCAATAGCCACAAAATACATTTGTAATTGTTTAGATGTTATATTTTCTCTCAGCGAAAGCTCTATTCTATATTAATGATTATTATGATGGTAGTTCTGTATAAAACAGCTCCCATATGTGTGATTGCCTTTTCTTTTTCTATTAAGCTTTCACACACCCACACACCAGCATTTATTGCAAAATCCCACTGTAAACATTATTTGATCACATGGTCCTTCCACCTGTCAATCTTTCTACTATTAACACATTGCCTAATTTATACCTTCTTGAGGAATACCTAAAAAACAGTCAACGGAAATTAAGGTCTGACTTATAAAGCAGTTCTCACCACAACATGTAGGCAATTAGAAACCCAACAATAGGAAGAGAAAGTCATTTAGCCAAGCCAGGTAAACTGGCCTCTTCAGAATCCTTATAATGTCCGCATGGAATTCACGATACACATGCTTTTAGAGGCATTCTTAAGGGTGGGGTTAGGCAGATAAGAGATTTACGTACATACCAAAAGAATAGAATTTTGAAATCTATGCTCATACTTTTAGTTCCCTTTTCTCCATCCACAGGAAAGTCTATGAATCAGTGACGTACCTAGGGTATGTGGTACCCGGGGCCCATCATTTTTTGACACCCCCCTCCCTCATCTATATGAAAAATTTGATTTTTAGTAACAATCCACATATCGCACAACAAGAGTGTACCTAGGAAAAGGCAGCATCTTAAACACTGTAGTGAGCACTAGAACACCAACACATACATTGTAAAACTAAACAAGCCAGATCCCGTACAGTCAATTGATCCTGTTATCAATGCCAACTGAAAACTATGTTCCTTTCATACACACAGAACAGAGATACACCCTCGCCCAATATGGAATAATCACAAACTAAAAATTGAAATATGTAGACAAAAGTTAAACTGAACCACCAAGAAACCAGACCCTGGGTACAATGCAACACCACAAAAACAGTAACACATGTCCTCTAATACAGTGCAAAATATAAAGACAGTAGATGTAAATTTGAAAAAACTGATACATAACAATCACCACTTTACAAATTAACAAATAAAAATAAAACAAATAATGAGAAATAAAAAAATACCATTTTATTGGACTAATCCCCGTAAGCTTGGTCCCCATCCCCGCAAACCACCTGATTCCATCCACACAAGCCTTGAATTGTTTATATTAAAGTATAAAAAGAAATAATATTCTGTACAATTGTCAATTTATAAATCAGCGTCTTCTCCCCACTCCCTCTTCCCCACTTCCCTTCAGCGTCCTCAGCCCACTCTCTCTCCACTTTCCTTCAGCACACGCACATAAAAACAAGCAAGTAATTTTATATCATTTTCATTCTATTCATTCATAGAAATTAAAGTCTAAATAATGCCAGTCACATAACAAAACATGATTTTACAAAAATAATTCCCTGCAGTCAAGCCTGCAAGGATTACTAGATGTCTTTCAGCAGCTCCCCTCCCTCCCTCCCCCTTACCTTTGTGGCCAAGTCAAAATGATCTACCAACAATAAAATTTTAAAAACACAAAGCACACTGTACGCAGATAAAATGTTAATTATCATTTATATTCCGCGGGTTTTCAAAGAGGTCAAGGCAGATGACTTTATGCAATGTCACCTTAGTAACAACTATACAAAAATAGACAAATATTCCCCTTCCCTTTTTACTAAACCACGATAGCGGTTTTTAGCGCAGGGAGCTGCGCTGAATGCCCCACACTGCTCTCGATGCTCATAGGCTTCCTGCACTAAAAAACGCTATTGCGGTTTAGTAAAAGGGGGCCATAGTGCAAAATATAGACAGCATCTATAAATTCTCAAAACAGACACATTTTGATCACTAAATTGAAAATAAAATAATTTTTCCTACCTTTGGTAATTTCATCAATCTCTAGTTGCACTTTATTCTTCTGACTGTGCATCCAATATTTCTTCCCTTCTTTCAGCCTCCTGTATGCTTCCTCTCCTCCAGACCTCATTCCCTCCCCAAACTTTTTCTTTATTTCACCCTGCCCCTTTCTTTCTTTCTCTCTCCGTGCCACATTTCTTTCTTTGTTTCACCCTGTCTCCCCCTTTCTTTCTTTCTCCCTGCCTTCCCCTATGCCACCACCATTGGGAAAATGCTGCCACTGCCACTGGAGAATAGGCATCCACTGCCGCCATCGGGAACAGGCCAGTGCCGAGTTCACCCTGCTTCTCTTCCCCGCGGGACCAACCAACTCTCGCCACCAGACGTCAATTCTAACGTCGGAGAGGACATTCTGGGCTAGCCAGGCAGTGATTGGTTGGCCCAGAACGTCCTCTCCAACATCAGAATTGACGTGGGTGGCAAGAGTTGGTCGGCCCCACAGGGAAAAGCAGGGAGAACTTGGCGCCAGCCTGTTTCCGATGGCGGCGGTGGCACTCAAGTGGCTAAAGAGACGCAGTTTGCCGGCCTAGGGAGAACACTGGAGGGTGGCCAGCTGTGCACCCCCTTGGGGCGTAAACCCGGAGCAGACCACCCCACCCCACCCTGGTATGCCACTGTCTGTACCTCACTCCCTCCCTATGACCAAAAATTCTCCTTCTATTCCCCGTGTACACAACCATCTCTTTCCCTCCCTTCCTTTCTCCCAAGTTCATGCCTTCTGTGTCCAAAAACACATTCCCTCCCCCACCTCAGCATCTCTTTCCCTCCCTTCCTCTCTCCCAAGTTCATGCCTTCTGTGTCCAAAAACCCATTCCATTCCCCACCTCAGCATCTCTTTCCCTCCCTTCGCTCCCAAGTCCATGCCTTGTGTGTCCAAAAATGCATTCTCTCCCCCACCTCAGCATCTCTTTCCCTCCCTTCCTCTCTCCCAAGTTCATGCTTTGTGTCCAAATAGCACTCCCTCCCCCTTTTGTGTTCTGCGTGTGCCTCCCAGCCCATCTTAGCAACTTAGCAAAATAGAGCTCGAGCCGCGAGGCTTGTCTTCTATTTCCTGCCTGTCCTGCCGTGCACACAAAGCCGACCGGAAGTCTTCCCCGACGTCAGCGCTGACGTCGGAGGGCAGGCTTTGCTTAAGCCCTCCCTCCGACGTCAGCGCTGACATCGGGGAAGACTTCCGATCAGCTATATGTGAGCGGCAGGGCAGTAGGAGCAGAAGACGAGCCTCGCGGCTCGAGTTATATTTAACCCTGCGGGTCCCCCGTCCAGCTCTCTCCTGTGTACCCCCTTGGGGCGTGCACCCGGGGCGGACCGCCCCCCTCCCCCCCGCCCTAGGTACTCTACTGCTATGAATAGTTTTGTCGCTGGTTACTGATGCTGGCATTTTTTTTTAAATAAAAAGCCCCAGCAAAAGTAACGCATGTTGGAAAACAGATGTTTACAGCCATGTGTTCAAAACTATGCTAGTATTTTACAAAAGGCTTGGTGAATGAGAACATTTTATAAAATGTATATGGTGTCGAAGAACTATCCCCCACCCCTTTTCTACAAAGCCGTGCGGCATTACCAAAGCCCATTAATTTCCAATAGGCTTTGGTGTATATACCATGGGTCGCCACGGTAATCGGCTTAGTAAAAAAAGGGCCTATATTTTGTACCATGCAGAACATGAAAAGAACACATTTAAAAAGGAGCTTTGTATATCTAAGTAGTGCTACACCCATTTATAAGATGCAGTTTTGCCACTTAGACGTTTAAGTTCCTCTAATGACTTGAATAAATGGTGGATTTTGTACATCTGCACATCTATGGAGAGCTGATTAAGGAGACATCCTCAGATACTCAATACATTTTGCACAGGTCAGTCATAATTGACCCCACATTCACTCTTCCAAACCCCTGGTCAATGATCCCACACCCTGATCCTGGAGGCACTCTAACCAGATAGGTTTTCATGATATCCATGATGAATATTCATGAGAAAGATTTACATACACGTCACCCTACTGTATGCAAAGCTCTCATGAATATTCATCGTGGATATTATGAAACCTTGTCTGGCTGGGGGTACCCAGGTCCAAAATGTGCAACTCAAAGCAGGTATAAATACTGATGGAAAAATCGCCCGAGGTATACACATTAGCCATTCTACAAACACAAACATCTATGCTTTGAAGGATTATTCCAAATATTTTACATTTCTTCATGCTGACATATATTTCATGACGACTTCAATGCTGAGAACACCAGGGACTAATAATGTCTTTCACCTGTAACAACTCTCTTTTCCCTTGAATTGAGCCTTTGAGTACTCAAGAGGCTGCTACGATTTCAGCCCCAGGTCCAAGATGATCCCCCACAAAGGGAGAAAGCATGAGAAATACCAAGCATGGAACCAAATCCAAACTAATAAGCAGAGAAAGTCCAAGAACAGGCAAAATGTTTGGGCAGGAATAGGGAGACAAAGGTCAAAAACTAAGAAGCAACAGACTACAAGGCATTGAGAGACTCACATGAGACCTATCCAAGGACAAGCAAAGCTGGGAGTTCCAGTAGCCCGTCCTCACGGTGGCCAATCCAGGTCACCAATACCTGACAAAAACCCAAAGAGTTGCACCGTTTGCCATATAATAATAATAATAATAATAACTTTATTCTTATATACCGCCAACAATCTTGCGACTTCTAGGCGGTTTACAATGAAGAGAAACTGTACAGTCAGCGAATTACAGAGTATAGCATTGAACATCTAGTGATAGTAACAGGAGAGTTACAGGGTCTGTGTATTACACAGTTTCACAATGAGTAGCATTATACAGTCGACGATATTCAGAGCATAAGTAGGAGAAGAGAAAGGAGATTGCGCTTTGAGTTACAAGACTGCGAAGGTGAAAAAGATAACATAAGATGTTGATGAGAAGTAAGTTGTTAACTTGGTACATTTGAACAAAGGACGGGCACCAGTGGGAAAAACTGGTAACAATTAAAGATAGAAATTTTGGCAGAAGAGAGTAGACGGACTCCTTGGGATGGGAGGAGGCTCCGATTTTAGGGGAGAAGTCTGGTTAGGTTATAAATTTCTTAAACAAGGTGGTTTTTAGTTCTTTCCTAAAGATACTATATGATTCTCTGGCGGCATCAGTAAAGTAGCCTGTCCAAGTTTGCAGTCTACCTGCTTGGAATTTGAATGTTCTATCAAAGAAGGTGCGATATCTACAGCCTATGATATTTGTGTAGGTAAAGAGGTTACGGTTTCTGGTAGGCCTAATAGAGGAGTGGAATTCGAAGTGAGGTAGTAGGTAGCTGGGGGCCAGTCCCCAGATTAGTTTATAGCAGAGGCAGGAGAATTTGAATAGAATTTGTGCTTCAATTGGTAACCAATGAAGGAGTTTGTAGAATGGACTAACATGATCGCTCTTCTTTAGTCCGAATATTAGACGGGTGGCCGTATTTTGAACTATTCTCAGTTTTCTCACATTTTTTTTAGATATTCCCAAGTAGACAATGTTACAGTAGTCCAGGATGGATAAAATCAGTGATTGTACCAATATTCTGAAGGATAGCGGGTCGAAGTATTTTTTTATGGTTTTCAGTTTCCAAAGGATGAAGAAGCATTTTTTAGTCACCGAGTTTATGTGCTCGGTCAGGGTCAGGTGGGTATCCAGGGTGACTCCCAGTATTTTTATGGTTTTTAGTATTGGGTGATCATGGCCGTTTACATATATTGTAGTTGCGGAGATTTTCTCGTTTGGGCTAGCAAGGAAAATCTTTGTCTTTTCTGAGTTTAATTTCAGTTTGAAGTTTAAAGTCCATTTTTCTATTTCAAGCATGATGGAGGAGATATGTTTTGAGTTGGTTGAGGTCACATTTGTTATTGGTATTAGTATGGAGATGTCGTCTGCGTATATATAATGTTAGGTTAAGCTTTTGTAAAAGGTGGCCTAGAGAAGAGATGTATATATTGAACAAGGTGGGAGATAGGGGGGATCCTTGTGGGACTCCCGAGGGGCTTTTCCAGGGTTCAGAGTAATTTCCTTCATGGACCACTTGATAAGATCGTTTGGTTAGGAAACCTTGGAACCAGGTCCACACTCTTCCTGATATTCCCATTTCGTCGAGGCACCTAAGCATAGTTTCATGGTCCACGAGATCGAAGGCACTGCTGAAGTCTAACTGTAGGATCAAGGCGCTGGAACCTTGATTGAAAAGGTCATATAGGTGGTTAAGGAGAGAGCCTAGGACTGTCTCGGTACTGAATCCTTTTCTGAATCCAGATTGGTGGTCATTTAGGAGAGAGTACTTATCTAAGTGATTTACTAATTCCAAGTTGACCAGCCCTTCCAGCATTTTGGTGAAAAAGGGGGTGCTCGCTATGGGTCTGTAGTTGGACGCCAGTGTGAGCGAGATCTTCTGGTCTTTGGGTATGGGTGTGATTAGGATGTGTCCCATATTTTCCAGGTAGGTTCCATTTTTGAGAGATAAGTTGCCCAGTTAAATAGGTCCCTCTTAAATTCTGGTATTGCATCTTGCATGATCTTAGATGGACATTCATCTAGTAGACAATTTGATTTGGAGTATTTGTTGAAGAGTGCAAGGAAGTTATTCCAATCTGGGGGCTCAAAGTGGTTCCAGCTCATATCGCCTTTGGATTCACTACTCTGCGTTTTGAGGTTGAATTCAAGATTGGGTGGAGGAGGGGGTATTGAGGCTCTGAGGTCGGTGATTTTTTTTCCTAAAGTGGTTGGCTAGGGTGGAGACCTCTGGGATTTGATCGTGATGGTTCTGTAGTATCTGTGTGGTGTCTGTTATTTTGCTTACTAGTTTGAATAGTTCTCTATTGTTTGTATTGGTTGTTCCTATTTTCTGTGCATAACAGTTATAACGCTTTTCTTTGATCCGATTCTTGTAATTTTTCATTTTTTGTTTCCATTTAATTTTATCTTCCACTTTGTCTGTTTTTTGCCATACTCTTTCCAGTTTTCTGAGATCTTGTTTGAGGGCTAATAATTTGGCGTCATACCATTCTTTTGACTACCTCCCCTCTGGGAAATGGTCTTATGTATGCACTCGATGTGAGGAACTGGAGGGGCTGAAGAAACTAGTCAGACTCCTGGAAGGCAGAATACTGGAACTAGAAGCACACAGTCATCCGCTCGTCAGCTTGATTGCATTTTAGGGCTGTGTAATTATCTGAAATCAGTCTCTGTAATTTAAGAAGTCTGATTTATCACAGCTGTTATGGGTATTACCATGTTAGCTTCAATCAGACTAGTGGTCAAGTGAAACCAAGGTGCATCTTACAGATCCTCAACGACTGGGCGATCAAAAGTGGAACCTAATCAGTTATTTTTATTGAAACCTGCAAAATGCATGTTTTCAAATTGCTTTAGTTTCTAAAGGAGTTATTTTCTGTGCGTAAAGCACAGTGTTTACACAATGAAAATGAATTTTAATTATAGGTAAATGAAGGCAAATAAAGACCATATGGCATATCTAGTCAATCTAGTCATGGCATCTACAATCCCATTCTCTCCCTTACAGATCCAATTTACTTGTTCTAAGCTTTCTTGAATTCAGATACACTTTTCATCTGCACCG